>NW_027273860.1:19427500-19977500 GCF_046630095.1 Trachinotus anak | reverse complement strand
CCAAATTAAATTTGTCTTGAGAAGGGGTGAATAGTGGGGGTGGGTGGGTGGATGGGGTGCATGGAGGGAGGCCAGCCTGCTTTGCTCCATCAGAGCAGCAGAGGCCCCCGAGGAGCCGAGCTGGCTGCTGACGATGACAAGCCAGATGCAATCGGGGACTGGGCCTGGATGAACCTCTGTCCGGTGTGTGTGTGTGTTAGTGAGGTGGGGGTGGCAGTAGAGGCCTTTCACAGAGATAAACATTCGTGCAGCATCTGTGGAGCCCTCAGCCCGGACCAAGTGCACAGTTCCTGTCTGACGTGAGCGTCCACTCACAGAGAATTGATTCGTCTGCTGGGCAGCCTGACGCATCAACAGGACTCAAACTGCAGCGTCTCAGAGGAGCCGATGGACAACAGATAAAAGAACAAACACCCTCTTTAGAAATCTTGACTGACTCTCACAAACCAAGGTGGACTACAGTAACACTGTGAGAGAGATAGTATACTCTGCATTTGTAGAAAGATATATTGTATAATTCTTCTCAAATCTCTTTATCCCTTATTAGTTAATGCTTTGATTGTCATTATGAAATTTTGTGTTGTCAAAATTAAAGACATTTTTTTTTTTACTTCATGCAGTGAGATAAAAAAATAATCAGTTTTAAATTCTCTATTGATTTTTGCTTTTTTTTTAGTTCTTTATGAAAATAAATTGAATATGGGTGGAAAAAAAAAAGAAAAAAGCTATTTGAAGTCTCTGCCTCTGGGAATGTGATGGACATTTTTTGCTCTTTTTAGACAATTTTTAGTTATTATCATTTCATTAAAAAATCAAATGAAAAATAATCAGTTAATCAGTAATGGAAATGAGCATTAGTTGCAGCCAATAAACAATTAGAGTCCCACCAGGGTAACAACATAAAAGTGCACAGGAATAGAAAAGAATTGAACAGAAAGAAATAGAAAAAAAGAGAAGAGAAGAAAGAGTGGAGGTTGAATTAATCAGACTTTCCTCCTGTAAAAACGACCAGCAGCTTACTGAAGTTTTATTGTAAAGCAGCATCCAGTGATCGTGTAAGAGAGCATCAGCAGCAGTAATAAGTACGACGATGTGAAGGTCAGGTGATGTGGTTTTAGATCTGCAGTGTCCACATAGAGAAGAGTTTAGGGAAGACAGAAGCATCAGCATAATGTTTCTTTTCAAAGGTCCTAACAAAGCATTTATTTTAACCCGAACTATGATCTGTCTCTAAACCCAACTGTATTGTTTGTGCCTGAACCTAACCAATCCCTAATCATGGTGTTGTCACAACATAGAAGTGTTATTTGTGTGTTATTTTTCAGTTGTGCAGGAAACGCTCCTCTGGGTCGTGTCAGAGGGTAGAGACAAAGGACCCTCAGTACGTACAGTATTCTTCCTATTCTGCATTTTTTCATGATTTATGCTTTTGTCAAAAGCATCAAACTTTCCCAAACTTTTGAGGATGAAGGGAACGCAACTGGAGCAAGTAGTGTTGCATGTGATAACAGTACGCTTTCACACGTGATGAACATTGTTAACAGGTACACACGCTCACGACAGCTTCATTTCCCACCCAAAATGAATCATCTCTCCCTGAAGTCTGAACCTTGTTATCTCTGCATCCATAACGACCGCGTCTTCTCTCACTCCGGGAAGGTGTTGCAGGAGTCTTTTTAAATTCCTACAAGTCGAGCTGATGTTTTCATGCAAACTTTCCTTGTTATTGATCTGAGCTCAGCTGTCTCTCTCTGTCCCAACACGGGTGGAAAAGTTGTTTCAAATCAGCAAAGGAGCAGAGGAGACTCCTCGCTGGAAACACTTCACACTGCGTGCATAGCGTCGTTTCCCAAAACACATTTTGTTTTTAGCGTCCCCCTCATGAAGAGGCTGTGTGAGCTTGAGGAGGCAGCTGCGGAGCTCTGTTGTTTGCAGTCTATTGGCACAGTTTGTGAATACTCCCAGTTTTGCTTGGCATTTTGTTTTGTTTGCTTTTTTTTTTTTTTTTTGCTTACTCAGACGTCTCAGTGAAAAGGTCGATTCCCCATTGAGCCCACTGTGAAGACGTAACCATGGCGTTTAAACTCGCCGTCTGACAGCTACATGCACTGTGCCTCCAGTTTCTATTGTTGTACATAGTGTAAAAGCAGACAAGAAGCTTTTGTGGGACGTGAACGCTCTGGCATAAAGGTTACTCTTAATTGAGAAAGGATCTATGAGGCCTTTGACGGTTTCAAAGCGTTCAGCCCGCTGTTGAGATAAGAGGCTGCGTTTCTGATTTTGCAGCGTCTTGGTACAAAGAGCTATAATGTGCTGCTGGTATGCAAACACACACGGCCTCCTGTGCACACACAGACACGCAGTGACTGTGGAAAAATACATGTGCAGGGGAATACACACACAGACGCACACCTGCAAAACGAAACACACACTTATACATATATTCCCTAGTTAGCTTTTCTTTGCTGATGAATGGAGCAGAGGGCTGGAGAGCAAGGCCTGGCTGAGTGGTACAGCCATTGATTGTGGCTCACACACACACACA
Organism: Trachinotus anak; assembly: GCF_046630095.1. Lineage (NCBI taxonomy): Eukaryota > Metazoa > Chordata > Actinopteri > Carangiformes > Carangidae > Trachinotus > Trachinotus anak. Next base: position 19,974,955 of record NW_027273860.1, on the reverse strand, counting down.
CACACACACGCACACACACTTCTTTCCTATCTACGACGTGACAATGCCTCTTTTCAGACCTTTTAATCGGCCTGAGGTTGACTAATTGAATTCATTAACCGTCCGGCCGCCGTCGTCTCTTTGTGCTCCAAGTTATTTACGGGTCCATTTAAAAAGCAACAATACAGAGGAAATGTCAGGTTATAGTTTGAATGACATTATGTGAAAAGTCCAGACTGTGCATATCCACATCTGTGTGTGTGTGTGTGTGTGTGTGTGTGTGTGTGTGTGTGTTCTTGTTTGAGCGTTACATTTTAAACACACATGTTTAATAGCCATGAATGATTTAGTGTTCAGCTTAAAGGGAACGGAGGAAAGCCCCCGCTCACTCCAACTGACTTTGTTTTATAGGCAGACGATGACAAAGAAAATTAATCATAACCTACTTAATGTTTGGGGTGTGTGTGTGCATGTTTAAATGTGTGTGTGTGTGTGTCAGAGCAGGCAGGGTTAACCAGCCTATAGGAGGAGGAGCACCCTAGGGAGGGCTTTTATTCCAAGCCAAATAAAATCCTACATCAAGCATGGTTTCAAAAGCTCTCCCCGAGGCCTACTTAAGAAAATATCAACGCCCCATATTCCAGATCCAGGGAGTTTTCAGCTCTGGGAACGGCTTTCCCTCCCCTCTCCCCTGTTATTCCACAGACTAAGAACTATTTGGACATGTCATGAAATATGCTTTTCTTTCTCTCTCATTAGTTTTCTGTGATTTATTGAATTCATTTCAGGAGTGTAACATGCTGGAATAACACATTGGGTCTTGCTGTGAAGCATTAGACTGTCTTCCAATAACTACAAGCAGTGTGGATGTTTTCTCCTCATGTCAATCAAAGACCAGTGTTGCAGAAGTTTAATTATTTAAGTAAGTTTAATTACAGTGCTCTGATGTTTCTCTTCCTTCAGCTCCTGTTGTAATTTAGTCATATTATGTTTGCAGAGCACCTTACCTCATCTGTGTGTTCTGTCTCTGTCTCTCACTCCTCCAAACACACCGAGTGTTCGACAGTGCGCTCTGACCGTGTCACAGCGCGATGCTTATTTTAGACTTCCCATGATGCTGCTCTGTTCACAGGGCACGTCACGGGGGTTTGGCAGGGCAGTGCTGAATGGAGCTCAGGTGTGTGAATGAGCTCCATCCACACTCCAGTAATGGTTTTTTACTGTCAGACAGACACACACACACACGCACACACACACAATACACAGAGTCTGTGTATTATGCTATGTCTTAAGAAATCAAAACAGCCTGTTCATCTAACATGTGTATTTCCTTACACGTTTGAACCAAATGTACTTGTCTTGGACCTCAGGAAGTGGATCAGGGTGAACATGCTGGATGTGATCTCCACAGGGTCAGGTCAGGGAGGGGCTGGTCCTGGAGTAAGAGAAGAAGAGGAAATGTAAGAATAGCAGGGAACAAAGGAGGAAGCATCTCCGTTTAGTTTCTATTTAGCTTTGAGATGTATTATCCTTGAAAGATGTGCTTGCTGAGCAAAGAAAGAGATGAAAAATACAAGGAGCTGCACACTTTAAGTGGAGAAAGAAAAAAAATAAAGGCAGGTCTGAAGTCACGTAGATCTCGTCAGGCCCAATTAACTGTGGGAATATGAGCCCAGCTTAGGGCCATGAAACCCATCTCTCAAAGCCTCCATAGAAGCGTTCAGCGGAAACCATGTGCATACTAAAAGGACTGTAGCCGGTAGGTGTTGTAACTGAATAACTCGCCGATGTGTGGGTCATTTGCCTAAAGCAGTAATTTAGAAGATGGAGCAGGGCCGCTCTGGACAGTTGTGGTCATCTGTTATGAGGATTACAGGAAAGTTGACGCCACAGTGCCAGGTAGATACAACTGTTAAAATGATTACTGCACTGAGACGCACAAAAGAACCTTTTGTGTGTCACAGACAGGAACAGAGGAGAGGGTGAGAGGAAAACGCAGACACCTGTTCTTTCAGAGGGAATGATTTCAGTGAGACGTGATTGTTGTTGCTGTATGATCTCACTCAGGAGACACCAAATAAACGGATGGATGAGTGGGTTTCATGTGTTCTTTATTTTGCATGTTTTGGTATGAGACTGCCGTTTGTACAAAGCTGTTTTTTTGTTTTAGCAGCGACTGTGAAGATTAGAGATGTTCTCACCTTTTTTTTCCTTAGGCTGCTGATACTGATGCTGATACCAGAACTTGTCTCGGCAGATACCGAGTACTGATCTGATACCAGTGTGTTAAAAAAATATGAACAACTGTATGGAGCTAACCCTGTATGATCACTGTCATTGGTGTATCACAGGGCTCAGGTTAAACCTTTTGTAAAACATTCACAAATACATGGATCACCATGCTTGGGACAGAAACCTATACAAATTCTCTTTAATAATTATCTTATAATAATCAAGTAGTCTTCTTCCAGTGTTTGTTTTGGTTCTTTTCATACTTGACAACACATGGAAAAGACTTTAAAGCTGTAGTAGCCTCCTACTGCGGTGTCATATGCTGAAGCTCTCTGTCTTATTTCTCAGACTGCCTCTTGTCTCACTGTCTGCCATAAAGGCTAGAAGAGCTGTGCTGGTTAAACTAGAAACATTTATAGGTGGAAGGCCTGGGTCTGGATAGGACAGCATCTGGGTCTGCGCCCGCACTGTGCTCCGCCCACTTGTGACTTCCTGTGTAGGCTATTGTTTTTTGAGTGGGGAAGAAGAATTGATTTCTGCTTGTTTTTATCTGGGTGTAAAACTATAAAGTTCATCAATACATTACGTGGTATTGGATCAGTGCATACATCATATTTGTGTACTCACCAATTCCCGACCCAGTGTTTTAGGCAGTAACGCAGACATTTCTGATACTGGGAACAACTCTAGTGAAGATAAACTCTGCTTCTTATCGTCAGAGCTCTTTGGACACAGGATGGCACTGTGAAAAGGTTTTGGCCCGATATGAGTTTAACACACAACCTTCTGATCTGGATCAGACGCAGTACCAATGCACCACAAGGTCTTTCTGCATGAGGTCTCAACTGATAACGACCAGATAATCTTGTTCCCGCTGGAGTAATGACAGCTGTGAGGTCTGGTTGTGAATGACTGTAAAGTAGTGAAATAGAAAAATAAATAGATAAATCTACAACTGTTGCAGTCATTTCCACAATACTTTAACATATTTCGACAGTCCTGACGTTCGGTTCGTATATCGATCAGGATCCTCAGCCAGCCCTCAGTTCACCTGATCTGACCTCACAGTGAAAGCTGTACATAACGTGTTGGAAAAATGTGACCAAAAAGCACAGTGATTAGGAAATCTTGTCTTCACCTATTCACCAGGAGCCACACGTCCTTGCTGTACTTCAGTTTAATCTTTTCTTTCTCCTCTTTCCTTTTTGTTTTCTCTCCCATTTCTCCCATTTCCTTCATTCAGACCTTGTTTTCCAGCTTCCTCTAAAGAGACTAGTCAAAGGCTGCATCTCTGAATACTGTCTCTCTTCGTCCTACGCATTCTGTCTTTTTCCCTCCGTTTCCTCTTTTCATCTTGTGTAAGCGCTGCAGTGTTTTTCTCATCATTGTCCTGTAGGACAGAAGACCACGTCTGCGGTCTGCCATTCCTTAAACCCTGACAACTGTTGGGCCAGCTACCATTTTTGGCTGCTTCATTCTTGTGCACGTGCTCACATCATAATGATGTGCTAAATACCTTCACCAGCTGCTCAACAATTACTACCCACTTGTGTGTACTGCAGGTTAAAATGAGGCAGGTCATAGCTATAGTTATTTGATTGCCATGATAGTCTGCTGGTTTTGCTTAAAGGCAGGAGACGAATATGTATTTATAAAAATTATTAGGAACGCAGATGCACTCACATGTGCATAAACATACATGTATGTACACACAAGCAGGCATCACACACACTGTGGCCTTCCACTGTGTCCTCATGCAAAGTACCACATCATAGGTAAACAGTCCATTCCAGCAGTAACCTCGCTCTATAACAAATAGCTGGTCGCGGAAGGGGAGCTCATATAAATACCCATTAGATGACCCAATTGTCTTACTGCCAGCTCGGGGACAGCCCCCCGGCTGGCTAAATTGAGCCCTGAGTGGCATTCATCAGCGCCCATTGTCATTCCGTCTTCTGCCTCTTTCACTGGAGGTAATTGACTGGAGAATAATGCCAGCCGATCATTCCACCTAAGAAGAGACGGGCCGTAGATTGATTAGCTCTACGGCGGCGTGGCGAGCCGCACAGTCACTGAGATATTGTTATTCTCCGACATGAAACAGCTCTAATGGAGCTGGACAAGGACTGATGATCAGAGGGGATGGAATGGAATAAGAAAAGTGCTTGAAATATTACCGCTGCTTGTTTATTTAAGAGGCACATTTTGCACAATGAAAAGGTTGAGCTTCTCTGTGTTGCTTGTCATACGCAGAGAGCAGGGAAGAAATAACCCGGGGTTATTAGACTGACAGTCTGCCTGGATGCTTTCTTATTGCTGATGGCACTAAGGTGACACCCTCAACCAAACGTTACTGTAGAGCTGTGTGAGGCTGTTTTGCACAGTGTGAACTCCAAATTGTGAAACTGTGAAACTTTATTACTCACGTTCCCTGTACGGTGAGAGGAAGAGAATCTGTTCAGCTCCAGACAGCTTGTATTTTTGTGATTAAGTTTTGATTTGCAAGCGCATTAGTAATAACAAGTTATAGCTGTGAAGGCTGGTAAGATGGGTTTATTATATGAAAATCTGCAGAGCCACAGATGTCACTTTACTGGCTGGATAAACAACTTTGCCTTTACTGTTTAGAAGGCTGCCATGTGTAAATGAATGTGGCTGTGTGTGTGTGTGTGTGTGTGTGTGTGTGTGTGTGTGTGTGTGTGTGTGTGTGTGTGTGTCTACATTGTGTCTGTCTGGGTAATATACTCCAGTGACTGAGAGCCGGGGTTGTCCCTGGAGACCACCTGGCTCTTTTGCACTGCTCCACTTATTCAAATCAAATTCCTGGATGGATGTGATGATGTGCACAGACTCCACATTAGCCCTTTACCTGTCTGCTCATAAACATACATGTGTGCACATACATTTAATACACACAAACCAGCAGGCATTGACGTGCATGAACACACTTGTTTTTTTTGGGAACGAGGAACTGAAAATACCTGTTTGAAGCTAACAAACGTGAACCTGTGTGCCGTTCACGAGAGTTAATGTCGCTCACACCAGAGCGTGGCGGTAGTGCACCAAAAAGCTGCCGGAAAACATCAGAAGAAGAACTGTGTGTGAACTTGTTTTCACGGCTGCACGTAAAGAGCTACAGCACATGGCGTGTGTCCGGTGCGGCCTCTAGTGCTTGTAATACAAACAGCACAGCGACTGCTGTTGTTGCTGAGGACAGTTCATGTGAACATTTGAAGGACTTTTATGAAAAATCTCACACTTTCATGCAAATTGTGTCCACACACACACAAAAAAACCAAACAAAAAACAGCCACATCAGGAACAAATTTAAAGTGTGAGTGAATGATGGTCACATGAAATCATTAAGAAAGGGTCAGACCATGAGCCAACAGCTGCAACGTTCCTCCCCCTGAGTCAAACTCATAGCATCGACACATTGAACATATACTCATATTGGGTTTTCTTCTTTTTTGAAAGTAATCTCTGTCTATGAATATATAGTAGTGCACTGTAATTCATGTGGAATGATCGGGAGTTGACGATGGAAGAAGTGAACATGAACTAGTTGATTTTAAACCTGAACTTGACTTTGTGCTAGCTCTTGAGAAGTTTGAACTTGCTCAGCATTGCAAATGGGTGCACTTGCATACACTTGCAACACAAGACTCTCTTTTTCAATCAGTCTTCCTCTTTGAAAATCACATACAGGCATGCACACACACGCTGCAGTATGAAAGGCGCGACCTATCAGCCCTCAACGCTGCAGTGTCCATCCTGCTCTCACACAGCTCAGATAGATTCACCTGCAGCTGGATTCACATCAAAGAGACTTGCAGGATGTCTCTTTAAGGAGAAGAAGAGTCTCCACTTCTGCAGCTGAGATGTTGCAGTAGTTTATCTTAGATCTGACGTGGACTGGCCATCTGGAGGTTCTGGAGAATTCGGCTGCTCTTGGCCTGGTCCCACGTGGCCCTGTATGCACTCTTACCATCTTGTGTACATGCAGAGTCGGAGCTCTTACTCTTTATGAGACAGGTAGAGTCAGTGGCATGCAGGCCATCTGGAGTGCTGCTTCATAACTGGGCTGATGTGCCACACACACAGGAAAAGAGGTTAGGGCCACAGTGGGCCAGAAGTCAGAGGGCGGACTGTCCACTGTGCCCACTTTGTTCTTGACTGAGTCGGCTCATTACTTCCTGGGAGCCGACTCTGAGGTGTAATTGTTCAGGCTTGTTGGTTGAGCAAGAATGCTATGTTGTTGTGCTTACTACTACCTACTGCTCCTTTCTTGAACATGGAAAATCAAATCATTCATTATTTTGACCTTTTTCATCCGATTCTGTTAATTATTTTCTATACACTATATTTATTGCCTAATAACCACACTGCTTGTTTCTGCAGGTGTCACTCTCTTCCTGTTCTGTATGATCTGGGTTATATGGACTTGGTGTGTCGCTGGGTTGGTTTTGGAAGAACAGAAGTAACTAGAAGTTTGTGTTATACTATCCTCCATACTATATGTCTGCATTGCCAACAGAATGATTGCCTCTAAAATAATTATATCTTTCATTTTTTATCATAGTTGTTGCAATAAAATAATATCTTCTAACTTGTGAATTTACCTTGGGTATGCTGATTTCACAGGGAGTTGTGAAGTGAACTGTTTCCCACAATTCATTCAATACTTTGCACACTGTCTAAGACATTTTCATAAAAAGCAGGCTTGGTTTTAGTCAGATTAATGCATTTATAAATCAAATGATACAGAAACTGTGGGCTTTTATGTTCTGAAGAATTATAAAAGGTTCACCCATGGTCCCTGCACTGTTTTCCTGGTGGTACAGTCTGGATCTTCCTGCTGCCTGTCTCCGGGAGGGCTGGATGGTTTTTCCAAAGCTGCCCTTGAGAGACAAAAATACAAAAGAAAAAGACAAGAGACACAGTGAGAGAGAGAGAGAAAGCCTCTTCTGATGAAAGTGACAGTGACACTGGGCTTATTGCCTAGTCAAACACATACCACCGCTGCCACACGCAGCCTGACCCAGTAATAGAGGCCAATGAAATCTGCTCATTGGGAGCAGGGGACCCGATAGTGGCGCGGCAACTGAGCCGAAACAGTCTCATTCTGCCGCTGTCATACGCAGAAAATGGGCTGACTTCAGTTACAGCCGCGTTAGGCCCTGTGAGGTTCCCGCCACTTCTCTGCTCCGGCTACGACGGCTCTGACACTGGGGATGAGAATTTATGCTTTTACGTTGTGAAACCCAAACGGATGTGACATGTAATTTCGCCTGGAATGAACACAAACGGTGTTTTTATAGAGTTCGACTTTTCCCAGCTTGCTTAAAGTCACACCCACCTTAAGCGGGGGAAGGGAGGGTCGGGTTTAAAGTTGACAGAGATACAAACAGACCTGCAGCCACCTCAGAGATGGTGGATGCTATTTTTCATCCTCTCCCTTTGTTTTCCACCCTGTAATCAGATTGTGCTGTAATGAGACTGTAGGGGAAGAGGAGGACAATTATGCGTTCAAAATGAGCTCAGCTCCTCTGCGGAAAGCTTTTTTTTTTCTGCACGTGGCTGTGGGAGATGCTGCTTGGAAATGGCCCAGATTGCTCCCCACAGGGCTTTAACGCAGCTCTCTGCTGATTGCTCAGTGTGATTGCAGAGTGAATCCGGACATGCATGTGATTTGTGTCATTTTGTCAAACAGTGCAAAAACAATAGTTCAGCATAGAACATAGAGTGTATATAAAGATGGATGTAGCCTCTGTGACGTCACCAATAGGCTTCTGAGGAGCTGCTTCCAAGCTCAGAGTGAGCTGCTCCGCCGTCGCCATCTTGGCAGTACCTGACTCCACCTAACTCCTAGCTAATCCAAAAATGGGTGTGGAGCTGAGAATTTTAAGCCTAAGGTGAGTCATATAAAAATTCATCCCCATGAAGCAGGATATCAGAGACCAGGCTGTAAATATGTTTGTTTCTGCTGTTAAAAGTTGGACATTTTTACATGAGAGTCTATGGGGATTGATTCATTTTTGGAGCCAGATTCTAGTGGTCATTTGAGGAACTGCAGTTTTTAGCCCTTCCTTTCAGCCCTGGAGCCCTGGTGACAAACCACCAGGCATGTCAATCAAACCAGGCACGCCCAAAGAACACACCTACCATACTGTCAGGTCTGTAGTGTCTCCAGCATAAACACCAAATCCAGTTACCCTGAATGGTGCAGCACCTCGTTCATCGCATTTCACAATGATTGTACGTGGCACACATTGTGTGGGTTTGGAGCCGAGCTACCATGGCCCTATCAAATGTCATAAGGGCCACGTCGGGTGTTTGTGTGTGTGTTGACATGCACTAAGTCTGGCATTATGATCCCATGCCGAGCACTGCTAAAAGGATTTGCAAGGGTCAAATGTGAACATTTATATGCAAATTGAATTGTCAGCAGGCTGGATATGTTTCTCTGTAGCTCACTCTCTCATGTCTGTCTGTCTATAGGACGATTATATTTATATCCCAGAAGAGGCTGCACATCATCCGCGAACTTTATTTGGCATGCTCGGATCCACACTTTCACCATTATGACTGAAAGAGAAGAAATTAAACTTTATTTTCTTGGCTGAATAAAAAAGGCAGATGAAAGTAAACACACACACAACAACAACAATGGTTTTTTTCATGTCTGCACTCTCCCCCCTCCTCCTCTGCCATCTCGCTGTGTGTCTTCAGGGGTTTGGAAAGCTGAGGAAAACCCTCTTTTCTGGAACCTTATCTATTGCGCAGCTTGCCCTCATGCAAACACCCTACAGATGCCTCCAGACACACTGAAATTTACATAATTTCCAATTTTCCATGTTTTTTTTTTTTTTTTTTTTCATTTTTTAAAAAGAAATATGTTTACTACCCGTTGAGCATTGGCAGAAATGCACAGTAAGTCCAGGGTGAGGTACAGGCTGTTCTCAGCAGGAAGCTGCAGCACAATCCGGTGTTTTCACTTTTAATATCAAGTTCAAATTCAGGTCTGTGTGCGTACAGACGAGGGATTAAACATACCAAGCAACAATGCACTGTACACAACCCAGCTGCTCTGTCATTACATTAAGTTCACTGAAGAGATGCATTCAATGCTTCAGTTATTTTTCTGAGAAACTGCTCATTAGTTTGGTTCTATTGATTCATTTAAAACTTCCAAGTCTGTGGTGAAAAATAAGCCTTTGCTATTGCTTTTATTGTCACAATGCACAGTTACCACATTTATAATTGCCCAGAGGTGGATGTGGAGGCCAGGACATCTGGGGTTTAGGGGCCGACAGACTGTGTGTGGTGATGTCTCCTATATTGCAGACCCTTTATTAAAATTGAAAAGTGGAGGTTGAGGCGTTACGTTTTATGGTTTGGGGTGTTTCCTTTGACAATATGTCCCAGTGTCATGGGTCATGGAGAACACAAGAGGAGATGAGGTGACAGCCTTATTGTTTTGGAGGTCAGTGCATCTGCTGCATTAACTGCTTTATTTTCAAACTCATCAACAGAACTGTCACAGTCTCAGACACTGGTGATGATGCAGTAACGTGTTTCTGCGTTGTAAGTAGTTATCATGACCCTAGATCTGCTAAAAATAAAATCTGATTAATAGCTTCATAAATTGTAATACCTGTCATGCAGTTTATACTCTCAGTTGATCATGTGACACGGCTTATGTGGACCAAAGAACAAGAGCTTTGAAACATCAGGCAGCTGTCGGACATGAGGAGGACTATCCTGTTCCCCATCATTACATGAAAGCGAACCACAGATCAGTAGCTGCTTCATGTCCTGCACCTTCTGAACTTGTCTCCTGGAGGAGGAGACACAGTCTCATAGAAGCCTTTTGGAAATACACACTAGATATTTTTATTAGCAGTGATATTCTCTGTCTATCTGCTATAACATTCACAGATGGCTCTTATTTTCCACTTTGATATAGTGTATTATTTGTGTAACATTATGATTGTGTTTATTAATCACCATTCTCAGAGGATAGGTATGTAGACATTTATGCAACCAGACTAGCTGGGGCTTTTCACTTTATATTTTTGTCATACTTTCATAATCAGGGTTAGGGAAGGTCTTGGTTGATGAGTTGCTAATTAGTCCCCTGATGTCTGTTTTGTACTTTGTTTTTCTTATTGCTAATTCTCTTTGATTGGATATTCTGAATTTTCGACTGTCAAATTGATTATTTAGAAAGTAATTATCTATTAATCTACTTGTATATCCATTATATATCTGTATTCTCTATGTGCACCCACAAGGGGTTATGCTGTTTTTACGTAGTTTAAAACATGTATTTACTGTTCCTGCAGGGCAGATGGATATGAGCTGTGTTCTCACTTTGAACTTGGCAATATTTCATTTATTCTACTTGTCCTTTTGAACACATTTTATTCACAGCACCCCGGAAACTTTGTATATATAACGTGACTCGTTTTGTTCTTCAAGCTGAATAAGGTTAATCTGGAGCTGAAGCATCTGCGCTGCCACAGTGCTCCTGCCGCTTTTTGCTTGTTGCTTGTTCAACAACAGTTCAGTCTAACAATTTAAAGTCAAGATGGCTCAATTAATGCAGTGTGGTTATGTGGAGGCACGAAACATCACACTGACGATAACGTATGAATTAATGTGATAAAACAGCATGGAAACAAAAACACTTGTTAACTTTTCCATATGGTCTTTTCCCTCATTTTCTTGAGTGAAGCGAAACTAATCATTTCACACCTGTAATCCAGGCATACACTTCTCCCCCTCCCTTCAGGCTGTTTCTATCTGTCACAGTTGTATTATTTAATACTGTAGATGCACCTCTCTGGCCTGTTTTACCTCATCATGTTCACTGGACATGTGTTTAGTATCTTGAGGGATTCCTTTAATATTTATGTCTCTTTTTTTCCCTCTTTCCTCTTTACTGTACAAGATATTTCACTCTATCTTTCGCTCCTGCTTTTCCTCATTCATCCCCTCTTTTTAAGGGTCTCATCTGTATTCTTGGTTCCATCACATTGCGGTTTTTCCTCTCCTCTCCTCTCCTCTCCTCTCCTCTCCTCTCCCAGTAAGTGATGCTTTGTTGCCTGGATACTTGTTTTCTCCTCTGTGAGAGGGTGGTGGGCTGGAGGAGAGAGGGAATTGGGGGGGGGGTAGAGCGAGGGAGTGAAGAAGGAGGCCAACAACAATCACCACAGGGCTACGAACCCACTGAAGGGAGACGGCTGGAGGAAAAATGGAGAGAAAGGGGAAACCGAGGGGGGTGGGGGCAGCTGTCAGTCTGTCACTCGGTCTGTGCTTGTTATGATCCCACCTTATTTCTCCATTTCTCTCAGTCTGTTTTTCTACCAGTTGTATATGAAGTTTTACCAAACATGCCATTAGAATATAGCACAGGCTCAGCTGTCTATTTGTTTGAATTATTGATTGATTTGTCTTATGTGAATTATTGATTGTGGAGGTAGTGGGAGAAAGGAACTCATCTACAGGTGAAGCTCAGTTTAATCACCTCCTATAACAACACACACACAGACACACACACACTCACACACACCCCTGTCTTGCTGCAGATCTTTCCACCGTGGCCCTCACTCACCCCCCTCACCCCTCATTTCTTCCTTCATAATAACCCATGCCAGTCTCTGTTTCCAAGACAACCACTCCATCAGCCTCTCGTGGCTTTGCTGCCAATAGTTTTGCTGATGATTTGTATGTGTGTGTGTGTGTGTATGATAAATGATAAATACGACTGTATGTGCTCTTTCTGCTCGCTCTTGTATGAGATATTGAAGATCAAGAGTTAGTCAAGATTGAAAATTGATTTCTGATGTCGTATGTCTGGGCTTGGTCCCTTACACAGGTGCATCCTGGGATATATTAGGGGCTAAGTCATTAAAACTTTCTCGGCTTATAGAAACTGTAATAACATAACACTTGTAAAGTGTGCAACGTTACAGTGAGATAACGCATGTCAGAAGAGTATAAACATGTATTTGTGTGAGTTGTTGAGTTTATCCAGTGTTTTATTTACCTCTGCTTCAGTGGCTGAATCAATTTTCACATAACCTTGATTTTTACTGAGCTGTATTGTGTTTGCACGCTACACTCAAACCTCAGGTGGGGTGTGTGTTGATATTAACCCGTCTCTCTCTGTCTTTGCCTTTCTCTTCTGGTACATTGATGCTACTGCTGTCTGCCGTGTGTGTGTGTGTGTGTGTGTGTGTTTCTGATCCACCAGGTTATTTCATGCTCCTTAGTCTCAGAAGCCTCTTTCATCATTATGTTCAAACCAGGAGCCAGCTCATCATGAGCGTAGAGGGGGAACATGGCACAAACCACATACACCACCCTCCACCCCTTCTTGATCAAACTCTTCCCCTTTTCACCTCCATCTTCTCCATCCCTCCTCCCTGACTCTCACTGTGGAGATACCATTTCATCCCTTCTTCCCAGTGGGTGTTTTTTTTTTTTTACATTATGGGATATTTGTTCATCCCACTCCACAATGAAGGGCCCTGCGCGTCTTTGTGTGTGTTTGGTGTGAGACAGCGGTGTTGATGAATGGGCTGTCAGTGCCAGATCCAGATGGAGGCAGGCCTTGTCTAATAGGATTCCGTGAAGACAGAGGTCCCAGTAGGGTGACGAGAGAAGTGGCCACGCAGGTCGAGTGAGACAGGCTCAGTGGAGAGAGAGAGAGAGAGAGAGAGAGAGAGGAAGTAGTGAGTTAAAGAGGCTCAGATGAGGGACAGGAGGCTCAGACCTCACACAGGTGCACAGACATACATACATATTCATACATATATGTATGACATTCACATATTGTCTATGCGTTCATGCGTGCATCAAATACACAGGCATGTAGATGCATACAGATGTGCGCTCTGCATACTGTAGTGCGCACACACACACACACACACACACACACACATGCTCTGTTTCAACGGCGTCCTAACTGTGTGCTGAACTCCGTGATATCCCAAAATAATTATCACCCATATCATTAATTATTTGCGTGAAACAGACACAATAAAATGATGAAGCACAGAAAGATGTAAAAAACAAAAACATTTATTGCAAAAGAAAATGCACAAAATTATTTGAATAATAGATAAATCCTTGTTTCTGCACACTTCTCTACACAGTGGATTATGTAAATATCAGAAGTTTAATCAAAGATGTTACATGTTGTCGTTATCTAACACTGGATACTGCAGGAAAAAGGCAGTAGCGGCCTTTTAAAGGGCACATTGTGCTCAGAAGATTTTATCATGTTTGTGTGTTCTTTGCATGTATTAGTCAACTATGTCATCCCAGTTTTAATGTCAAGTAAAAGCTATTTACAGTAACAGTCAGTCTGTGATAACAGCCCAGTCTCTCAGCACGTTGAAATGAGGCAGCACTGAAGCAGCGATAAAATATTTTTCTTTCTGAAAATCTGCCAGCAGCTTTAGATCGTTTCACTTATTTTCACATCTTTAATTCAAGATGCTGGAAGCTATAGGACACAAAATAAAATTGTTTTCACTCTTCACTCCTTTTTAGGACTAATGTATTACTTTAAAACATTAAAATATGACTGGATCCTGTAGCCAACCTCAACACAGTGAAAGAAGCTAGTGTATTAATGCAACATACATAATCTAATCCTCCTTGGGGGGCACGGGGGCTCTAAATACACACCTGCTTGATTGATAGAGAGTCTGTATTTATAATGAAAACAGGTTCAAAGACAGTAGCTGTAACTGGAGGACACACATTAACATTATTTTCCACATGTAATAATAATTTCTTTACATTTGACATTTCAGTATTACACATGAGGTATTATATGAAAGATCAATATTGAATAATTGCCAAATGAATTGAGTTGTATTGATTTCATTAAAATGAACCAGTGAGACCATGCTTGAGATTTGATATCAGCTACACTGGCCGGTTTCACAGTAGAGATTTGAACACGTCATCGAGTGAAGTTGACAGCCCACCTTATCTTAAACATGTTAAAACTGATTCTTCTACAAGCCCTCACAACAGTGTGCTGCTCCTGTTTCTTGTCATGCGTTAGCTCACAATAGAAGATGTAATTGGGTTGATAGTAATCAGACTAATACCTTAGTATTAACATAATAATGATGTATTGATTCTAAACTGCTTTAAGTAAGATACTGCAGTTAAATGGGCTCTGTGGAAACAAGCCAAATATGCTGCAGGATTTAACAGTCGAGTTATTAACTTGGGGACACATTCACTGGGAATTTCTCATCTACTATCTATTTAGCATAACAGTCTGTTTTCCCAACAGCAGTGTGTTTGCTAAGTGGACCTCACACAGGCTGCTGGGGATTCTGCTGTTGGCCAGCAGTCAATGGCCACATAAATAGCTGTATAGCACTTTGATGCAGCTTGAGGAGCTTAAAGGCACTGAAAGCCAGTAATATTAGACAAGTGTCATCAACAGCACTACCCACTTCTGCACAACATAATCCACATAAAGGCCCCTTTTATATAAGTCACTCTTGTCAGTCAGGCTCATTGCGCATATTTCAAGCTAAGCAAAAAAGAAAAAAAAAAGAAAAAGAGAATTACTGCCTCGTGGATGTATGTCTGCACCAGCCAGCCAAGTCGCAGGAGATATGGTCACAATCTCCCCCTCTTCTGTTCCATTTTCCGTTAAATTGTGTCACAATTACCACATTTGTGAGTCATGGCCAAAAACGTATTTTGTGAGGACACAGTGACCTTGACCTTTGACTTTTGACCACCAAATTCTAATCAGTTAATCCAAGTGAACGTTTGTGCCAAATCTGAAGGAATTCCCTAAAGGCGGTCTTGAGACATCACCTTCAAGGCCAAAAATATGTAATATGAGGTCACAGTGACCTTGACCTTTGACCACCAAAATCTAATGAGCTCATCCAGTAGTCCAAGTAAACGTTTGTGCCAAATTTGGACAAATTCCCTCAAGGTGTTATTGAGATATCATGTTCACAAGAATGGAACCTATGGAAGTACGGACATAAAACATAATGCTGCTGGATTTATTTACACACATCTGAAGCTCCTGCTATATAGAAGAAAAATGGCAATCATGAGTAAATTTGTATATTTTCTTGAACCAAGTAACATCATAGAGAAATATTCTGCCCTCTGATTGAGTGCATGTTTCATAGCAAAGTAAAGGTTGTGCACTGCAGCTCCCCCTAATGGCTTTTCCACAGCAGTAGCTACAGAGCTGGGAATTCCCGTCAGAGCTGAGCCAGTGTGGAGAGCACGAGAGACTTCTGCTGCGGTCTGTCTTCAGCATTGTTGTCTTGAACAGTATTTGGCAATTCTACGATCCTACCTGTAAAATATATTCAAATTCAGTCTGAAATGGCTTCGCTGATAACTAGCATAGCTGTAAACCGTTAGCTAATCTGGTTTCCCCTGTGAATCAGCACGGATTTTATTTCTTCCATAGTCATGTTAGTACAATGAGCATTTTTCAGATTCTGTTTTATGTTCTTTACTCACCAAGTGTTGTCTCCAGTGGTGGAAAGCAGCCCTCTTGCTTCTGTTTCTATCATTTCTTTTCTTCTAATGAAGTTAGCATGCTAACCAGCTAGCCCTGGCTCATTTGACCTGTCTCTCACTGTAGTGTCCATGCTGCCTCGAGTAGCTGCTCAGAGGATGTATTAACCTCTTGTCAATGGTTGAAGCTCTTGACGAGACTAGCAAGGAAGCTGTTAATGCTACATTTGGCTATGTAGCATTAGCATTGTGTTTATTGAAGAACTTAGCATTGTGTCCATTGGAGAATTGGAGCTTTGAATAAGGACTACTCTTAGTGTTAGTTGAATGCTTCTTATTTCAAGACAGTTAAGTAAAGGTACAAATTGTTTAAACCAAAGTAGCTGCATGATCTCGTAGATTAAAAGAAAAAAAGATCAAAGGATCTTAAAGATATTTATGAGACTAAATTGCTTTGTATTTTACCAGCCTCCATGCCGTCTGGTTAGATGTCATGTCCTACAACCTCAAACTTCTCATATAAAATGATAAAAGTCTCCCTGGTGTCACTGCTGAGCTGTAATGATATGACAGAGAGAGAGGTATGATAATACCCGTGAAAAGTGAAGAAAGGAACAAAAGACAACCGTAATGTATTCAAAGCATTTCAGCGTCGTTGGCACCTCAAGTACCTGCCAGCGGGGTGAAAGCTGTGGCACCTCACTAAATTAGAACAGCACCTAAGACAAAAAGAAGGAGCCACTTTTGCTCGGCTTAACAAAACTTTAGAAAAGCGTCTTTGTTTGTGTTTCACTTTGGTCCATGTCACAGTCTCTTATCTCTCTGATTTGCAGCTCTTTCTCTCTGACTCTTTGCCCATTTGCAGTGTGATGTTAACATGAGCTCTGGGTTATCAGCTGCAGTGTAACAGCACCAGGGTGGACGGTTGAACGTATTCTCTCCGTCACCTCTTTTGTTGGAAATAAGACCTTTTTTTCAGAGCAACAATAACAATGGATCGTATTCATTTTTTGATACTGTCTGTTCAATTTGGTTTGGTCAGCTTGTTGTTTCACTAGTACACACACATACACACTGTCTCTTTGTTCACTCCTCTCCCTCCATCTCATTTTCCTCTAATTGATGGATGCCATGTCTCACCCCTCATCCAGCCTCTCTGGCAGCTTTTAAGACGCTTTTAATGGGAGCTCAGAGGAAAACCAGCGCCATCTCTTTTTCCCCTCTTCTCCTCCTTCAAACTAGCAGCCTTCAGTGGGTCTCTTGAAGACCACTGTGTGTGTGTGTGTGTGTATGTGTGTGTGTGTGTGTCTAAGAGAGAGAGAGAGGACCAGCTGTGAAGTTCGCTAATAGGCTTGCCGGCCCGATGTCGCCGTCTCGCACGGTCACCGCTTCCATGTCGAGCCCGCCACCCTCATGCCAGATGGGAACTCAAGCAGCCTGCTCAAAGAGGAATAACACTCTGGCATTGTTAGCTGAAGAAAGAGAGAAACACGAGGAGGCAGAGAGACAGAGAGAGCGGGGGACATGAAGACAGACTCCCTGTATACCTGGTATCATAACTGTTACATTGCTCCTGTCTACATCTGAGTTTGCTGGATTACATTTACACCTTGGGTGTTCATTAAAATTAGATTCGTCCCGTAGTACACACCTCTGCCTCTTGTGGTTTCCGTCCTTTATACCTGTCTCTCTATTGTTCCCCATTCACCGGTATTCCTATCGCTCATGTTTGACTCGTATCCATGTCGCCTGCTTGCTCACTGTGTGATTTGGATCCTTGTCTGTAGCTGCTGAATGTGACTTCGATGATCTGCTCTTCAGTGCCTCTGAAGATAATTTTTTTTACCCATGGGGAAAACACATTTTTATGCTTTTGATCACTTATGTAGCACGCCACAGAGGGAGTTCAAAGTGAAAGAGGCAGAGTAAAAGAGGGGATTTTTCTATAAAACACCATTTTCCAAAACAATGTTTTGCTTCACCTTTTGTCTGTCACCACTAGTTAATTGTGTAAAGTGTGTGATTTTTTGTTTGGAGAGCTCACAAGCCAGAGAGCTGATCAAAACAGGCAGAACCAATAGAGATGAAGGGGTGCAGGTGGGGTGCAAAGACAAGGGGGTTTATCAAACACACATCCCTCTGTCTTTCTCTCTCTCTCTCGCACACACTTGCACACACACAGCCCTATTGTGAGCGTGACTTAATGAACACTACATCTCTCAATTCACTATTGTTCATTTCATTAACTTTGTTGGCATGTCTGCTGAGCAGACTCAATATTGTCAAATCTGTATGCAATTTATTAAAAACAAAAAAAAAACAAAAAACGTATGCATTCACACATGATATTAATACGATCTGATGATATGAGTTGTTTAACCTCTAAGCACAATAATATATAGTAATGACCGATTTGTTCACTGCACTAATTATTTGGCTTTAGGGTCAGGTACGACAGACACACACACACACTCTCCTCAGTCTCTCTGTCTTCAATCACCCTCTCTCTCCTAGCTGTCTTCATCTCCTCCTCCCATGACACCCACCTCCCACCACCACCACCACTCAATATTACAGGACTAATACTGCCACTTCATGTGCAAATATTTGAGTCTGCCGTCAAATCCCAAATCACACCGATCAATCTCCCAGATATTACCGTTCAACTGCAGACCTTCGGACAAGTGCATTGATTTTGACGTTTTCCTAGACATATCCCCTTCCCCGCGGATATATCAAATCAAAGATTTTTTAATATGGGTAAATATTCCCCTCATCCACTCTCAGGATCTTGGGGTGACAAGGGAGGCTTGTCTCATAAAGCTGGTAAAGTTGGATGTCTATCATACAACAGTAACTGGCAGCAGTTTTCTCCTCTTGCATGGATTCTGCGCTGCACTTGATGCCTCATTTTGCTCTTTTCACATACAGTATATATATGCGGTTGTAACACAAAGAATTCACCTTGTAATTGCACCCGAAAGTGCATCAAAATAACAAGCCTGACATGTTTGAGGGTGGAAAACAAGAAAATGTCTGTAGCCTGCATATCATCAGGCTAATTAGGCAGAGCCAGGCATTCTGAATGCATAGTTAATGAGCGCCTTCTCCATCTCTGCCGGGATCACCCGGCACGTCT
The DNA here is from genome assembly GCF_046630095.1 of Trachinotus anak. NCBI lineage: Eukaryota > Metazoa > Chordata > Actinopteri > Carangiformes > Carangidae > Trachinotus > Trachinotus anak. The sequence goes on along the minus strand of NW_027273860.1, from coordinate 19,956,072 downwards.
AATGGTCACATAAATTCTCATTTATAGGTCATAATCTGTCATTTATGTACATGGGCTCCCCTAATTAGAGTCCTGGGCCCTTCAGACTGATGCCTCTCTGGGGGATTCACAGCTCTGGTACCCTGGCACTCACAGAGCCCCATTAGTGACAAACCCTGACCTGGCGTCCCAGTTGACCCTGGAGTGCTGTGGATAATCTGGCTCATAAATGGTACTGGTACTGGGGAATGGTTCCAGGTGCTTGTTGTGAGTGTCCCGTGTGTCTGTCTGTGTGTCTGTTGCCTGAAATGGTAAAGGACTGGCAGGAAACCAGCACTGAACCTGGGACAGCGGAGAGGGGGACATGAATAGCAGGAGCTGGGTTCGGCTTTGCTTCTTGCGCTGCCAATTTGCTGGACAATTACAACTCTCTGATCAATGGAGGGATGTTTATATGGGGCACGAGGGCCAAATTAGAATTTTATAGATCATAAACCTGGACCAGATTCTGCTTCACTGTAATTTGAAAAAAGGATTTGGATTGCCAGTGAATGCAGACATTTAACTTTGTCCCAGTGGAATCACCTAAAGGCCAAGTGAACACATTCCCATGACCCCAGCACTGTCACATGAGTTTGTGCTCAGGAGATCCAGGCATCTACCTTTTGATGGGACATGGTCAGCTGCAGAAAGCTCTGGGGAAGTAAGAACTTCAATCTGCCCTGCACAATAGGATCATCTTATATGCAATCATTCCAATTTATTGAATCTATTTACATGCATAATTGTGTTTTTGCCGTGCATCTTAACTCTTAGCTTCGAGGGGATGCATGACATACTACTACATTATTACTTCTGCAGATGCTGAGGACGGGGTCATTTATCCTTAAAGCTCTCCCAGAGCAAAGAGACACCACTTTCATCTTTACAAATGTTCTCTCTTGCTTGCACTCGACTCTGGAATTTTTCTCTAGTTGATTAGCAAATGTATCTCCACACTCTTGCATAGGTTATATGACGAATTTGGTTGAAATAACATAAGCACTGCTGTGTCATCAATGCATTGCTTATGTGAAACATAAAGTGAGCGAGAGATGTTAGCATACTTGGCTTTTGTGCACATTCATTTATTGAGGTTGGCATTGCACACAGGGTTGTCCATTTTACTAGATTAGCTCTCGCAGCATCGCTCTCATGCCATGGCCTTGCACTGACTCTATCTGCAGGGAAATGTGGACTAAAAAAAGAACCTACAATGAGTCACGGTGTCAGACACAGCTCAAGTCAGGTTAGCTCTAATGGAAAAACAAGGCCGAGCTAAGAAGTGAAAGTTGAACTGGCCTAAGTGTGATCACCGCAGGATGACCCCAGCTAGTTAGCCCCTGTTGACCCATTCCACATACAGTATGTGCTGCTGCTGTTGCTTTTCCAGGAGGTCGATCTGGATGCTTTCAGCTTCAGTTCCCTCTGGAGACCTCTCTGTTCTCCACGGTATGTCATCATAGTCACATTTTCTCTTTCTCTCTCTCTTTTTCTCCATCCTCTTCTTCATGCTGTCTCTCTATGGTTCATAGAAAAAGATCTCAGACAGACCTCAAAGTCCTGTTTTATTGAAAAGGAAGGCACAAGGGTATCCCACTCCTGTCATCTCTGTCAAATGGTCAGTGCACATGGTTTACTGTGGAATGGAAGCATGTCTGATAGCAGCACAAAGAATAGAAAAAGGGACAGGAAAAGTAGGCCAGGCAAGCGGTTCATAACCCCTACTTGTTAATCAGCTAGACAGTGGACTGCATTGTAGTGTGCTGTAATCATAGATTTACAGTATTAGAACAATATTTTTGCTGCATTGTCAGTGTTTCTTGAACCATCACTTGCAGGAAGGATGCTAAGTGAGCACACTAATATGGTCCAAGTTCTAGTTGTGGGCCAGCCAGTGGTGTTGCAACCCAAACCCTTGTACTCGAGCCGGAAAGCCAGCACAGGTCAGAGTCAGTGTGTGGGCGTTCAGTAATTTACTTCTTGCAAAGCGCTCTCTGGAGGGGTTCCTCTTGGGTTCTGTTACCAGACAAAGAGAAGAGGAGACGGTTGTGTTGTGGCTCACCTCTAAATCTGTGGGAAAAACTCAAAGAGCACATTATTCGATGCCTCTCTAGGATGCTAGCCAAACGTACTGTAGCCTCTTATTTGAAAGGCAAAATTCTGCAGGCCAAAGGTCTGTGTGGCTGGATCTGTCAGTCTTCATGGGATTAAAAGGCCAGAATAGTCAAGAGTGGAAAAAACAACTGTGTAATGCAACTTAGACTTAAAAGCAGTGCAGGGAATATGAGATGTTACAACCAAGGTTATAGTTTGAAAACAGGGTAAGAGCAGATTGGATACATATAAGACTCTACTGACCCTGTGACATCAGCTGACAAATCAAAGCTGGCAGTTGTTGTATTGCTCTTACCAGTCTGCCCTGGTGTGTTTATTCACTGCACTGAAGGAGTCATACAGGCTTTGATGGGGCCCTGACTCTGCTATTATATTCTTGTTGACATTCATTTCTCAGATGATGCTGCAGTCTCCACTGGTTAGTGGTTAGCTCTGAATAATGCATATTAAGTAATGAGCTGCCCAAATGGATCAGCAGGCAGTCAGTTAGACCCTGCATAAAGCAATCAATTATTCGATCAATAGCCCTCATTAGGTCGTCATATAGTTAAGCTGTATGTATGGGCCTCTGGTTGAAATGAATAATTTACAGCCCACAGAGGGAAATGAGAAGACTGGCCCAGTTCAGTCCTGTCACATGTCTGTCGCCTTCCTGTTGGAAGAAATGAGAATAGGGACATTGATGTGGGATCTACCACTGGAAGTCTATTTGTATTCTTGGATACATCTTGTTTCTATGTATTGTAATTTGACTGTTGTTATCTCTGTGCATTAAACATCTATTGCATGTCTGTCCATGCCCTGTTGCTCTTCCTGAGGTTGATGTTATGCTGCACAGATTGTGAAGGACCTTTTAAGGCTTTAAAGGCACATTTCTGTGACAGACCCGTACCTTCTAGGTAGCAGGCAATTGTTTCTTACCACTGGATGTCACTGCTGCGCACAACACTTGCGTGATCACTTTGACCCTATATGTGTGGAAAATAGCACTAAATAAGGCTACTTTCCCCAACACAATGGAATGCCTTTGAGGTAAAAATCTTTGCCGCACATGTGAGAATGCACTTTGCCTTCAAAGCCCTCCATGAAGAGTCGTGCTGCGCGGCTAACTGTATTGTTTGCGGGACACGTTTTCAGATCTTGGTCGGCGGTCGTGACTCAGACCAGCTCGGGTTTGTCTTTGTTTTGCGCCGAATACAACATCGCTCAAGGGGGCAATGCTGGGAACCAGAGCCAAGCCAAAACTGCTGGCGCCAGTCCCACATAGCGATAATCTGGATGAGGCGGAGATCAGAGTGCAGTGCCGCCATTGCAGCTTTTTCCCATGGGACCCTTAAAGTGGAGAAAAAAACCCATCACGAAACAGCATTCAGGACCACTACACTAGAATCTTACTTCATTAGAGAACTTTTTCGGTGTAACTTTATCCATCTAATCCCAAAGGTTGGGCCAAAGATTTTTTACCAAGTTTGAATCTGGGGAGGGAATTATTCTGTATTTGCCTTACCCTCAGCTTTCTCTCACAATTATCAGCAGTCACTGTCTACCTCCCAATCATTAGGCTAACCAACAGTAGTCTCAATTCCCAGCCCAGTGTCTTAAATCCCCTTCCTGCCGTAAGTGGCCATGTTTCCTTGTTCTAATTGCATCCAGCCGTTTGGAATCAGACCTGAATGACTGTCTAGGTGTTAATTGGTTTGAAAGACTGCTAACAGGAGACGAACAGGAGAAAGGTGAATTAGGACGGTGCATGTGGCCCATAAATAGTGTGGTGTGGCCTGGGTGCTGTCATGCCTTGTTTAGAGGTGTTCTGGCTTATGTTGTCCATTCAGTGGCCTTGGAAAAAAGACACACACACACACACACACACACACACAATAATCATGTATCACACAAACACACATGTTCTTGTGTTTTGCTTGATGCAATGAGCTTCCTTTAATGTCCATATGTAAGTCTGTGTAGTCATCTATATAAGTCCCTGATCAAAATAATTCATCTTGTATATCAAAGATGAATCTTAACTTTAACCCAAACTCAACCTAATAAACCTGTTTTATATTGAAAGCCAGAACAGATTTACAGTTAGCTGCTTATCAGATTTTCCATGGACAGTTGGACGTTTGTACCCAGAAATCATAAAAAATTTCACCCGCACACTCCCTCTACGGATAGGAAAAATTCTTCCCTCTGCCACTGACTCTTTACTCACCCGTGGTTGCCAAAGTCACCCTCTCCCATAGGCACACAATTAATTCATAAAATCCTCTATAGAACATGAGCAGGGGGTGGAAACATGGTTGCACAGCTCATGGAAAGCTCACATTTGGCCACCTCTGCTTGTCTCTTACTGCAAAAGAAACATCTCAAGTGCTTCTCTTGCATCCCACCGTGACCATTTCAGATAGAGAGCCAGGGAAATAACGCAGTTTCAATAGCCTGTTTAGATGACTGTGGCATTATGGAGTTGTTGTTCGAAAGCAGTATTATGGAAAATGTCTGGCCAGTGATTGCTGCTAGATCTTCCAAATGGCACATTATCCTGACTCTTGGACCTGTGTGTCGTCAACATCTTAAGCAATGAGTGAAGTATTAACTCCAAAGCTGGAGCTGAAATAAAAACTTCTTTGAGAAAGACCTTAATGTCACAACACGACTCAAGCACAACACCAACAGCACCAAACCTCTAAATTTTATTTAGTGCTCTTGTCAAGGAGCTCAGTGCATGAAAAGCTGAGCAGAAGCAAACTTCGGCCTTTTCGGTGTCTGGTTAACAGCTTTCCTTTAATGTTGTCAGAAAGATTTTTATTTCCTACAATTCATGTTCTCTGTAGCCTCAGCAAAATATGGACAGGTTTTACATGCACACAGACTTCCTTAACACATGTCACAAGTGTCAGAGGCTGCTGTTTTCCTGCTGAGAAATCTGCTGATTTTGTACCTTGAAAGCTACAGCTTACACATCTTCTGAAGGGAGATTATGCTCTTGGGAGGCTTTTTGTTGCACCTCAAGACACTGCCGCCTTACCCGTCTGCCAAGGCCTATTTTCTACGCTGATCAGCTATCCACCTGCTAGAAGAGCTGACATTTTGGCTCCTGCTGTATGCTCCACTTTTCCAATGGAGCCTTTGAGAACGGCTGAGGGGATTTGCAGCTGTGTACAACAGAGAGGAACCTGGATCTCCAGCTGGTGTTGGCATGGTGGGACTACAGAGCAGGGTGGCATCACTCAACTCTTTGTATACATTTTTATTTGTTTCACTTACTTTTACACCTTCCTCAGTTCCTAAAGAGATCCTGAAGTGATAGTAAAGATTTGACTTGATCAAGAGAATTTTGATTGGCTGGGATGAGATGGTGTACATGTGTGCTACATAAAATCTATATGTGGCTGTAAAAATGTCTTCATTCAACAGATGAGATGATTTAAAAAAAAACAAAGAAAAAAATCAGGCGATACTTTATTCTGACCACAATTATTCCCTGATACATATCGTGACCTTAACCCTCAAAGCACAATTGATAACACAAAACTATAACCAGCCTGAACCCTTGTTGTCCTAAACCCAATTCCTAATCTGTGGGTCAGAACCGTTTTGTTTTACATGGTTTTCCCACATAAAAAAAAAAAAAAAAAAAAAAAAAAAGATCTGGGGCTAGAAGCACATCTACTCTTAACTTCCTCATTGAGAAATTCTGTATGAGGCCTTGTGCCCCACCTGACACCACTGCTTGAGCTAGGTTGTCAGGTGAAAGAGGAGAGAGTTTAAGATGGTTAGAGGAGGAAACATCAGAGAGACTCAGTCAGACCCAGTTTGTTGTTGTTGGCGACTAGCAGATGTATCAGAACAGTTAGCGTAATTAGCATCTTTTATTTGTTTATGTTGTTTAAGAGCTTGTAACTGGCAGTGGCTGACACAGTATTAGCGGTTGTGCTCATGCAAACTCTGGCTCTCTGTACTGATAAAGTTTCAGGTTTATTTTTTCCCACCTGTTGTCCCCACAAGTTGACAGGATTAGTTCCCTAGGCTGTCTGAATCTGTTTTTATGAGACTGTCATTGGTTCACTGCAGTTCAAGGTGGAAACACTCAGTCATGGTGTTGACTGATTATTTCACTCATTATATGTCTTGTATTATGTAAAAAAAAACAAAAAAACACCATATGTATATAACAAGGTTAATCACTTGATTTTCGTCACAACACAAACAGCCCTGGTCCTTTACTCTGTGTTGACAACTGGCTGCCTCGGCCACGTCATTCTAACAGAACCACAAATGAACTGTGAGGCTTCAGTGGAGAAGCTCATTCATCACTCTATATTCAGATAATGAACTTTGCCATGACTGGTGGCTAAAAGAAAAGTCAAACCCCCTGAGAGAGGCCAATTCATATACATGATTTTTGAAAAGAGATATTTCGAGATGATAAGTGAATGGTAATGTGAAGGAGACCTGTGGCTATGGTTTGGTTTTTGAATAAGAAAAAAGACAGAGTGAAGATCAGAGAAGATGAACATTGTGATAGGCAGAGAGTGAAAGGGAGCAAGAGCAAAAAAGCATGAATAGAAAGAGAGGAAGATGACGTTTGGACAGAAAAGAGTGGAGGATGTGAGAGTTGACTCTCAGGTTGTGGACAGGAAAAAGGTGCAGAGCCTCTTCTCTGCACCACTGACAGCAACCGACAGCATGATCCACCTGCTGATTTACATTCATGCCACCATATGCGAGCCGACATGAGTGCTCTGCTGTCTTCTGAAGTGCAGATCTTTATTTTACTTCTCCATCTAACGCTCTTTATCTCCCTCTTCATCCCACGGCTGAAAATCTCTTTGGTATAGCCCTCTGAGTTCTCGGTGAGCACGAACAGTTAGATGAGTTTTTTCTGTACGCAGAGACTTCTGCCAAGTTATGTGTTGTGTATCAGAATGAATTCTGCCCCCAGGTTAATACTCTCACAGATGTTTGATGGCTCTCTAACTCAGGGCCAAGTCTTGACAGATAGTATCTGCAACGACCTTACTGACAACATTTGGAAGAGTTGGGCAACTTGATGTAATTACAGTGCCTTTTGATCAGTGCTGTTGACTGAGAAATACACATAAAATGCTACCAGTAAAGTATGACACATCTGTGTTGCCAAAATATTACAACACAGTAACTGCAAAGCAGATGTTGACAGATATGATCCCAGGTCAAAACAGGTAGAAACACAGACATGTGTGTGTCTGGAGAGGGTTAGCGCACTGCTTTCATTTGCAGGGAAGAGAGGAGACAGCAGTAAACAGTCGCTGTGGTCTGCCCTATGGCCCGGACTTGTCATCAACACTGCCAATTAAGTGCTGATTAAGAGGTGGAGCCGAATCGCCGACAACTAACTACTCAGTGCCAAGACCCCAACCTTGCCCTGTTGACTCCGGCAAACACACCTCCACCAACCTCCCTGAAAACCCCAGCCACTCAGAGCAAGTGTTTGTCAAACTCAGCTGCTAGATGTTGAATAAATATCTTATGGGTCACATTTATCATGAGACAAGGACCAAAACACTTCAGTGTGGTGAGATAATTTCTCTTTAATGGAAGTTTTGAGTGAACGATTTTATTTGAGGATGAAACATTCACTTTAACTATGCACTGCAGGAGTTACAGTCACCAAATGTAAAACCAGTGAAGGCTCATAGATTATTTCCACTGCGTCGTCCAACATAAATTACACAACACAAACAATATGACAACATGGTTAAAGATTACTCTTTGAAGCTGATCTGAACTCATGTTGGTATCTGATTTAATTGCATTATACTACAGTATTTGTGTGAAATAGCCTTTAGTTTCGAATCAGTGAAAGGTAGATGTTTATATACACAAGTAATTAAAAAAAAAGCTATTTCATATTTTAGTTTTTTTGGGCATTTTTAGAGAGACACAGGAAACATGGGGATAGTGAGCAGGGGAAGAGTCCAGCAGGTTCGGAGCCAACCATTTGTGCCCTTGTGTCATGCCACTCAGTTATTGGGTCGCCCTATATATAAGCAAACTCTAAGTTGACCCTCAACTAAATAACAGTTTTAAAGTTACTTGAAACAATAGGGACAGCTTCCTAAAATAAAGGTCACTCCACTAGTAACAGTTTTTCTTTGCCTGATTCATTAACATTCTCAAATTAGTTCTTTTCCATCAAAAAACAATTGTGGTTCTTTCAGTTATTTAAGAAAATTGAGATTATGAAATTCAACACTAGATTCAGTCTAAAGATCTTCCTCACTCCAGCGCTCTCTCACCTCTCATCTACTTCAGCCGCCTCGAATCAGCGTGCACGCTGTCGGGCTCAGGGCCTCGGCTTTGCCCCCTCCAGTCTTCAACCTGCAAACCGGCTCAGCCCAGATCCATGCTCTGCTCAGCCCAGCACAGCTTCTCAAGGTTGGGCCAAGGAGAAACTGCAGAAAAGCAACTCTTGCCATCTGTTTTATTTGGAGACTGACCCATGTCTGACCACACAGCCAGGTACCGACGCAGGAAGACAGACCTACATATGAGCAGATTTAGACCTGGAGAGCGAAGAGGGAAAGCGAGAGATTCAGCTTTTATCAATGTAATGTTGTTTTCTCCTGTTGTCAGTGTGTCACTTGTTTTCACAGCTGGTGTGAGAAATATTGATGGTGACTTTGCCAGGCATAGTTCTGTTATTTGTTTTGACTGAGGTCGGCTTGGGCACTGATAGATGCTTGAGAAAATGGCCCAACTTCCCCAAAACCTCAACAGCAGTAATAATACCCCATATCCTCAACCAATTAGTCTTTCCCTGCATATCTGACAGCCGCAGAGTTTCCCTCTCAAACATAAATATTGTCTCTCCCTCAGCAGGAGCTCCAGTCATGGGAACCCTCTGGCCTCTACGCAAAGTCACCCTCTATCCCCAAGGTTGCAGAGCCTACCTAACTAGTCCCCCAGCCTCACGCTAACTAACTAGCCCACTACGCTGTGACATCTTCATCTATCACCGCCTTGATAAGGGGTTTCTTTAATTACACCCTCCTCTCCAGCCGTGGATCTGTATCTCTTTTCTCCCTCTCTCTAACAGACTCTCATCCATCCATCCATTCTTAAAGATCCCTCCCAGAGAAGGCTATAGCGTGTCACTGTCCCAACGCTCGGGACTCAGTAAGTCGATCCAACAGGAAATCAATAGCAGGGCCTAATGCTGAATAATTGAGGTTACGGGAGTTCAGCAGCACTCCCCAGACATACACCCCCACCCCGTCGCGTAACCTCCCATTATGCACAGGGTGGGGCGCTCTGTGTCCTCATGTCCCTTCTCTCACACTGAGTGCACTGATAGATTTGTTTGAGTTACTGACTGTTTTACCATTATAGTATCTCATTTTTCTTTGAGCTTATTAGGAGCTACCCAGTCATGGATTTATTGTTCTTTAACCCTTTGATGCACAACATATGCCCACCCCTTCTAATGCACAACATGGGTCAAAAATGACCCGCATTCATTTTCCAGGTTATTTCATGCTGACTGAGTTTTTCTTTGCTCTATCTTTTGAAATCAATTTATTTTATGATTGAATATTCCAGGTATTCTTTAAATATCTTGTTTTTAATTACCACAGATCATTAATTTCATTTTTTCTTTCCTACTTTATGAACAAAAATACTTTTTATATTACTACACATGGGTCATCCAAGTGTGATTTAAAATTAAATGTCTTAATACTATAATAATAATTTGTTTCAAGTAATTTCTTTAGCAGTGAATGGGGCCAAACAGTTATGTATTTAATATTTGCAACATGTTTGTCATTTTGTCACACATACACATACCTCCTGATAACAGATAACATGGCTATTGAACTGAACTTTATCTGTGGTTTAACAACTGTAAACTGGTGAAATGTGACCAAACAAAATAAAACACAACTGAACACATCACTAGAGCACAAATTTCATTTTAGAACCTCCTCAGCTTGGACACACCCACAACTCCAGCTTGACCCTGTGGCAAATAGTCTGGGTCATCATCATCAGAGGTTTCTGACTCTGAACCAGGACAAATTGCTTCCTCATCTTCCTCATCTGGTTCTTCCTGCAGCATCGCTACAACCATCTCAGCAGCAAAACGAGCAGCCATACTCTGGATAAAGAAAATCAAAAGCACAATAAAAATTTCAGATGCACATCAATATACATAAACATACATAGTTATATTTTGGTGACTTGGCTAAGTAGCTTCACTAACTACTTAGCTAACTGTTTTGCTTAGTAGCCTAGCAATCCACTTAGCTATGTAGTTAGCTAAGCCAACTACAATAAAATTAGCTAACTAAAGTAGAATATGTCAACAGCTAGCTAATAGTAATTACTTGTAACTTTCTGACAAGTAATCTACTCACTCTCAAGGTAACCTAAACATAATCACATTTTTTCTAAGGTAATGTTAGAACAATTGAAAAACAATACTTACATGTATTAGATGGGCAAAGGACGCTGTGCTGAGCTGTGAAATGTCTGACACAAGCACAATTCACAGTTCCCACCAAACGCTGTTGTAAATGCATACGGGTCGTTTCTCACCCATGTATGTAAACTTGATGTAGAATTACAAAAGCTGTGCTTGTTCATAACTTAAGAAAGGAAAAATAAAAATGATGATTTGTGCTAAACAAAAACAAGATATTTACTGCATATTTGGAAAAGTAAATGATGAAATTAATTTATTTCAAAAGTATATCATAGAAACACTCAGCCATACATGAAATAACCTGGAAAATGAATGCGGGTCGTTTTTGACCCATGTTGTGCATTAGAAGGGTAGTGATACAAAAAGGGTTTTTATTCAAAAAGTAAGAAAGGAAAAAATAAAATAATCATGTATGATGATCAAAAACAAGTTAATTGAGGAATACCTTGAATACTGAATGATGAAATTAATTTATTGCAAAGATATAGAAGATAAAAACTCAGCCGGGTCACTTTTGACCCATGTTTTGCATCAAAGGGTTAATCAGAGTGAAGTTAAAAGTACAGAGCAACACAGAATACTGACCTGTCCAGACAGACATCTCCTCAAAGACACAGAAAACACAAACTCTGAATGGCTCTGTGTGCGAAAAACCTGATTTTCCTTTAATGCACCTTGACAACTACTTGTCAGTGATACCACAACATCTCACAGCCGCATTGCTCTTCTATTGCCAGAGCATGTAGAAGTGGTAGGATAACAGGAGAGAGTGCAGCTACGTGCAAAGAACTTGGAGAGTGACATGCACTAGAGGGCACAAGCTGCCTTGCTAAGACACAAACTTCCAATTGGAAAGGGCAGAGAGGGTGAGTGGGGAGGTGGACCTCTGTTCAGTCGGCGGTTAGGAGACAGAGCAGAGAGAGATGAGGGACCGTCTGCAGTGTTTCACCCCTGTGATAAAAAGAAATCTACTCTGTGGAGTGTTTGATTCAGGGGTTCAGTGCCTGAATCATGAATGAGTGGTTTTGTCAGTAGTTTTTTTTTTTTTTTTTTTTTTTTTTTTTTGCAGCAAACAGTGATACATTTATATTTGAGTTGATTTGAGTCTTAGCTGTCAGTGTTTTGTTTGACAGAGTGTATAACAGCCAGCAGCTGTCAGTATGAGTTGATTTTTGACAAACATGCATGTTGTTTTTTTGTCTTTGAAAAGAGCCAGACTGTGATGTAGTCACCTCTGACACACAGAAATAACTAAAAAGAACAAGTTCAGGGAGCCCAGTTACTGCAGCTCTGGCCATCTGGGGGGTGTGTTTCTGCATGTTTTTACTTGCTTCAGAAATGTATGAAATTAGAAATGTTTTGCAGCACATACAGGTGGATGACAAATTAAAGGCAAAACCCACATAATCAGTATCAGAATCGGGTTTATTACCAAGTAGGTTTTAACATATGAGGAATTAGTTTTGGTGTTTTGCAACATAACAAACTTAGTAAGAAGAAAAAAATGCAAAGAAAGATAAAGCAAAAAGAAAGAGAAGCAAAAAATGTGCATCATCACACCGAAGCAGCCGTCAGTGGTGTTAGGCCACCTTGTGCTGCTTCAGCTTCAGTCATCTTCGTTATTGATTCTCCAAGTCTCTGGACTCCACTGGAGGGATGAACACCATTCTCCCTAAGATATTCCCTCGTGGTGTTTTCATGATGGTGGTGGAGACACTGTCTAACACGTTGGTCCCAGAAGAGAGCCCCTGCATCAGTACAGAAATGTTTCATCATAGGGTAAAGGTGATCACCAGAGCCACCGGAACCCCCCTCACTATAGGGGTCAAGCATTCAGGCCTGTACTGTTTTCTCAGTACAGTATAGTAAAGGATGAGTCATCTGAACGTATCACTTTTTTCACATCTCTGTCGACCAGAGCTTCTGGTTTTTGCATCACTGAACTCTCAAATGTGCATTCATCTCTGTAATGAGAGGTTTATGCACAGCAGCTCTATAATACCCCCCCTCTGTATGATGGACTGTTGTTGCTGACACAGTCTGATCACATCCTGCAGTGACATTCTCAGTCACCTGAGGCAAAGCTGCTCTTCTGTTTTTATTTACATATCACTCTAATGCACAAGCATCTCTGTCATCAAATGTGTATTGATGACCACAACCTTTTACTGAGTCCTCCTCACAGATCTAGATCTCCATAGGCCTTTGTGACTGAAGCTCCTACCCCAACAATGCATAATCTTCTCCTCCTTCCATCCTGATAGAAAATCACAAACAACTGGTCCTGCTGGGCATTTTTATACACGCCACAGAGCATGATTGGATGTTAATTGCTTAATTGCACCATGCAGTGCTGCAGCATGGAAGCATCTGCATTCGTCATGTTTCAGGTTTTTCCTTTGATTTGTCGCAGCAGTTAAAGGGCAGGAAAAAAAAGAAGTGTGTTCAACATTAGCACCCACATCTGTCTAAAGAGTTGTGCATTATGAAAGAAGCATCCATAAACACTTCACACACAGAGACACACTCTGGATGGTGTTTTGTCTGTCAGGTTGTTCTTGTTGAGCACGCTGCTGTAATTGCTGTGTTGTAATCTAGCACGCTGGATGTACTCGTCTTTCTCACAAAGCAAGGCCTGTGTGTTCCCTCATGGTCGCAAAGCTAGTTCTTTGTTGTCTTCTTGTGCGTTTTGGTGTGTTAGCGGGAGTGTGACCTCTCATATTGTGTGTCTATCCTACAGATGCAGAACAGAGAGGACAAGCATCCTCTCTCCCAGCTTCACCTCCTCTCCTCCTCGTCTCCTCTCCCTCCAGGCTGAGGCCACTCAGGCCTGCAGATGGCAGATAATGACAGTGGTGTCCCCACTGGCTAGTTTGTGTGTTCTTGTGTATGTGTAGAAGTGTTGGCTCTGCCTCTGCTCAATTCAGTGCCATCAGTGGCGTGTTTAGATCCACTTAGCCATCTCCTTACTGGCTGACCGGGTGACTGGGTCACTGGTTGGCTGAACGCTTTATGGGCTCACAGCTCACTGGTACACTAGTGGCTGACATACTAGCTAATACATCAACTGACTGGCTGGCTGTTATACTTAACAATAAGAATGACTTGATACCAGAATTCAGGTTGTTGGTGCCAAGACTGTTCAAATTCCACGATTCTCAATACCAAATTTGATACCACAGCAGAGGCTGCTGCACACAGTGTGCTAACACACATACATGCAGTCTTGCATACACACACACACACACACACACACACACACACACACACACACACACACACACACACACACACACACACCATATTAAGTGTGCAAGTAGTTTAAACTGACTAACATGGTGACAGACCCATATTCATTTAAAAAGTCAGCTTTATATTTTTAAAAACACTGACGACAGTAGCCCGCTGCATTAGCCGAAGCAATGTTAGCCATTGTGAACATTGTGTGTGGAGGGCTGTTACAACAGATTACAGTTGTCACAATTCACAAACACTATCAGAAACATTCCAGGACATGAACATGTTGACGACATGTTGTTAATATAAAGTGAACAACTGAAACTCTCTCAGCCTGAACTCTGTGCAGATCTGATGTCTGTCTCTGAGCTGCTGTTTCCTCCTGTGGCTCTGTTTACATTCTGGCCTCTGGTTGTCTATGACTTGTCCCTGATGATCTGCATCAAATACTAAATATCTCCACACACCGGTCATGGTGTGTGTGTGTGTGTTTTCCACAAGTTGCTGTTGACCTGTTGCTACACCTGCTGTTGTCATTCCAGGTCTTGTTGTTGCTGTGTACTGTGCCTGCCCTCTGAATCGAGTTTGATGTCAGACTATGATGCTGGTAGTGTTATCATACTGCTCTCGTCAGTCCTGGAAGAATCACATCTCTGGTGCGACGTCTACGGTACTGACATTACTGTAGACAAACAAGTGCCGTCACTTTTTCAGAATTTTGGCACTGACTTGGTCCTCACCGACTCGCTGTCAGTCGGGCACCGAACAGGCTAATTGACAAGCTCACAGGCTTAGTGGCACGACAGTGGCAGCTGCTCAGGTATGAGATAAGTAGGGATATGGTAACCAGACACTGTGTGAGTGTGTGTGTGTGTGTGTGTGTGTGTGTGTGTGCGCGCGCGCTCCTTCCACTCAGACGTTGCCTCCTTGTATTCCAGTGACTGGTGGAGGAATAGGTATTAGACTCTACAAGTGCGTTCAGCTGCCCTTGCTGTGCTCTATGAAAGCATACAGAGAACGCTTGCACATAGATTCCTCTCAGTAATGGGAATTCGAGTTTTCTGGAGTCAAAGGAGTAGGTTACTCCTACTTGTTGATTTCATGTGAATCAATGAAACCCAAAGCCATTCAACCTCTATGTCCAAGAATATTTTTTCTGAAATGTCTTTATTGAGTTAGTGGTGAATGCACAGTTCAGAGGAACATCTGTTTTACGTTGTTTCAAAGTGCTTCACTTAGAATATTAAGTAGTCTCTGCATACATACAGTCTCTGTTGTTAGTCCACAGCCTCGGGCTATGAGGAGCCTCACCCAGGTGACGGGGCGAAGGTCACCCAGGAGGGAGACCAGCACCCAAATATGCACCTCAAGGTTATGAGTTAACCTTAATCCTGGTGTCATATTGGTATAGTGTTTTGATCTGTATACTAATCTGCCGAGAGTTTAAATAACTGGTAGTGATGTACCTTGCATTTCTAGGTTAATTTTGGTAATTTGAGGTGAGTGTCAATAGTTTTTGTCCGAGATATTTTCTGTTCATATGAGCTTTTGGTGTCATCCACTAAGAATCAAAGATAAACTGTTTTTCCCTTTTCAGAAATGCTTTTAGACAGATGCTACTCATGCAGGCAGGGTTACCGTGTATGAGACAACAATCTTAAATCTTAAGTACTTCTGGTTAATGATCGGCCTTGTTAAAGGTATGAAACACCTGATTTGCATCCACATTGACTACAGAGGATGTATGGCCTTGTCAAGGATACGTTCCTCCCTCTCTGTCTGCTCCTCATTCCCTCCATCTCTTTCCACCAGGGAGGCCTTAAATGTTTGAAGCTTTCCCTTTTTTTCTTCTGGCCCTCTCTCTCTCTCTCTCTCTCTCTCTCTCTCTCTCTCTCTCTCTCTCTCTCTCTCTCTCTCTCTCTCTCTCTCTCTCTCTGTGTGCCAAGGTCCCTGAATGTGGACTTTTTAATTACTCTCTCCTGGCTTTGTGCATAACCAATGAAAGATTGAAGGGCACTTCCCTCTGAAAGGCACTGTTAGAATATGGGTTTTTTCTAATGCCGTCGCCTTGGGAGAGGAATACTAATACACAAACTGTGACTTTTTGTGCTTTTGTGTGTATTTTGCAGTTTGTGTGCATCTGGGTGGGTGGGCTTACTCACGCACTCATATCTGTGTGTGTGTATTTTTTCGAGCTCGGCCCCTAGACAGACTGTCTGGCCGTTGTTTTGCATGTGAATCAAGGCTGGGGAGGAAAGGCATTATTAGATTGGGTGTGCAGCATGGTGGGGGCGGGCTGGATGAAGACTGTGGGAGCAGGTAGGTTCATTGCATTGATTGGATTTCTTTAAGACTAGTTTGAGGGTGCAATGCCTCAAGGTGCCCCAAGCAACTCGGTTTAGACAGCACAATGAATACAGGACAGGATGAAAATCAATGCAGGATGCCATAACCAAATGATTATATGACACAAAGTGTTTTGGGTACAGCCTGTGCTCTCTGTGCATTCAACCTAATAGTACAATGTCCATCAAGGCAACAAAAAGTAAAGTGCATGCTGAAGAATATTTTAGACTACATTTGTGAAAGCTGTGGCTGAAAGTGAATTGAAAGTATAAATGAATACATGTCTGTGCACCTAGAATGGAATAAGATAATTAGTATGATTACATTTAAAAATGTAGACGTGTTGATGGAACAAGATTAGTTCAGCATTATTTCATGTGTCTGCTCAGTGTTAATTAGTGTCAGGTGATTGATGGTAATTAAACCCATCAAGGTCATAAGATGCTCATCATGTGTCTTGCTTTCTTATGGACACACACCCTGATTGCTTTCGTGAATGTGCCGTCATTTCTCCCTCCTCTCAGACTGTAAAGGTCCTTCTGTGCACCTTTCAGAAAAAAGTGTTACTTATTTCCTGTGGCTGAACAGTGTTGAATTGTGCAGATGACCATGGGTTATAAGGTATTAATATACACAGCAGAATGTGACGGGGGTGTAGTAGGGATTTTCCCCACTGTCAGCACTGCATAGGTAGAGCTGGCACAGGGCGCTGTAATATGTGTGAATTCATTTCCTCCAACGCAGGAGGAAATCTTCAAAGGCAGGGACGAGAACTTGGCCGAGTGGATTTGAAAGGGATGAGTTTCTAATCTGGTTAAACTTTGCTTGCTCTGTATATTTTCTCACTGCCTCTTCACCTCATTCTTTCTTTAACACCCCTCCTACCTTGTGTTTTTTTCTTTTTTTTCCCTCCATCTACCAGTAGTGAATCTACCTCGTGAGCTGCTCTATAGAGAAGAAAAAAAAAATGCAAGAAATGATGACTTCATTTTTTAGCGAGAACAGCAGCGTAAACCAATCTGAGGACTTGCGTTTGCTTGTTTCGGGATTATATTGCTCTAAGCCCGTCATCCTCCTGCTACGCCAGCGTATAGCCTCCACCCTGCTGCACTCGCACATCTTATAAACGGAAAGGATGTATTCCATGTGTTGCAGCATCTTTACATATTACATTTACTTTGCGGTGTGTGTCATCATTTCAGGTCTTGCCTTTGCAAGCCTCTGGGGCGCTCTTCCGTTGCATCAACCCCATGTGGCAGCACCTGAAATATGCATATGTTTCTGAAGTGCAGCAGTGTGCCATTTGAGGGTTATTTGGAACACCAGTGATGGCAGGCCGGCATGCTTCAGACCTATTCTCTGAATATTTGATGGTCGTAATGAGCAGAAAAAAATACAGGACTAAGCACTTTGTTGGTTTGCCCGACTCATGGCGTGTGAGAAATAATGGACGGAAGGAAAGGATGAAATATTGAAAATATTGTGTGATACCTCCAAAGTAGGAGGGGGAGGGTTAATCCATTGTGATGTGCCTGAGGTCATGAAAAAGTTCACTCTTCAGTGCACACTGTAAGATGAATTTAAAGGACCGTGCACTGTCTCTACGGCAAAGAGTCATAAATTGATCTGTGTACCAATAGATGATCAGAAATCTGACTCTTTGATGGATCCATGACTGATAGATGGAGAGTGTTGAAGGGGGTGAATGGATGGGTGGATAGATGGATGGATGGATGGGTGGATGGATTGGTGGTGTGTGGAAGAAGGATGAATGGATGGATGGGTGGATGAAGGATGGTGGCTCACAGCTATTACTCAACAAGTTTAGAGTCCTTTGAGTTTCTGGTGGAGTGAGAGGCTTTCACACTTTCCACTGTTACTGTACCTATAATAACTTTTATGCCCCTGGTGCCCTTGCAGTAAAATGATGATAAATGACAGGGAGGGGAGATGAAACCTGGACTGTTTGTGTGTGTGTGTGTGTGTGTGTGTGTGATGATACTGTATGTGTGTGTTTGTGTGTTTTAGCAGAGGCAATATATGTGAAAGATGCCTCAGCCATTGCATAACTTTACATAACTTATTCATTATATCAATTAATGCAGCGTGGTTCCTTCCTCAGTTGATCTCAGGACAGAGAGAGAGAGAGAGAGAGAGAGAGAGAGAGTCACATAAACACAAGTGAAGGAGACAGAGGGAGTAAATTCAGCTCAATAAATGTGGCTTATCCGTCTATTCTTTAAGTCTAATCGATGCTTATTAGTCATGCACTTGAATTCTAGCTCGTGGATATAAAGTGGAAAGAAAAACTTCCACCAGACAAATGAATAAAGGTTAATCTTGTCTTCAAGGGTTTGCTTTGTGCAGCAATAAATATTCACAGCAGGACATAGCCCGGCGCGACTCTGGATGTGCTCTTTAATTGAAGGTGTGGATTGAGCGAACAGGTTTCCCGCGGGTTGGCTTGTGTCAGCCATCCCATCCAGCTGGCTGTGGAGAAGCTGTTGTGGCAGATATGGATTAGCGTCACACCGCCGCAGCGCAGGTATTACACGTCTCCGGTGGCACTGCCAACGCCACCCGGCGACTACTAATAACCTCTGTTGTCTCGTGTTGTCTTGTGTTGTCGGCGAACGCTTGGCCGGCGCTATGGCGGACGCTTGGGACAACTGTTTTGTACGGGTGCCAATACTAATGCCCGGGCTTCCTGGCAGATCAGAGGTTGTGAAAGTGGAGGGGTGTGTTTGGTGGAGGTGGTGGTGGGGGGGTTTGAGAAGAGAGAAAAGAGATGGAGGGAGGTTGTCAAAACATCTCCTCATTCCCTCCTCAGCTGCTTCCTCGCCATCTCTTCTTCTACCGCACCCTTGCTGCCAAAAGCCAGAAGGAGATCAAAGGAGGCCGACATGAAAGGCATCCCTGAGATTCTGTTTTTCAGTGCCCTGTCTCCCTGCTCGCTCCGTTACAGATATGGAAATGCTGAATCCCAAACACAGCCTGTACCTAGGCAGCCTCATCCGACTCTCTCTCTCTCTCTCTCTCTCTGTCTCTCTTTCCTTTTGCTTCCTCTCCTCTCCTCCGCCTCGTCTCTCACCCCTTCATCATCGTGTCTCTCCATCCTCTGCTCTTGCCTCTCTCCTGCAGCCCTCAGGCTTCCAGGTAGATAGCAGTTGATTGGCAGCTGCTGTGACAGTCAGTGGAACCGGCTGGGAGTGGATGAGTGTCAGCCTTGCTCCAGGGGCTTAAGGCAGCAGCAGTGTTGTAGCTCCCTGCTGGAGAGAGAGAGAGAGGCCCATGAAATAAGACTCAGTCAGTTCCTCTCTTCTCCTCGCTTCTCTCAACTGAAGCAGGTAGGAGCTAAATAGGTTTTTCAAATTGCTCCGGAGTTTATCCTGAGACTGGAAACTGGAACATTTCCTCAACTCACATCCTGGCATGTGCTTTCCTCCTCTCATTTCTCTTTTTCTACCTTTGGTTTTGATATATCTGTGTGTTTATTGTAGGTTGAAGCATCTTGTTATTTGGGAGCTCTTTAAAATTCTTTTTCACTGCTCCCCTCCCTCCCTCCTGTCTGCTCTGAATCCTCATTCTCAGCTGTCAAGCTACTTGACAATTAGCCATGCTGTTCCCGTCTGTGCATCACAAAAAAAAAAAAAAAGAACTTTTACTCCTTTTGAAAAACTTCTGAATACAACTTGACACCCGCTGTACAGCAGCCACTGGGGGAAAGTGTGAGAAAAAATAAAAAATAAAAAACTGAAACGTGAAATCGTCTCAGTTCTAAGTGGCTGTGACCAATTCCCAGATGGAGGGAAAGCGTTTGTGTGATGGCTTTCGCTGTGTTGCCTCTTGAGCTCTGTCCCCGTCAACAGCAAGAATTGCGTCAGTTTTCCCTCTGGCCGAGCGTGCCCGCTTCTCCACAGCGGACAGGGTGGCGGTGGAAAGAACTCAGAGAGAGACAACAGAACGAGGAAGCTTCATGGGGTGCTTCTGAAAATCTCCAAAGAAAAGGACCCCCCCCCTGTCCTGCAGATGTATCAATGATAAGACGTGTACCGATCATGATCAAACATGGAGGTTTACGTCCTTTTCAGCTACGTGTTGCCCAAACAACTGGCTACAAGCAATGCTGCCACATCTGGAAGTAATAATTCAGTGAGTGTCTTAACTGGACCTGGTAGATAAACACACATAACAAGGAACATTTTTAATTTTGCTTGGTAAAAACATTTACGTCAGTGCTAAAGACTTGATCTAAAATGATGAAATTATTACAACATCCACAGCCCATATCTTTCTGATATGAGTTCAGAATACTTCCCACAGCGATTTTAGGAGCAACTTTGCCACACTATCTTGTTGAAAACTTTCACTGGGGTTCAAGATAAGATAAGATCGCCTTTATTAGTCCCACAGTGGGGAAATTCACAGCGGCTGTAACAGGCTGCCACTCATGCGGCGCCATCTTGATTTTTCAATTGTACCTACATGTCCGATGAGTCCTCCAACCTGAACAGCTGGTCGTGTTGTTCAGCCCTCTGATACGACCTATAGGACTGTCTCCTGAAATATTGCCCCTATGGCAGCAGGCAAACTGGACCTTGGTTGCCATGGCTACAATAAACATGTTGACTGTACCGAGACCTGTGCACCTAGCTTTTTGGTTACTATAATAATGGTTATGGTTTTGTTAGGTTTAGGAAAAGATGATGTGAGTGATTTATAAGCACTTCCATAACATTAGACATGTCATGGTTACAATGATAACATGTTTGGTAATGAATAATAGAAACAACATAAACTGCTACTTTCACATGGGAAGCGAACACCGCTCTCCTGTGTCATATTCATCCATCCACCCCAACCTCCTCCTGACGTGGACTTTGTCGCTCTATAAACTACGTCACCGCACTTTTCCCTTTGCTCCTGTCATCATTACTACGACCACTAGATGTCGCCTAGCAACAAAACCTAACTACGGGTCATAATAACCTGCTGACAGACAACCTGTGGGCTCGTTTTTTACAGGACAGTCTTACATGTCATAAACTCCCAAAAAAGGAGAAACCAGCTCATTTTCAGCTCCTTTTTCTGGCCGATGTTATACATCAGACAACCAACAGGTAGTTTGATGTCTTTCAAGAGAGACCCTCATATTTCTGAACAGTGGGAACTTTTTATGTCTCTCTGGGTTTAGGGGATGGACAAGCACTTTCAAGAGCCCATAAATATTGAATGCAGGATAAATGCAGGCCCATTTGATTCTGAGATGGAGGGTGTGTGGATGAGTTTAGCTGTACATGTCAGATACCCACAGAGTGCTCTGGAGTGTCTGCTGAAAGGATGCATGGCATAGCAAAGTGGACCTAATTAGAGGGATTTGGAATGTATTTAAAAATGAATCACACTTTTCCACGACACTGACAACAGTATTCACCACTTCTCTAAATGGGCAGCTGGCAGGCAGAGGGCTTGTCGGGCTGCTAAATACCCCCACCAACCATATGAATGGGAGGCCTGATTACTTTGTCACTAATGACTCATTGGCTCGCACTCTGGCAGTGCAAATCCCTCTGGGGACAGGCCTTCTCTCTCTTCTGTGTTCATAGCCACCTCGGCTGTTCTTATCATCGTCATCAATACAGAAACGTTCAACCAAAACAGCGCTTCATCCTTCAAACAGGCAGTTTCAGAACAAGTGTTAACATCTTGTAAGGAAACCAGATATCAGAATATGTGCTAAATAAAAAGGGCTGATTGTCCCATGTGTGTAAAAAAACAGCAGGAAAATTCCTAATCCAAACTGATACTTATCCTCATTTTGCCCATAAACTGTGTTTGCTGTTAAACACAAAGCAAAGTATCTTTGCATGCCTTAACATTGGGCATTTGGGCAAAGCTTGCAGCAAATTACCTCCTCAAACTGCCTGATTTCTTCCATTAAGGCCTTCTTATGTTGTAGCACCAGCTATCTCTTCGTTCTGATTGCCTCACTGGTGCTCTGAGCACATTTTTCTGATAAACCCTCACAACCTGAGGAATATCATTTCAGCATCGGATTGGAGCGTGATTAGAGTGAAATGGGTGAAGCCTTCGGTGATGGGGTACGCCTCAGAGATGGCATTGGGATGTGAGGGAAAAAAAAACCCAAAACAGTCTGCTTTAACAGGCAAAGCCAGCATAAGAGATGTCGCTGTGAATTACAGCAACAGTAAACCACATGGGCATATACACAGAAGGGCGTAAATTCAGACGCAGATACACAAACACATACACACTTAAGCGTCATCCCCTGCATAAGAATTAAATAAAAAAGAAGAACGGGGGGCTTCTAAACTTGTTTATATGTAGATTTCCTGTGTTGGGCTGATGAAAAACAGCAAATACATGGAAAAACACTTGTGCTATCTTTACCCTCAGACAAATACGATGCAGGATACACAGAAGCTGTTTGCTCCCAACGGCGATTAATGCTCTCTTTGTCGGTTGTTCTCTCCACATCCATGGCCTTCCATTAAACAGATTTGCAGGTAGCACAAAGACATATAAAGGAACTCATCTCGAGTCTGAAATATATATATTTCTGTTCTGTTTTGCAGGGTGTGTGTGAGGATGTCACTGTACGACTGCTCTGTTTGGAAGGAATAAGAGGTTAATCTTCTTGTGAGAGGTTTAGTAACAGGTTGTGCTGGCAATGAAAACCACTTGGCACTGATATCTCCACTCTGCTACAGCAGGTTGTGTGCTTTCGTTTCTCTCTCTCTGTCTCACTTCCTCTGTCCCTAAGAAAAAGCCTAAGACTCATATATAGTAAATCAGAATTGGCCTATCTGATTTACCTCGGTCTAGTGTTTCCTCTGCACCATAATCCAGACTGCTGCGCCTCTTTCCTTCTCTCTTGTTAAGTGGGTGGCTTGGCTGTAGTGAGGAGTTGTGTGTGTTGGACTGATAATTATGGGATGCTGCGGGGAGTTCTCCCTATCTGGCTTGGAAAACGTGGCAACGTATCACCTTAGTGGGAATGGAGCAGCTGCTCGCTGTGGGAGCCAAACCTGGCAACCCGGAACATCCCGCAGTACATGACTGCAGATGTTGGGAGATTAGACTGATGAGAGAGAGTGTGTGTGTGTGTGTGTGTTCAAGACTTAAATCATAATTGAGAGATTTGGTTTTCATATTACTGCGTAGACACACATTACCTGAACGTGAACTTACAACATGCATACATACAGCACATACAGTACATGAGCACCTGCTCGTGTGAGCTAAAAATACAAGCTTGTATTTACTGTATATGCAGAAAGAGATGATGTTTCTGTCTCTCTTCATTCCCCAAAACACACACTAACACACACCCTTGTTGTTTCTTCTCCCTCCAGCTCGTAGCTGTGTACGAGGAGCAGGATCCTCACAATGGAGGTGACGGTACCAGCGCCAGCTCCACAGGTACACAGAGTCCCGAACCCTTCACCGCTGAGATGAGTTCAGCGTCTGCCTTTCAGCCATACCAGACCAGCAGTGAGATCGAGGTCACTCCGTCGGCTCTGAGATCCAGTGAGTCCAGTTGTCTTGAAATATGTTTTATTAATAAGCTATTATCATTGTGATACTAATACATGTTAATGCACATGGAACAAAGATCTTCATTAAATGCTCATTTCGGCTACTTTCTTGGATTGACAAAATTGCTGAGAATAAATAAATAATAAAAATTTTTAAAAAATGCTAAAAATCTAACAAAATTATGAAAAACTCAAATGAAACAACTCTGTGTTGTAAATAAATAACTTAGAACTTACTTCAGTTGGCTGTCAGGGAGCTTGAATCAAATTTTGTGCCTTCTGGCAAATACCAATTGAGACTGTCTAGGTGCAGTTTAGAATATATATACAGAGGTATACATATATATATATATATATATATATATATATATATATATATATATATATATATATATATATATAGAGAGAGAGAGAGAGAGAGAGAGAGAGAGAGAGAGAGAGAGAGAGAGAGAGAGAGTTATATGTCGAGGTACTGTGTAGTATATAAATGAAAATTATGTCAATGAAACTGACAAAAACAAAAACAAAAAACTGAATTAGCATCAGACTGACTAGCATGTTAACAACTGTGCTGTGCTTTTTTTAAGTTATCTTTGCTATTAGCAGGAATTCAAACTGCAAGGAAGGTCAGGCTCATGACAGTCTGAAAGCTGAAAGTCACCTGAAAAGTCAAGCAATGTTTTCATGTTAAGAGACCAGAGAAGCTAAATACCAGCAAGTATTTGCTCAGGTAAAGGTGTTGTTTTGAAGGCTGTCAGGATGCTGGATAAAAGACAGAGAGTAGAGGTCATCTGGAATAATAAATTCATGCCTGTGAGTCATGGGACTTTTGTTGATGAGCTTTGGTTCACTTGTAACTGGACTGTGTGAACAGGACTGAAACAAAACTAAAATACAGCAAAGTAAACTTTTCCTACTCCACAACTAACCTGGCAGCATCTGCTCCACTTGACATGCTTCAGGTGTACTGTGTGGGGCTGAGTGTCTGTCAGGGCTGTGCAGTGTGTCCAGAGAATGGCAGCACACTGACTTAAGACAGGCAGGTCGAAGCTGAGACACGGTGAGACACTCAGTCATGCATGAGCAGGAGCACACATGCCAGAGCGAGTTGGACATGTTCACACACATAGCGCACACAACCAGAAAGTGGCGCACACAAGTCAGGGACTCAGGTGTTGCTCATGTCCACATATTCACGTCCCATGAAGTGGAACCAGTGACCTGATGCAGAGCTGTCTTAAACTTCAAAGGACACCTAAGACATTCAAAGCCAGAGCTCATATGGACTCACACACATGCACATGAATGAACAGTTGACTTTACTCTCCTGCCCCAACCTGAGAACGGATCCTAGCTCCTCTCAACCTGTCTGCTGGACTGTGGAGATTTATGGAAATTGTTCATGGGAGTGATGCAACTGCAACAGTAAACCAGTAACACGGGGTAGTGTTCAGGTTTGTTTGAACCTGCTGTCAACTACCTTCAAACAAACCCACACTTGAAATGTGGACTTGGTTTCTGAGTTGGTTGACTTGGTTGGTGTCTTTTATCCCCGACACCAACAAAGATTCTCCAGCACTGATTTATAGCTTCCAAGACTCTTCATACAGTTGTGGCTTGACTGACTGACTGCGTGATGATACAGCTCAGCGTAGCGCCGAGCCGCAGTCTACCGAGCTGCTCTGGTTACCCAGCTGCTCGGCAACTGCAGGGAAGCAGAGCAGCGCTTCTATACAATACACTGAGGTGAGTACTACCTCCATTACAGCAAATAAACTACTTCCACTACATGTATCATTATTACTAAAGGAGGCAGAGGAATAACTAAACATCCGACACACCCAGCAGAGAGAGAGGGAGAAGTCATCGGTAATGAGGCTTTGTAATAACCTCTATGACCAATTCTACATGTCAAACAGGGAGTTAGACATAAAGACCTGCCTCCAATGAAAGTCTGCAACTAAATAACAGACAAACTATGGTGGATCCCAGACAGAGGCTGTGCTCTGTGTGACAGACAAAATAATAAATATGGTCTAAAAGACAGTGGGCGCCCTGGTAGCACACCTGGTCGCATGTCATTTGGGCCTGGTGGCCCGGGCTTGTGGCCCCTAGCTGTGTATCTTTCTCTGTCTCTTCAAATTTCCCATTTCTCTCTCTCTCTCTCTCAATATGACTTTAATAAAGGCAAAAGCCTGAAAAAATAATGTCGCAGTTATAAAATTTGGATTTGACCACAGGTGGTCCAGCCCCATGCTAGGTTTTGACCTTGGCTTGTTCTTTGTGTGACCGCTGAGCAGTTTTCAGGTGATTTGCGGAACTTGTAGATTTGTAATATGCCTGTTATCTTTGTCTTATCTGACACTTGACTTTTTGAGCATCATATCTGCAAATTTGGAAGTTATTCCAGATGTTTGACTTGTTCAGCATCTTGCTGGTGTTGTAGTAAGTTGCCTCTCAGTACTGTCCCAGTGTCTGTGCTGGTAACGTTAGATCTGAGAATAATTAATAATAATTAATAATTATTAATAGTGATGTAAAATGAATAATGTTGGATTACTGTTTCTTACTTCATAGGCATTTGGGATTTTTGTGCGAATGCATATATAATCATAGTAATCTTAAAAAATGCAGTATTCAAGTACTGATTTGAATGTCGATTACAGCTTTGAAACTTCAAGGCATTCGGGTCAGCCCTAGAAATATCACCACTAAATTCGAGTCTTTCAGAAGTAAGTAAGCTACTTGGTAAATATAGTTTTGGTCATAAACATGAAGCTGCACTGCCCCCAAACTCTGCCTTTTGATGGTGTATTTAAAATCACAGAAAGTGTAGTAAAGTATTATAAAAATAAACCATCACTTTGCTCCAAATTCACTCTCATTATCAACTATGGTGATAAATGTTTCCTGTCCATGGTGGAGTGTAGCAAGTGCACTTATTGATACCCCGCTGCTGCCCCCAAAGCTTTGTGACTTCACATGGGTTCATTTGAGTAGGGATCCTTTTAGGAAATCTGTTGTTTTGCCTGATTGCTTATTGCTGATCTTAAGTAATTGATTCATGAATTTAAAGTTTTAAAGAATTGTTTGCTCTTTAGCTCATCGCTAAGAATTTAGAATTTTTCATCCTGGCAAGCACGACATGCGACAAGTATTTTCATTCTGGTGCCACAATGGAGGGCTTACGAAAGCTCTGTCTTACCCACCCACACAAGCACACGCTTCTAAGCCTGTTCCTTGCATGGCCTATAAATTGTACATCTTGCATTCATGAAATACAATGACAAGATTGCAGCAAGGCAGAAGAGCTGACTGCTTCCTACACGCTGCCTCTGCCGTGGTGACGGGTGTATCTTTAGCAGTTTCTCAGAGATAATGACAGTGAGGAAGAGAGACTGTGGGCTGGACCTGATTAAGGCAGTCAGACAGGTAAGGCCAACGACTGTTTTGTTTTGTGGTAGTTTAGTGCAGTATTACCAACAAGATCCAAGTGAGATTGCATTGTTTCCAGTACATGGTTGTGTCCTGGAGATTGTGCACACAACTACACACTTCCTATTTCCACTCCAAAAGTACCTAAAAGTTGTATAGGTATGTTGTGAATATGCTTTTTAAGAGACAGACAGTCAGACAGTCAGACTGACTGACCGGCATCACATACACATTCAGGCAGATGAACAAGACAGACAGGCGGTGGTCCCTCCAGAGATGCAGATGAGCAAATTACTGGCAGCAATATTGCATATCAGACATCAAAGTGTAGCAGCGGCGCCCTTGGCAGCTGTGCTCTGAGGCAGAGAATTATGGCTATTTAAAATCATCATCTTTTAGAGCTATATTGATTGTTTTTCCTCCTCCTACAACTCCCAAAGTCCCAAACTCTCCCTCCTGCTGTATTTCTGTCCTCCATCCCTCCCTTGCCTCCACCCTGGAAACCCATTTTAGATTTCCATGCTAACATGTGCCGTGCAGGTCAAACTGCTAATAATTGGATTGGAGATGAGATGTAAATTGCAATAATGAATGTAATTTTCCCATAATTATACGGACTCCGGAGCTGCCTCTGCCTCTACTCACCACTAAATTCCAATCTTTCAGAAGTAAGAGAAAATGCCTGAAACTTTAAATTAACACTGGATCTTAATGGTGCTTGGAGCTTCGAAATTGAAATCTTGTGTTCTTTGTTGCTCAAAGAGTTTTACTGTGGTCTTTCTGTTTGACCCAGGAGTTGAATTCATATTACTGGCAGTCAGGCAGTCAGGTTTTCCTTTACTTAAAAAGTTTCCTGATAGTCCTTCAGGTATGGACATACGATCCTCGGTGACAGACGTGGTACAACAAGCCTGATATTGTATTAGTGATGGCATCACTTCCCTGCCTCCTCCTCCACCTATGGAAAACCACTCAATCACCAGTGTCCAATCACAGAGAAAAAAGTTATAAGATCAGAGTTCAGGACCTGAAGTTTCAGTAAGTGGTCCTAAAGCATCACGCTGTCAGCAGCACTGAGTCTAGGCTGTTGTGTTTCTTTCAGTGACGTTATATGTTTACAGCCTGAAGGGCTTGCCTCAGGATCGCTGTGAATTACCTCCTGCTGTGTGAAAGGCTTATTCAGCAGAGGGCACCGACTCTACCACAGGTGTGTCTTCCTCGATTTTCACAGATTAAAGCAATAAACCCCAAGAGGCCAGTGATTTTAGAAGAGCCAAGGGGCTGTTGTTGTCCGATGCAGAGGGGAGCGTCTCAGAGACGCAGCAACACACAGACGCTTAAAGATCGTTAACATTGTGATCATTAACATTTATCTGGAGTAATTGTGCCGTTGTTAAAGTAGTCCTCTGTTATGTTCGCACTGATCTTAGCAAGAATATTGCTCCAGGATCTTCTGTCGTTGTAGTTTCGGTAGAGTGGGGGATTACAGTGATGAGTACTTTTGCCTGTCACTGACATGAGCTCTCTTGCCTCGAGGCCAGAATCAGAGAGTTTTTGTACAGTGGTCTGTGGTAACATAACGTACAACAAAGTTCTCTTCCCATGGTCTCCCAGTATACCTGACGTGTTCTCATCATGTTGCAGGTACAGTATAACCATACATGCATCTACTGTGGTGGAAATCAAAGATATTTTTTCTTAGATAAGTGAACAATAAATTGATGAAACAATATTTGTCTTTTGTATTTTATTAAACAGTGATAAAAGTGATGCTGAAGTTTATTTGAATCATCTTGTTGACATTGATAATATCATCTGTTGCTTCACAGTTGGTTCTCCTCCTGCCTGAGCGGAGGTGGAAAATCTGTTAAAA
The DNA here is from genome assembly GCF_046630095.1 of Trachinotus anak. Taxonomy (NCBI): domain Eukaryota; kingdom Metazoa; phylum Chordata; class Actinopteri; order Carangiformes; family Carangidae; genus Trachinotus; species Trachinotus anak. The sequence continues at coordinate 19,927,019 of NW_027273860.1, read as the reverse complement.
GTTATATTTGACATGTTCTGTTTCTGTTTTCTTATGGTGCCAGGAATCGAACCCAGACACAGAAGGTGGCTAAGAAGGAACCTCTCCGGATCGGGAATAAGTCTTAAGTTCATAGATATGTTTTTTCTTCCTCTTTAATATGTGACCTCGGTCACGACATAAGTTTCAGTTCGGCTTTAACAATGAAGTATAGCTACAAAAGGAGAAGTAACATAAATGGCATAGAGTTTGGTTAGAATTTACATATATTTCAACTGTTAGTAATGATAATGGTAATATAATGATAGCATAATAATAAAAGCAATGATAACATTTGTCGCAACATCTACCATAGGCAGCTTTTATTTTTTACTTGTATTACTTTCCCCTACAAGTTGTCATTTAGTATCAGTCCACAACAAGATCTGACATTTTGACATTTGGCACAGTAATACTGATGTAATATGGTCACGTGAGTATGTTACAATGGCTTTGAATGATGCTCAGCCAATCACAATAAGGGACTGGAACTGTCTGTACTACATTACTTCTTTAATGTGATTGTTCCTTGACTGTGAGGATTTTTATTCCTGGGTTTTTAGAGCAGCTCAGTTGCAGTTGATCAGGACACACAGTTATGAATGGTGAGATGCTCAAGTGCTATTGACAGAAGTTCAAGCTACGCTGACGCTGACGTGGAATGGCTTTAAAACATGAACAGAAGATGACAGAGATTGAAGTGACACTTTTATGATTGACCTCCACTGATGCACAAATCAAACAAAGTACCTACAGGTCACGTGTCATGCCTTTTGCACTGTGACCACGACAACTTTCAACACTGAACAAGACAAGCTTGTCATCTTAACTTCTAACCCTAAAGAAGACCGATGTGACGATGAATTGTCCGTTCCTCCACTGACCTGCTGCTTTGGTGCTTGAATCTCCGCTGCCTCGTTCCTTGAAGCTCTGCGGTGACAGGGTTGCTGGAAGGCCATTAGAGAGATTGCCTGTGGGGGAGAAAGTGTGGACACCTTTGAAGAGAAGGGCCTTCGTCTAATCAATTTGGCTTATAGTGGCCTGCCACTGAATGGGCTCCCTGCCGTCTGCCAAGGCCACATAAAAGTCACTGCAGTAGGAGAGCTGCACAGTGACACTGACAACTCACAGTGTAAGAGCACATGTTGTGTATATGATTGTGAAATGCCTCAGACACTTTTTCAAAATGCAAGGCTGCTCAATGAAGCCATTTTCAAGGGCTCTTTTTTTTTCTTTTTTAAAGAGCTGCATCTCAGATAAGGCTTAAGAAGTGGACTAACCCTCCATCGTGGGCTCTCCAGTGGATTTGGTTGACTTCCAAACGCAGTGACTGGCCATTATAGATAAACTGCCAGGTTTAGGCTTGGAACCGTGTGCAGCTAGGTCTGATAGCAGGCACTGATACTTATCTGTCTCATCTGCCCCCCCCCCCCCTCACTGTCTCTGGTCCAAAACTACCTCTTCAATCTCTCACTTCAGTGGCGAGCAGGTGATTCGGTGCGATCGAGGGGCTTAGACTCACAGAGTTGATAACGGGGGCAGTGTGCATCTGCTGACTGCTCCTGTCTAATGGTTAACACGCCTCACGTCTTCTCTGTCTTTCTTAGTGAAGTTCTTGCTGTGGAAAATGTTATTAAATCGTTTTACCGTTTGAGCATGGGCACAAATTTATGGAATTGTACTCAGTGATGACAAGTTTAGCTATTCTTAGCTTTGTTGAGTCTATCTCCCAATAATGCGTCATTGTGATCCATGCTGCTATTGAACAGTTATTCTTACTGGTTCTTGACCTTCTACTAGCTCATACATCCCAGGGCAAAACTTTCCCATACTAAACCCCCTGCTGTATTTATAAGTGGCTGTGTATTCTGCATGCACCCTGATGCCTCCCAATTTCCATCGAGTACACAAGAGGCGTCTCAGTGAGTCAGTAACCACTAAATCTAAAGTATTCTGATGCTACAGTCTTAAAATCTCTCTTGAGTAACTCAGGTCACCTGAGCTGCATCAACATGGTGTGAACAAGGTGATTAGGTTGACTGATAATAATGGTGTTGAGATTAATACAAAGAAAAACAGAGGAGATTGTGTTCGGTTCTTCATCTGACTCACATAAAGTTTTCCTCATATCCACACTGAAAAAAACAAGCAGTTTTTTCATCTAAATATTTGGTGAACATGGAAAGATCACACTGTGTCTGTCTGCAAAAGGACAAAACAAAGAATACATATTCTTTTGGAGCAACTAGAAAATTCTTCTTTTGTGTCATTTTTTACTTCATGAGTGTTCTCCAGTATTGTAATACCATATCGTAAATTGTTTGTCCACTACTTAAACTTTTTCCACCAAATAAGAATCTGCTCATAGATTTTAGACCAAATTCTTGTGAAACTCTACAAATCAGCCTCTCACCTCCAAATATTAGGCCTGGCCAACAACATTGTCTCTGACCACAACCATGTCTTGAACACTGAATACAAACCATCAAACTGCAGACACAGGCTTTCACAGGATAATAAGGTGAGACTGAAGCAGAGTTTTCTTTATCAGTCTCAGTCAATCCTAAAATTAAATATGGCATTTAAGCCTAAATCAAACGTACACTGAAGGGACCGTTCTTTCATCATCATCATCATGCTGAAATACTACTGACTGTTTTTCTGTGTGTCAGTAAGTCATTGATAATCTGGTTAAACACAGCTTTATCAGAGAATATTGATACATTATGTGAGCACATCATACACTAAAATAAATAAGGGTCTTAAAACTGAATTTTGGGCTCCTCTCTTTGTACTTGAAACTCTAGAGTTTCTGGAAGGTAACCTCTACAAGATAGGGTCAAAAAAGTAAAATAAACCGTGAACCTTTTGTTTCCCCTGCGGACCTGTTGGTTGGTAATCCAGTTTTGGTTCCAGGGACTGTTGACTAAAAGCTAACAAGGTGTCACATATCAACAATACTACCCTGCCCCACCATCTGCCTCTGTAAAGCTGGTTTCAACTAAAACAAAACTGCAGAGTAGAACGAATACAGCAAACACCCTCCGTTCCTCACTGAGTTTTATCAGTACAGGTAATGGAATTACCAAGAAACACGCCGCAATTTGTTGACCGGTGCGCTTTAGTTTTCTCTTTGGTTTTTTTTCTCCCTCTCTTTTATTTTTGGTTTCTGGTAGCGGTGTTGAAATATCTTTCTCTCGGCCGCTCTGCAGTGCCATGACACTATCCACTGTCATGACACACTTGTCATGAGGGGCCACTCTCAGTACAGTCTGCGTGTTTATTATTGTAACCATGATAACCAAGGTCTGGAACGCCTGCTGCCGCAGGGGCATTATTTCAGGAGACACTTCTATGGGTCGTATCAGAGGGTTGAAAAGAAAAGACCTGTATGTGAGTTCAGGTTGGACTGATTCATTTCCAAGACTCTTATAATTGAATCACAATCTTTGTCAATGCAGGGATATAGAAGAGGGGATTGAATGACAAAACTCGTATAGATCATTGTTCAAGTTCATGCCTGGAGTCTTAGACCACTAATGCACTCTATGTGGTTATGTCATGGTCCTTCATGCATCTACTCAACCTTTATCCATCAACAAACCACAGCCACTCCAACTGTACATAACACCTCTCATACATGTAGTATCTACAGAGTTGAGTACACACTCAGCGGTGAGGATGTTGAGATAGCAAGCTCATCATTAGCAAGCTGAAAGCACTTTTACACCCGCAGGTCCTCGTGAGAGTCTGAACTGCCTTCCTCTACCTGAGTTAGTGGAGAGGCTATTAGTTATGTCAACTCTTAATCATACTCACACTTGAAGAGGGGGGGGGCAGAGGCAGAGCCAAGGGTGGGTCTTAAAACTGCTGGGGAGTGGGCGTTCATTTCACAGTCTCTGGGAATATTAGTCATAAAAACGCTCACACTGTCATAATATCATCCAGGGCTTATTATAGCTAATTATTGCAGCGGCCGGCACTGTTAAACGGTGAAGACAGTGTTTTGGTAATGAAGTGTGAAGTGCTCGCAGTGGTCAAAGTCTCCACTCAGCACCACTGGGAATGTGCTACCAGTACTATTCCTATTATTACATCTGCCAGGATCCCAATAAAGCCAGAGCTAGACAGCTGAATCATGTGGAGTTGCGTGTGTGTGTGAGTTTGTTGACTGCTTTATTACTTCCTGAGCTGAGCTGAGAGCAGTTTTGCAGGTCACTTGTGTCACACTTAAAGCAACACAGGAGCACTGAGGTCTTGATTGGGAAATAAAGCATTTTACACTGTCTGACATGCAGAAACAGACTCAAACCGTGACTGACAGTGACCCCATGACAGGGAGCATGGGAAGGGAGCCAAAGTTTGTTTGCACTGACGCTGGTGTCATCTCAGCAGCAAAGACATTCAGCAGAAGGACATGAAGCAGAATTATGTGTCTGCCTGTCGCGATCTGAACGATGGCATCGTTGTCCACCTCTGACCTCTCACTGGACTCTTAATGTTCATCCACTGTGTAAACGCTAACATATTTATGTAGTGTTGAGAAAAATCCTGCTCACCACAGCCCGGCTCTGAGTGGAGTGGATGAGACTTTCCAGAGAAAGGAAGTGTTTACAGGAAATATGACTGCAGAGGTGACAGAGCCATCTGACTTTCCTTCATCTTGTTTTTGACAGAGACGAAGACAGAGTTGGTGCTTGCTGTATCTTTTTCTCATTGTGGCCACTAAAGTTATCAAAAGTGCCAAGGTACAAATAAAGCCTTCAAGTTTTTCAGTAATTTTTTCTTTTATTATGACAGTTGCAGTGAGGGACAAGCGAGTTAGAGAAGAGAGAGAGGGTATGACATGTAGCAAAGGGTCCAGGCTGGATTTGAATCCTGGCCGCTGCATAAGGGCTTAGGCTTGATGGTATGTGCTCAACCAGGTGAGCTACCAGGGCCTTCATATTTAATGTGTTCGGTTGGGGAATTGCTCATTCGCTGCAGCCCTCAATGAAGTTGCTTTGTAAATTCAATAGACAGAGAAAATTGTTACTCTGGTCTTATATTTCTCTCCCATTCACACCCAAATTCTTCTTCTTGCTTTTCAGTCTGCCTCCATCTGGGCAAAAGAGATCAACGAAGATTTGTAGTTTAAGTTGTATAACTATTTATCAGAGACAGTACAAAAGCACAAACTTTAAAAAAAAAAGCACTGCACATCAGTAGTTCCACTAATATCAACATGCAAACTATTTCTTTACAAAAACAATCGTGTGGAAAGTTCAAAGATCGCAAATGAGAGAAAAGAGAAAAACATGTTGCTTTATTTAAAAATGGATCAAATTCATGACAATTATCATTATACTTCAGAATAATTAGCATAATTACTCAAGCCTTCACATCTGCTCATACAAAAAATATTTCAGTTGAATGGTTTAACTGTAAACGTAGAGCAACGCCAACAGTGAATCACCTTCATGTCTCGCCTCTCTGCGTCTCATTAGCTAGTGAGAACCTCTGTGGTTCATTTACATTGTGTTTGACATGTCAAAAGAGGGTCACATTTGGCCAAGGGCAATGCCTCCTGGTCTCGGCACGATAAGTCCTCAAAGGATTATGGGGTGTTTAGCATCTCTTTGTCTCCACGCTCAACCCCTCGACTTCTCTACCCATCTCATTAGTCCCTTTATAAAAGCCTCCCACGCCTCTCTCGCTCCTGTGCCGCTCTGTTTCATTGTCTTCCATGGGGAGGTCAGCTGTGAAGTTTGTCTGTAAAGCACATGTGAGGGAAGCCTCCAGAGCAGCCACATGTGGGTAGACACACACGTTTGCTAATACACACATAACGCTGGCATTTATCCACACGTGCGACTACACACATGGAAACAAGCTTTGTTGTGCACATGCAAAAAGACAGGTGAATTGTTTTCATTTTTATAGGTGAATGTGATCACAATTGATCTTACAAACACCCACAAATTAGGGATGACACGATAGCAGAATTTTGGTAGTTAGTACCAAATTTATTACCACAGCAAAAAGCAGACCCACGGTGTAAGAATATTCATTTAAAATGTCAGTGTTATATTGTGACACAAACAGTGATGACACATTATGAGCTGTCAATACGTTAGCCTAAACAAGCTAATATTCACCTTTGTGAACATTGTGTGTGGAGCGTTGCTACAACAGATGCAGCTGTCACAGTTCACAAACAATATCAGAAACATTTCAGGACATGAACACGTTAACATGTTAATATAAAGTGAAAAACTGAAACTCTCTCAGCCTGAGCTCTGTACAGATCTGATGTCTGTCTCTGAGCCGCTTCAATAAGTTTGAGCTGTTTGTGGCCCCGGTTGCATAGTGGCTTCTGGCCGTCTGTAACTTGTCCCTGATGATCCACATCAAATACAAAATATCTCCATACACCAGTCATGGAGTGTTTTTTTGTTGTTGTTTTTCTACCAGTTGCAGTGAACCTGCTGCTGCACCTGCACTTGCTGCTGTCATTCCACGTGTTATTATCGTGTTGTGTGCCTGCCTTCTTCTTCTTTGATGTCAGGCTAGGACACTTAATTGTTATTATATTGCTCTCATCAGTCCCAGAAGAATCACATCTCCAGTAGCTACAACATCTAGGCACTCACTGTGGCGTAGAGAAACAAGTACTGTCACATTTTCAGAATTTTGGCATCAACTTGATACTGAAGTATTGGTTCTCGTGATGTCCCTGCCACAAATATAAAAAAACGTGAACATGCTTCAGAAATGATGCATCATACTAAGTATTAGGACTCCTGTCCACTTAGAACATGTATTTTTTCCTAAAACGGCAGAAGGAAAGTTCAGTTTGTCGGTTTGTGGGTCAGGATGTGTCAGCGACAAATCATTGCCCTAATATCAAGAATATTGGACTTGCTTCAAGAAGCTTATTGAAACAAGTAGATTTACACTAGTAACATTTGAAACAATCTCACTCATTTTCTCACTCCAACACAGAGAAGTACTCAGCACCACATGATGCAGTTCGGAAGTGAGACAGTAGGATGAATGTGCGTGAAGGTTTCATGAATAATGATGAAACTGCTCCTATCCTGCTCATGAGAGGGAGATGAATCTCCTCTGCTGCAGCTACAGAGAGTCTGCCGTTCCTCTACTGTCCCTCCTCCTGTTTTTCATCACATCCACAAAGATGCAATCCGCCGCAGAGCGCTAGGGAAATCCCATAAAACTCCTCGACCACATTCCCATCTTTCCGGAAACATGATCACTTTCAGAAAGACTTACTTTGGCTCACAATCAGAGCCTTGATGAAAGCAAAACATTTTCACATACCCTCTTGATTTGTTGTTTTTTCTCATGGAACGGTTTCTGCCAGCCGTTTGAAAATTAAGAGCAAATTAATCTGACAATGTGCAGTGACTGGCCAGCAGACTTCCTTAATGCTGCCCTCGCACGTGTTTAGAAACCACATGTTAGTATAGTGGACTAAAGGTCTGGGTCTGCAATGTTTGGAAATGAGTACAAAGCTGCTCATTGTCTTCTGTCATAGATTTGATCTTTTAATTATTAATATGGGCTTAGATGCTTTCCTGTGCCTGCAGGAATTAGTGAGTGAAAACATGATTGACTCCCCCTCGGCAGCACAGTCCCCAGTTATCATATGTTGTGTAAGAAGTCTTTCTTGCATGTTTGCTGATCAGTTGCGTATTTTTGTTTTCATCATGGCATCACTTTTGTATAAACAATAATAATTCTTTATTGACACTCATGAGGAAATGGTCCTTTCATTTGCAGCTCCCTACAGCACTTGGTCAGCTACAGTAAAAACACTTTGGTTTTTAGTGTCTTATAGCACAGCGGATGCAGATTGTCAAAGTCAAAGTCAAAGTAGCTTTATTGTCAATTTCTTCACATGTTAAGACATACAAAGGAATCGAAAGGACGTTTCCCACTCTCCTGCGGTGAAACATATAAAGTGCACACTGCACAGGCACGACAGATAAGACTGGACAAGGCATTTCCTAATGCTAAGTATACATTCAATTCTACATAAATTGGACGTTTCCTAATACTAAAGAGATAAATAAAAATAACTAAATGAGATACGTATAACTGGGAGTAGCAGCAGGAGTTTCTGTACAAGTTAGGTTATTCGCAGGATTGAATTCCTGTCCACTTCCTAAAGCCTGCTGACCCAAATTGTTGTTGTCATGTGGAATTTAGTCAAGTAGCAGAGATCAAACCCACAGCTAGCTGACCTGTTGTATCGCCCCTGAGAGGCCTGAAAACAGTGTTCAGGGTGCAGCTCAGTGGTAGTCAAATCTGGGTTGCCATCCCTTCATTTTAGTGCAGGGTGATGACATGATCCTTGCTTCAAATAGAGACTGGGTTCAAGTTGTTCTGTGAACAAGCTCACACCTCACCTCACCAGTTGCATTCATTTACCTTTAAGCTTGCCTACTTGCTTTTTGCACCTTGAAACTGATATCAGTGCTGCCATCTTGCCAGCTGCTCCATTACAGTAAGTGGAATAAACCAGCTTTGATGTTTTCCTTTCGAAAGCTTTGTCTCAACAAAGAGTATCCTGTCGAGACACATAGCCGCCTATCCAGGGTCCAGTTCGGCTCAAGGTTTTTCCTTTCCACTGTCGCCAAACAGTTGCTCATGGTTGGAATGGTTGGGTCTGTAAATAATATGATCAAGTCTAGACCTGCTTCATATAAAAAGATGACTTCTGTTGTGATTTGGCGCTATACAGAGAAAAAAAACTGACCTAAAGTGATATTTTGGGTTATTTGATGTGGGGTTGTGTGAGTTAGTCATGCACAGTCAGTGTGTTACCTGCAGGATATTCAGATCAGCGTGCAGCCAGTTAGGACAGGCAGCAGGGAACACGACACACCAGCAGAGTGATGTGCTGCTGTGCACGTCGCCCAAAGAAACAATCCAGTGTTTGTCTAAATGTACACTTCATGTAGAATATTTTCAGCTCTTTACCTTCCTGTTAAAACGACACTTTCCTTTGGTACTACATTTTTCTCAGCCACTGAACTACTGTATCACTACGCAAGAGCACACCTACAGCACACACTGTATTACGCCTCAGCTGCATGGACTTGTGCAAGTTCATACTGTAAACAAACAACCCTTTAACTTCTTTATCCCCACTCTCTTTTCTATAAATTAAATTTATACAACTAATTTGAAATGCCGAATACATGTTGGAATCAACATAATACCGGCCAGATTACCTTTTCTACCAACATATTGACAAAATGTTGTTATGAATGTATCCAGGAAGTCATAAAAAAAATGTATCAGTAAAATGTTCATTGACAAAATATTTCATTTCTCTCATTTAAAAATATTGATGATCTTGCAATAGAATATTGACTCATTGATTTCAGTTACTGCTTTATTAAATGGTCTTATGGTTATGTTTAGACACTGGTTGAACTTGGTTAAGGTTAACTTAAGGCCTTGGTCTGGTTTAAAACAGAGAAAAAGTTCACAACATACATAAATTAACATTTAATCAAAACCTTAACCATGGTGCACTTGTTCCTAAACCTGGAAAACAGCTTAATAAGAAACCTCGGCCTCACATGTTGAAGTCCAGCACTCTGTTAACTGTAACTTTAACTGCAGCCACTACGCGCAAACACAGTTGTTTGACACCCCATTGTAAAACAAGTAGGAGTCTGCTAATGTAATTTTAGGAGTCTTCTCTTTACTAAACTTTGGTATGACATTTTGAACTGAGATCAACCTGGGCTGAGGTCCTATCCATGCAGGGTCCAGAACCTAAATGTGTCAAGAAGTAAAATAGTTAGCAAACTTCCATCTTAGCGTGACAGCACAATTTAGAATGAGCCATATATCTTCTTCAAAGTTTTCTAAATGAAGGTATGTGTGTCTGGACACCTGTGATAGAAGAAACTCTGACATGCTTCTCAGCTCATTTTCAGGGCTTTGCGACTTCAAGAGCTGTTGCAATTGCTGAAAAGTTACTTGCGTATTTCATCATCCTCACTGTGAGGTCACGTTGTGCCATCGCTATGAGCAACTGGAACTTTGAGACCTTTTACATGATCCTACTACAACTGCAAGAAACTCTTGAACCCTAAGCTCTGCCTGCTCTGAAAGGACATCACCTTTTCTTCCTGTTTCGAGATCTAAAGCGATCTCTTTTGTGCCACAACACGTCCGGCTATATCGGTGTGAAATCTAACCGAGTGGTGCGTGTTGGCGTGGAGTGACAGTGGTACTGATTTATTGATGTTTAAGTGCCACACATATCACCTTTAACCTCTCAGCCTCCCTGTGACTCTCATATAACTCCAACCAGTCCTCCAACCTGAAAAACGTGGTTTTTTTCAACCCTCTGATACGACCCATTGGAGTACCAGACCTTGGCTGTCATGGTTACAGTAATAAACATGCAGACTGTACCGAGAGTGGCATACCTACCTTTGTCACTGTGGTTACTATCAATCAGTTATGGCTTAGTAAGGTTTAGGAAAAGTTGGTGATTTGGGTTAAAATAAGAACTTCCTCTACATTGGCGGATCTTTGTTGTCATGGCTACAATAATGAATGGTCATAGATAATAGAAACATAAACTGCTACTGTCACATGGGAAGCGAACACCGCTCTCCTGTGTCATATTCATCCATCCACCCCAACCTCCTCCTGACGTGGACTTTGTCGCTCTATAAACTACGTCACCGCACTTTTCCCGTTGCTCCTGTCATAATTACCACAGCCACTAGATGTCGCCTAGCAACAATATGTAAGTATGGGTCATAACCTGCTGCACAGACGACCTGTAGGCTTGTTTTTACAGGAGGACAGTCTCTGCTCACTGCTCTCCCCCTCTATCCAAGCCTTAGATATTATCATTTTCAGCATTATCAGTGTAACTGAAGAAAAGTCTCCCTCCTCACCATGCGGCCCTGTTTCCTGATTATATGTGTTATTCTGAAAATGCAAACCTATGGAGAAGAAGTTAGATTTTCTAAACCCCTGCTTCCCTCTCATCACCCCCTGCTTAAAATCTCTATGAAAACCTCATGTGCTTTCATAATCCTGCGTGACTGATCAGAGTGATGCATATCCAAAACACAGTCTGCACGTCACAATACCATCTGTTTGTTTTAGGATCCTGTGTTCACTTTTTCTAAAAACAGGCCTAATAAAAGTTATTTCCATAGAGCCGAGCAGCGCCGAGTCTGTGAGTTCTTCTCCTCTGTTTCTGTTTTTGTCGCTCCGCTCTGCGTTGAGGAAAGAGAGCCTCTCTGATATGCTTTGACGTTTCACATGTAAACTACTCTGACCTCATACATGCTGTTGGGTGTGTGTGTGAGTAGAAATAGATTAATGTGTGTGTGAGCTGTTTTAAGATTAGCATATGCACTCAGTGGTGGTTCCCAGCAGGCAGGCTTTTTAACCAGAAATGTCTCAGTTCATTCAGCAACACATTTAAGCCAGGCCTCACACCAGTGCCCATATCACTGCTCCCGCAGCACTCCTCTCATCTCACACACCAAATAACTCTCTGTTTTTGCCAATAAATCATCAAAGGGTCCAGAAAAAATAAAAGTTGTGGAGTCTGGTGGAAGTTTTGGCATTTGTCATCTTTTCTGAAAAGAGCAGCTGTTGTGAGGATGTTTTTGTTCAGAGCAGGGGGAGGAAGTTGTTCTCTCAGCTGAAATGTTTGCGATATGGATTTTGTGTACGTGTCTGGAAACTGCAGTGGGGTGAGCTCTGTGCTTCAGATGCTGCCTGACCTGCCAGAAACTGAAATTCATTCACTCACTCATCAGCCTCCAGTTTCTGCTCACACATCGGCTGTGACAATTAAATCTGTTACGATTTCATCTTGTTTGGAGACAGAGGAAGCAAACTCTTCTATAAAGTGATCCTGAAATGGTGCGGTTGACCACAGTGGATAATGTATTTTAGTGGCTGTAAATCTTTGCAGTAGTGCTCTTGTCTCTATCGCTGTTGCAGTGGCATCTTAAAATGACTTCAGAAAACACAAGTAGTCCGTGCTGTTGCAGCAGAGTATGTATAGCATGTAATTCCACTGGCTATAATTGCCATGATTTTATGTGCATGTATCTCTATGTATTTATCGGCTCGGGGACATTGCCAGTCCATGAGGGATGTGCCTGAAGTGAGCTGTTGAGTGCAGTGCTGTGGTTTACTGAAATGTTCATGAGAAGAGTTCTGCACATTTTAAGTGCTGATATTTTCAAATCGCTGCATATTGCACTCTCTAAGCTAGCCAGTTAGCCTCTGTGCTAAAATAACTGTTCTTTTCTAGTGTGCTGTGTGAGAGGCAACAGTATGAGCGTCCAGTACACATTCACTTCCTGTTCAGACAATAAATGGCAGCATACAAAGATAAGCAAGCCTCCCGCTCCTCATTCTCCACACACAGTGCAGAGTAGATGGTCTGCCTGTACCCACCAGTTACAGTGAAGTGCAGCTGAGAGCTACACTGACCAGTCACATGTCTTGAGGTCCCCGTGTCCCCGAAACCTTACCAAGCTACGACCGTTATTATAGTTACCATGGCGATGAAGTTTGGTACATTGTTCTCTGTACAGTGTGCGTGTTTTATATTGTAACTATTAAAGGTCAGAGTTTGACCCATGTTGTTTTTAAACCTTTAGCATCAATATTCACAACATTTCACACAGCTTCCATACGGATGATGTAGTGACGATGAAGTGACACAGCTGTGAGAAGATACACTGAGTTTAATGAAGCCCGTTGAGAGTATGTGTGTATGGGTTTACCTTGGGTTAAGGTGAATGCTGTGATATCGCTTCTACATGAGACTGGTCCAGATCAGAACTCTTACCAGTGTATATGTGTGTGTGTGTGTGTGTGTGTTCATCGTTTACCTTCAGAATTCTGATCTTATTTGGCTCTTCAACTTTGAGCCATGTTAATGAAAGAGTTGAGGGCTGAGATACTTTCTAAAGCACAGGCATGTTTCAGTGCAGACTGACACCCCCGACGTCGACTAAAGCAATCACCTACACTGAAATAACTTTTCAGGGCTGAGAGGGGGGTTGCACTGGGAGAAGTCTTTATTTATCTCACCAGTAGCAGCTTTTTGATATTTTCGGAGCAAGTCAAAATTTGTTTGTCCAACCTAAACTGAGTCCTAAAACGTAACAACTCTGGCAGATTTCGTCTCGCCTCCAGCTCCGACCGCTCCTGGCTCATGACATTTTCAGAGCCATGGTTTTAATCGTGACCGACTTGGCCACATATCAGGCTGAGTGAGATTTATGGCTCCTTTTCTCCAGGAGCCTGTACCTCTGGACCGGTCATAATAGAGAAACACACAGAGTGGTGTTTACATGGAAGGTGCTGCTGTGGGCCTGTTCCTGGGTTGTTTGGTTTGCTGATTAGCACCTCCCTGGAGGCCTGGGCGTGGATGGGAGTCTCCACGAGTGTGTCGGGTTATAGAATTGGGGTGTTTTTAAGCATGATTTATATCAGATCATTTAATTTTGGGGGAATAACAAGTCAGGTAGAGTATGTTAGTGTATATGCTCCTATTTCTGGGAAAAGATGGTAAATTGTTACACGGCAGTAATGGATTTAAATGTGGAGGGAAGTTGGCTCAGAGTCGATGGCTGATTGCTGGGCCCTGATACAGCCTATTATAGGTTGTATGGAGATGCAAGACACATTTTAACAGAGATAGATGAGAAAGGAGAGAAATGAAGATTACAGTGAGGTGAGAAAGAAGGAGAATTTGAGACTGATTTCAGAAATACTCTGACCTGGACATTCTTCCACTTGTATTGTTGTGGAAAACAGCGAGGAAACAGAAATCCAGCAGACATGCTGACACCGACAACCAAATCGACTCAGAGCGGTGGGGGTCCTGTTGAGGGGGTGCTAAGGGGGTGGAATCAATGACAATACAAACAAGCCGCAGTGTCCCTGCTGCTGCTGCAGTTTGCTGCACAAGAGGAGAACCCCTCAGCAGTGGTGGGGGCTTCTTAAATTGATGATTAAATGATGCTGTATATGAGGTGCTCTGCTGCAAAGATTTTAATTGCCAAAAACTTTGTGACAAATAAACAACTAAACAATATACACAGCTCTGTTTCTGTGATTGCTGTCAATCTCACCTGCTCCCTCAGCAGCATGTTGGCTGCTGTCCTCCTCTCCTACATCTCTCTCTCTCTCTCTCTCTCTCTCAGTTCTACAATGAAATAAGGTTTTACCCCTTTAAAATCATGAAAAAAAATAGAAAATCAATGTTCATATTCTGGTGGGTTGTCACAATTAAATCAGTGTATGGTAGACACTGGGCTGGGCCCCTTCAGAGCCGCGGGCCTGGGGGCAGCAACTCGCTCTCAAAGGTTTGGGCTCAGGTGGGGGTGAACATGCATGTTAATGAATTGTTTAACAGTATGAGGATAAACATCATGTGAAAGTTTGCACTTATTGATGCGTGCACACATGCCAACATACAAACACACATGCATGCACATACACCAGTCGTGTTGCTCTCTGGGGTCTCAGCCGGAGCGCAGCCTCGACCTAGATGAGTCAGGTTTGATTTGGGGAGTGAACTCCACTCCGCCCCTCCCCTCCCCTCCGCTCTGAGATCTTCATTGTCTAGGGAAACAGTCTGCGAACAACACACAAACACACACACACACACACACATGCACAAGCACACACACGCACACATACATTGGTGCCATTGTTGCTTTGTTCTTGTAGAGTCTAGGTGTCTGCTGCTGGAGGCCTCATCTCTGAGGGTTTGAGGAAGGTTGACATCCTCTCCTCTGTCTCTGCAGTAAATAGTCTGTACTGTCTCTCTGTAAGGAGAGAGGAATCAGTCTCTGTCTCTCTCTATTTCTTGTTCAAAATGAAAACAGGATGGTTGACTCAGCAACCCTGTGGGATTACAGCTCCCTGCCGTCTCAGTCTTTGACTCAGGGACTGTGATAGGCCATCACACCTACATCAAAACCAACATGATTGACATGTGACGTTTACCATTGAAGATGAGACTGATTCCAAACAGAGTAGAACTTTCTGGATACATGGTAGCTTCCTTATTGAATAGTAAAGTGTGGCAATTCTAAAACAGGAATTACAGCAGTTGAGTTATGTTTTTTTCCAAACAAAGGGAATGACACAGAGTTTCTATGTCCTTGACACTGATCAGCATAACTGCAGCTTTAAAGGGCCCATATTTTACACTTTGCCTGGGTTTTATTTGAAGTGTTGATATTTATAAGAAGATATATTTGTGGCTTTTAAGAACCAAAAACCATCTCAGTGTAGTTTTACATCTCCTCTCTCAGGCTTCTCTCTGGCTTGGAGCCTCTCTTCTGATTGGCTGACTGTTTTCTTAGTGATTGAATAAAATAAAGCAGATTTCAGGTAAACACTCAGGGAAACCAAATACTGTAAGCTTGGTTGGTGGGTCCAGGTGGGCGGGGCTTGGGGTGTGACTGAGAGCATGGTCTGCTTTGTTGTGACATCACAATGTTCCAGAAGTCCTCACGGCTTTAAGGCTCAGTATCTCAATACAGGCTGATGCATTTCTCTGTGGACTGAGGCTTTGATACTTTTACAGTATTAATATAGAACCTAGACCTGCTTTATAATAAAAAAAAAAAGACATGCACATCTACGTTTATACAATGTGGGACCTTTAACCAATTCAGTGAGATGACCATGATATGTAACACTGGCACAGAAGTCTGGCTGTTGTGTCAACCATCAGTACAACAGGAGATTCTTTCCTACAGAGGCTGTGCATCCAGCTGAGTGATATTTTAGACTAGTTTGTGAAAGAAGCTTCACCGTAGGACAAAGCAAGGTCAGGGTTTTGATTTCTCTGCAAACAACTCCTTTTATTCATGAGCCAGTTGAATGAAGAACTGGTAAACAGAAAGTTGACAAACTAGTGAGACACACTGTTAAGGCACCGAGTTACAGACTTGTTTTGTTTCCCAATACAGATTTTCAGCATGATATCATGGCTTCCTAATGCACATTTATTGATTGATTTTGTGTTTAAGGTTTTGGTCTATGATGAAAACGAAATGAAAGAGAAGCAAGCAGAGGCTCCCTGTTCTATCACCACGTTCCAGCCACAAGCAGCCACAGTATAATTACATCTTTCATGAAGAATATGCTGAGAAACAAAGAGGACGTGAAAATGCAAAAATTGATTTCTATTCATGTGCATGTTCATATGCGAGAAAGCTCAAACACACACAGATCTGCACATACACAGTGGACAGACAGTGGGGCACTTAGCTCTAAAGCCAAGCAGGCTTTTTGTTTTCATAAGTGCCCCTTTGCTTTAAAGTGTTTTTCCATCCATCCATCTATTTGATTTCATCTTCCAGCCTTGGTAAAGGTCAACAGTTGATGTTTATTCACAGTCTGTCTCATCTCTCTTTCTGACGTAACTTCAGATTCCAGTTTGCGAAACACTTCACAGGAGCACTCGGAGTGGTATTCTTGACCCTATTTAGCCTTGAGTTGACTCGCATCCTATTAAAGTCTTCTACATATTTCATCTCTTTCTCCACCCTCCTGGTTCCCACCACTGCAGAACTGTCTTGACCCCCCCCCCAAAAAAAAAAAAAAAAAAAAAAAGGAACCTTTTGTTCCCCTGTGGATGATTCAGGTCAGGGTGTATTCAGTGGAAATCCCCTTCCACTGCACACGAGGGACATCAATATGTAGCCAGTGGTTGGAGAGAGAGTTAAAATGGCTCAGTGCCATAATTTATTCAGACATTGAACTGGCCCAGGCTTGAAGTATTCAAAGCGGCCCAGAAAAAAATAGCTTTTAGACATTTCATGAAGCCATGGTTAGATGGCATTTATATTTAAATCAGTTCGATGTGAAAGCAGAGACTCGCAGTATGCCAGGGCTGGTGGGCCACAAGAGAAAATACCCAGTTCACCCTCCAGACACTCCTCATCCCTGGTTCGCTGATAGTGCCTAGATTCTTACTGTATGCACACATTTATGTTGAAATTCTGACGAAGACCCGACTTTAACCTTTAGCCCATATCTTACTGTACAGGAAAACTGGATGCATTATCTGTAACGTTCAGTGCAGATGTTATGTTGTAATTGTGTAAGTGTTGCGACTTTTCCAAAACCGACCCCTCCTGTTCTGATTACAGTGTTAATCCACACTGAGGCACAAAGGAAAACAAACTGCTGTTGCGCTGCTCTTCATGGGTCAAACTCCAAAACATGTTGTACCTCTGGCCACACCCCAGTCAGTGCGTTTTGTTTGACAGCTGATCACAAACATCTGCTGCAGCATCAGCTTCACAGTTTCAATCCACATAAGAGCAAAGCTGCAGTTTGGAGCCCTTTGTGGTTTGGTTTTTAGGTATCAGCTCAAGTTTTCCTGGGTTTCCCTCATTACACCAGATGTCAATATAACATCAGAAAGACCTTTGACACTAACCACTCTGATGTTGGACGGACGTTAAGTCTTGCTTGGAAATGAAAAACAGGTTGATGTCAAAACCCAACATTCGCTAACTGACATCGTGATGTTCAGCTGATGTTTAGTAGAGGTTTGGTTTTGCTCATGACTAGAATATTCTTGTGTCAAAATTACCTTGACATGAGGAACTGGGAAGTTGGTTACTTAACAATACAGCTTAAAACTAACAAAATATCAATCTCAGCTGTCGTTGTTATATCTTTTACAGTGGATTTCTCCTTGGATCAATAAAGAAGTTCTTTCTCTTGTTGAGGGGCGTATGCTAAACATTGCACTGATTCAAGCAAGACAGCACATTTTAAAAACGTTAAGTAACTTACAATGTCCTCTGCACTTGTGTCCTGGGAGGTTAAGACATTTTTTATCTATATGCAACTGACATTGCCCAAGCTCCCATAATCTCTTCTGAGTACCTCAGACTACATCTAACTCAAAACTAGTTTCTTGTTAAGTGGCATATTCTGGCTGGAGTTTGTTCATTTTAAACCCCGATGTGGCCATAAAGTCATCGTAAGTATAGAACTACACAAACACAACACGCACTCAAACACAAAGTCTATCCTTGGTGCGTCCTCTCATACCTGATCGGTATGCTGAGGCATTAGCTCCATTACCCTGAGTTGGCAGCCAGTCAGGACGAAGGGCCACTCCCTCCTCTCCAGGTAGACTAAGGACACTCTTTCTGTACTTCATGCCATTTCATTGATTGGAAACCTCCACAGCTAATACATTAGAGCTGACCCCCATCTCTTTCAGCACTAAGTTAGAAGTTGATTCTGCATCACCGGAGACACTTGAGGAAAATGTAGAGAAGTGAAGTGAGGTGGATGTAACTGTACTACAGGCTGGTGTTGTTTATGGTGTTTTTTTATTTTGTGGTCTGACATTTTGACACCGTACAACCTATAGCAGAGAATGTTGCTAACAGGTCGTCCAGCCAATAAGACTGCAACACACTGTAACTTCTCTCAATCAAAACAATAACAAAAGACATTTGGTGGTGTCGTGACGTAGCGTGGGATCATGGGAGTTGTTGTCTTCCTGTTGTCAGGGGGTTTTTACTTGGAGCTGAATTATCCACAGAGGTCTCCTTCTCTCCAGAACAAACAGACCAGCTGATTGTAACCGGTACAAAGACTAAATAAAGCAGTTTCATCTTCCAAATCACTGATTCACTGATGCAGTTTAGCGGAGACAGGACATCTCTGAGGGCCTGGAACCTGAGCTGTCCAACAATTGCTCAGATTTTTTTCTCTGATAACTTAAGATCCAAACATCCGATGACTAAAGTCCTTCATCTGGTTTAAATATATAGTTGAAATCAACCAAGGTGTAAAAGTTGTATCTTAACAATGTGGCTTAAAGCTGGATAAAAGTCAATTTTGAGAGTCCACCAACCACAACGCCGACACATTTAAGAATTGCTGGTAACATTTGGGATAATGCAAAACACAACTTTACAAGACATATTACACAGGTCTAGCTGATTTTAGACATTTTAATGTTAAACATACGCATTATAACTTTAAGAAGGTATAAAAGGCTCCTGTTGGCTCACCCACACTGTCCTGTTCATCCCAGTAGCTTTGTCATTTCTAACATCAGGCAGTTAAACGTATAATAACTATATCACTTGACATGTAAAAGCATCTAAATCTACAAAGGACACTAGAACAGCAAAGAAGCATCAGGAAGACCTCAAAGGCCTCTGAAAGAGTGTGTCTGTCTGAGTGTGTGTCCTTCAACACCATCTCATTCATAAAGAGGAATAACATCTTGTCAGGGATTAATGATAGTGTTTACTAATGTTTGTGTCTGACAAGCACTTGGCTTGAGACGGGTGTTATTAAAGTGGACTCGACAATATGTGACAGTTATCTCCTCTCAGCCAACAACAGGAGCCCTTTCCATTCCTGATTGGACCAGTGCACCATTTGCTGGACTGTCATTGTTATTTGCCTTGTAATTTCAAATTGGAAAGAAAGAGGGGGTCTTCATATTTTTCCCCCCAAACCAGTGACTGAATAACTATTTGGTGGGAAACGGGCCTTCCATGTGTGAGATCATGTTACATTTCAAATCTGTGACATCTTTTTTTCCAGATATGTTAGATCCAGGTGCGTCGGAGAGAATAATAAATATATGAAGAACAAGTGAGACATCACCATATATAATCACCTTTATTTACACAATTATTTACAGCTTTTCAGCTTCCATAAGTCATTTAAAGTATGTAATCATATGAATTATTGGCATCTTATATGTGCCGTGGATGGATTTCTTAGAGCGTAACATGCTGTGGCATCTCACTCGTCATTCAGTCCTTCAGGGGAAAATGTTTGCAAATGGAATATCCAGTAAACCTCTCTTCTACTAAGAATTTCATCAGTGTTACCACCTCTCTCAGGTAGAGTCAGCTTTTCAGTACCCTGGAACCTAAATGGTGAGATGTCATTAAAATATACTACTACTGGGATAATCTCTATCATCTCTCCTGATGCATCTTTTGTGTTCACTTACTCTCTGTTTTACTGAATGTGATGTTTTTCCAACAAAGGATAACCCACAGGGACATCTGATCATGTATATTACATGTGACCAGTGTTAGGATGAGGGAAATAGTTACCCTTGATCATATTATTACATTGAGCACATCCTCTACATTTGTAGCATCCAGTTGGGAGAGGTTTTGACAGGACCTGTTGACTTTTTTTGTTAGCATGGACCAGGATATCTTTGAGATTGCGCCCTCTTCTCCAGACTGTTAGTGGTGGTTCTTTTAAATCCATACATGTTGTTGGATCAGATGATAATATGTGCCTGGTCTGTTACAGTTAGGGGTGCAGGTTGTGTTAAAAATGATGGAGTGTCTGTAACACCTGAAAATAATAATAATAATTGTTAGAGAAGTCGTCGTTTAAACATTTGCCCAGGTTTAACAGCTGGTTGGTGTTCGTAACAAGTCTGGTGATTCGCAAAAAAGCACCACTATTGCCGCTGATTGTAGTGCTTCAGAAGTAAGAGCAGGCTTTGGGTTATAACTGAAGCAAGGCCCACCACACCTACTCACAATTTATCCCTTCCTTTGTCAAACTGTTTGCAGGTCATTTGGCCATAAAAATAGCAATAATCAGAAACGTTGCCTGTATTGTTGACGCACAATCACGTCGTGTAACCTCACAGTGTTCAGAATTTCTAAGATTCTGCAATTTAATACTAAACTAAATGACTTTGATATTGACTTTCTCCCAAATTTGCCTGTCTGGGGATCAATAAAGTGTTATCTCTCCTGCTGTGTGTATATGGCAATACTTTTATCCACAGTGATTCATGTGAGCTAATATATTTCTCCTCCAAACAAGGTGAGGGTGAAAGATAAATAGAGGACAGAGCAATACGAGGTAATAGCCCCCGGAGAGCCTCACCTCTCCCTGTGGTGAATTGTAGTGTGTGTACATCTCTATGACCCTGCGCCCTGGCCATAATCCCTCACTACGGGGGCTGGATTAGGGCCTCGCCTTATTAGCCACCACCCTCCCAACACCCCCTCCCAGTGGTCCCGCTCCCTCTTCAGCCTGGATCGATGGCTGGCTCGCTCTGAAGTGGCGGCTCTGGTTATTAAACGTGGGACCAACCAAACCCTTTGGACTGCCGGGATAATCCCATCACAAATTAAGAGGAGGGAAATTGGTCAGGGAGAATGGGGGGAGAGGAGAGAATCTTCATATTGTGACCTTCTGAACAGTGAACGCACAAACACACACACACACACACACACACACACACACACACACACACACACACACACACACTCACACTCGTTAACAACTCTCTTATTTATCACATGTTAATCTGTGAGGATTTGAACCCAGGATGGATCAGCATATTATTAAAAAGAGGACCTCACTGAACGGGAATCTTGTCAGTGTTTAGATGCCAGTGGCATCGTAAGACAGCCAGACGTTATTAGCTGATGTGTAAGCATAGATGAGAGGTAGGCAGGGTCAGAAGACTTGTCCTCTCCCTCACACAAAGTAAATCCTTCATAAATCTCACTCCTGCATCTAAATCTGTGAGGTTTTGTTATCTTGCATGATCAGCAGCGATGAGATTATCTGATGAAATTTGAAAACAGAATTGCCTAATCTGGCGATTTATAAAATCAACATTAAGTGATATATCAACCCTTTGTGTAATTCTGCAACTCTTATAGGAATTCTTAAATTCAGCTCCAACTTTCCTTATCTACAACATTTTAATTTAATCCAGTTATTTTCATGGTTTTCAAATGATTCGGATGAATGGTTCGTCCATAACAATGGACATCTTAGTCTGTTACATCTGGAAACAATCACGCTGAGATCTGAGATCGATGTTGTCATGGTTTCCAAAGACCCAGATAAACGTCCAGTAAGAGCCGAGCCTTGAGGTATTCTGGGAAACACACCAAGGCTTTTAATCCACAACAAGTGTCTTGTGTAACTCCCTATCCACACACACAGATACACCAAAAACAGAGCTTTATTAAGCCTTAATGTAGTATAATAAAATATAAACGTCCTTCATAATAAAAAGGTTTATTGGAAAAACTGGATTCGATGTCATGATTCAGATTTATCTTTCATCTTTTTTTTTTAACCCTTTTTCTCCTTCTTTTCATCTCTTCCCATCACTCCCTGTCTTTTTACATCTGTGTGTGTGTGTGTGTGTCATCCCTAAGTCGGTCATGTAGGATAATACCAGACGTTAATTACCCCCGCTGTCTGAGGTGAACATCATTAGAGCCCTGAACTGGACGTGAACCAGCCGTCACCGAGAAGGGGCAAAGTCTATTAAACGCCATTATTGAATCTTCAACCTAATATGAGAGTAAATGCACAGCGACTGGCCGTCTGGCTGCGAGCTGGGGTTTCTTTACTCGATTCCCGACCTCCTTTGAGGAAACCCACAGACGATGGGCAAAATAAATGAAACACATTTGTAACAGAGGGATACAGAATGTATTAAATGCTGCTGGCGTGTCATGTCAGCATGGTCTGTGTCAGCAGAGTGGCTTGGTCAGACTTTAACTGGAGGTGCTATGAAGAAACCTAGTTTGAAAGCTTGCCTTCACCATCTACCTGTTACTGCATGAGAACGTGACTCGCAGCGACGATTCCCTTGTGAAAAATAGTTTTATTAACTCAAGTTAGAAAAAGTAGGCTCCACTTTCTGGTTGCTGAGAAAGCTTTTAGAAGTTTCCAGATACACCAGTTTGCAGGAGCACCCCTGCTCTCTGTGGAAAGAGGGGGCTGTGCTGCAGGGACAGGTGGTGCAAATGTTTCTGCACTGGCATCAGCTCGTACTGGAAGCTTTGAAATGACTTAAAACAATAAAAAGGTTATAAAGAGTAAGAAGGTTTTATGACATGCAGCTTAAATTTAATAACCAGCAGTATTGAGCCCCTACGCTACATGTTCAAATGTGGTTTAATCAACATTAAACTATTGTGAAATGTAGTGAAAGTAATGAAACAAGTCAGTGGACAGATCAGTGTGGGGCTGAGACACCTTGCTGTACTGTCACCAGACCCGTCGGTATCAGGTGTTAGAGGAGAAACCCCAGAACACAACAACATTTTTTTATACCTATTGTCAGTGTTTTTTGAATTCAAGGTTAGAGAAGGAAACTGGCTTTGACAAGAAAATAATGAAAAAAGGAATAGTTAGAGTTGGTTAGAAGATCATGGTTACGGTTAATAAAGTGAATGAATGTTAGGAGACCTTTTTCACAGCAGACGTTTTGGCATGTGAAAGCAGGAAAAGCACAGGCGTAATTGACAACATTAAAGTGACTGTGTTCCATTGAGGTGAGCTTCTGCTCGAAGTCTCTGCCTCCACATCCTTACTCTTCAGCTCACTTCATAAAGGGCTCTGTACTTCCTGCACTGTCACTGAACTCTGGCACTGGATGTGAATAGTGAGTTGATGTATTGTCCAATAATTCTTTGGATACTGGGCGGCTGTACTGAGGCCACATGAGTATACAAAACAATCAAATACAGTCAGCTTCACTGGATGTGGGGTCTCTCAGTCAAAACAATAACAAAAGATGCAGTTTGGTGACATCGTCAAATAGCATGGGATCATGGGAGTTGTTGTCCTCACCACCATGGCTGTCAGCTTCCTTCAGTATCAGTCAGGAAGTTTTTACCCGGAGCTGAATTATCTACAGAGGTCTCCTCCTCTCCAACAGACCGAACAGGTGAATATAACCAGTAAAAACACTGAATTAAGCAGTTTCATTTTAAAAATCAGTGATTTCCTGACAGTCTTCAGAGGACACAGGATGTCTCGGAGCAGCTGGGAGCTTTTCTAATGTGCCTAGTATTTGCTAACATTTGTTTTTTTCTCTTATAAATTAAAATTCAGAGATCTGATGACTAAAATCCTTCATCAGGCTAAAATATGTAGTTGAATTTTAAAACTGGATAAAAGTCCATTTTTGGCTTCTGGCAGAGAAACACAACACTGTTCATAGAAGATATGACGTCATTGAAAAGTGACATTGAATAAAATCCCTGATTTCTCTGGTTTGAATAGATGGAGATAATGTAAGAATGTAACTCTACAACATATATAACATGGGTCTGGTCATTTTTAGATGTTTTGATGTGGAAAAGTTACATATTATAAGTTTGATGTAAGTCATAGTTCAAAACTTTGAGAAAGTCACAGAAACCACAGGCACAAGGGTCAGTGGGAAACGACAGTTCAGTGCCACAGAGTCCTCGCCACAGAGTTATCAAGTGGGAGAGGATTAAATAGTGGCAGTAGGAGTGAAATAGGCAAGGAGACGGGCAGAAGAAATGTTTTCTGATGGGAACATATTAGAGCAAGTACAAGGTGAAGGACACGGGAGGAGGGATGTGATTTACTGGGGTTAAGAGAGATGCTTCTTGAAAAGATCTGTGTTTGAGAAAATATTGAAAGGAAAGCAGTCTGAAAATATACAGGCACTGACAAACACATGTTGATCTCACCTTTATTTTGGGATTCAGACACATAATAATACTGTCTTCATTCCCAGCTACTCTGCAGGTGGTCGCAGGAAACACTTAGAGTTGTATTCAGAGCTCCCTAGTCTTGTCACAGCATTAAACACGCACGAGTTGCGGCGCAGTGTAAGCCGTGATTAAAATGTGTCGCCGCCACCACTAAGACATGTCTCTGGCGTATCAGATGGAAGCTTAGCACTGGCATATGCTCGCTGCAATGATCCGCCGATGGATGACAGGTGGTTATCCAACTATTTGCATAATTATGGGTGTAACGCGCAGACTGCTAGAATGTCATAAACAAATCCATATGGCCTTTTGGGAAAATCCAGATGATTCACACCACAGCTCACGGATATACCTACCGCCTTGGCTGTGTAACAGGCATCAACAGGATTTCTCACTGAATGTTTTAACTGAGTGTGAAGTGAGGAGCAGCTTCATTCCCTCTACTTGTTTTGGCAGCTCTGATCAAATGTGGGAACTTCAGACTGAGTTTTAGTTGTGGCAGCAGTAACATGGAACAGAGTTTCCTGGGCAGTTTTCTAGTAGATGTCTGGTGGCTGGGGTAATTTTGGTTCCTTGTTTCATTCTCTGGAGACTCTCCAGAATCAGCCTCAGTTGGTAGAGCGCTATGTAAAAATGACCCTCATCTTCAGAGTCACTCGTGATATACGTGCAATTTCGCTGCAGTTAGGATTGTTATTTTTAGAGTTTGTAGACTGAGCAAAGGCTGAGATGATCATTCACATGCATGCTCTTTTTTTTCTCATATTTACATTTGTTAGAGCTGTCTGGGTAATTCACTAGCTTTAAGTGAATCGACAGTGTATTTCTTTCACGATAGCAGGACTCAGGCCAAGCCTAACCTTCCATAGCTGAGTTGTACAGTGTTTCCTTGTGGGCTCAGTAGACCTTTTATAAAAACAAAAAGTACTTATAATCACCACTTCCCATGTCTCAGCTGCACTGTAGGGGTCTTGTGGCTACCAGACAGAGCAAGGGCCCCAGAAATGTGCAACACTGAGTTGGAAAGTGATCTGCTCAGTAAGTGGATAAAGCAGCAAGTGGTTTGTAGTTGCTCTAACTCTTTTTCCTCTCTCTCTCTCTGTCTCCTTTTCTTTCCACCCTCCTTGTACTCCACTTTCCCCTCCACAGACATGCCTCTCCACGTCCGTCCCAGCAGTGATCCCTCTCTGGTCGACCCTCCTCCGGGTGAGGTCTCGGTTGGTCCGGAGGAACCATCCAGAATGAACCCAACTCGCTGGTCCACAACTGCTGGTTTCCAAAAGTACAACCACAAGCCAAACACAAGCTCTGGTACTGGCAGCCTGGAACGAAAGGTAACATATAAATCTGGTCAATGTGTTTACCTTGACTTTTGACTGCTATTAAGAGAAATACTAATGGACTACTGCGTACTGTGATGTACCATTTATATCGTACAGGTTTATGTCAATCTAATAAGCTGTTAAAACTCCACAGAGCATAAAAAGATTGACACAGCATTCATTCATTATTACACCACTGTCAAATACTGATTCTCTTGCATCGTGCCCAGAAGTTATTTTCCACAGTGCTGCAGATGTACTTGAGCTGCATCAATTATAATGTCAGAGTGCTCTGAAATCTTCTAACCTCCAGCAGTCTCTGTTTTCAACTTCCTCACCGAGCTTTCTTCCCTCATTTTCATTCCGACTCTCCTCTGCGCCCCAAATCAAAGAAATAACCATTAGATATGAAACCTGCGTTGCCCTGCTTGCAGATATCCAGCAGTGGCATAGATACTCTTTATCTGAAACTACTTCCTTCTGATAATACCCCTTTCTTGTCTTCTAAAAAGACAAGCAGAGATTGTTAAACCCTTTCCCTTTGTTCAAAATTCACCTTTTCTCAGGCTTTCTAAGCCTCTGATTATAAATCCTAAAAAAAAGTGTAGCTCGGGTACGTCCTCCCCTGCAGCTTCCCAAAAAAAGAAGGGAAGCCAATTAACTTCTCAAAATGGCTGCCCCCACATAGCGCCTATAGACCTCTACTTCTTGCAGAGAAAGAGATATGTTCCTGATGAGACAGTGAGGTTGAAAAAAAAAAAGAGGAGAGATGACTGAGTGTTTGGAACGTGACACGGCAACCCTCCACATGATTAGTTTGTCTGGAAGTGTCATCTGATGACCCTGTTTAAAGATACTTCAGAGCCCCAACAATGGAACAGTGCCCTCTGCAGCGGGCGGGGGGGGGGGGGGGGGGGGGGTTGGGGAGACGTGGTTAGTAGGCCTTTCATTTTGCCAGAGAAGCTTCCTTTTTGGCCCAAGCCAAAACTGAGCAAATAAGAAGGTTTGAGTGTCAGAGAGGATAAAAACTGGTAAAAGCAGAGGACCAGGAGTGTCAAGAAATGCACACTCAGGCTCTTTCCTGCAGCGTGGCCCCTCTGCCCTGCCCTGCGCCTTCCACTTTTGTGTACACTCTGCAGGATATTAATATTTGGCTGCTTTACACTGTGGCATAAGCAGGGTTTGGGTTTCAGATTTTACATGACAGGATTGAACAAATAACTGCACTCAAAATTCACTGTAACATTACTCCACAGTTTACATGTAAAGTGGATTCCTTTTCTGACCGGGGCACTGGAGAATCAGTGATTTCCAGCGAGCCGCTGTTTGTCTGTGTGATTCGTTGACTTTGATGGATAAACTAATATGTAAAGTTAGAAGAGATTTACTGTTTGCCTGCCAAGTGACGTCCAGAGTCATGTCACTGAATTGAACACCCCTACTGGCTCCAGTGGGTGCTGTCACAGCCAATCAGAGAGTCTGATTTAGAGGCTTGGTTGTTACTGGGATACCCAAATGAAACAGGAGCAACACTGTGTTATTCCGAGAAGAAGTTGGTCTAAGTTTATTGTGGTAACTTAAAAAAAGACAGAAAGTTATGACCAGTAAATTATTTAGTGCAGCTGAGGCTTTGGATCAGATTTTTCAAAGAGAAGAAAAAAAAAATACATGGATACAGCTCAAAAGAATGAGAGAAACTTCAAATCACATCTAGAACAATCCAAACAAATGTGTGCAACTTTCTGTGTTGAAGTTTTCTTTCATTATTATGGTTTGCAGCGCTTTTATCGATAAAATGAGGAAAAAATCAAGGTTTGTTTTTTGTTTTTCTTTTGTTTGTTCTGTGGGCTATTATCCCCTATTACAGTGCACACACACACATATAATTAGCTGAGATTGTGCCGATTCTCAATCTGTGTCGCACTTGGTGAAACTTTTAAAAATGACAACTTTACAAGGCAAAACACCAAGGTATGAAACAACGGGAAAGTCTTAATGTGGGCCTCAGAGAGTTGGTTTGGTTAATATGTGATTGAAAAAGGATTCAACTCAGATTGTGGCTTAAATCAATTTTGCACGAGTGTCTCATTTAGTTCCTGACTCCCATCTGCAGCAGGTGATCAATTATCTGAAATAAATCAATTCACTCATCTTCCTGTCACTGGCGACTGGTGTGAGAAGTAATGAGCTAACACCGGGAGGCTGACGTTGTCGCTGTCCAGTTTCTGACAGGGCTATTAGATTTTTTTTTTAAAAGAGGGGAGTCTCGGTCCGTAATCCTCAGTATCTCCTTTTCATACATCCAGCTGTCATATATTCATCACCGGTCTGAGATGAAGTCTATTTTTATTCAATCAGCACCAGATGTTGAGTGTATTAGTCAGCACTGACTGTGATTTATGGCTGTGCTGGCGTTAACATTGTTCTTAGACGGACCATACATCAATGATAAGCACTGCCAAAAGAGCGTATGGATGCAGGCCATACACACACACACACACACACACACACACACACACACACACCATACACACAGACTCCCTCCGTTGTCTGGGATCGTTTCACACTACAGCCAGCCACGATCTGTTCAATTCCCTACCAGTCCAGTTGCGGCTGAGTCAGACTTGGTTCTGCTAAATCTCCACAACGTAGGCCAATGGGAATCCTCCGTCATCAGCCAGCACTGTAAACTCATCACGTCTCCCAATGACTTTACAATACCTCATACCCCGGCTTCCCCACGCTTAGCACAGTCAACTGAAGGAATTAGGCGGTGGATATGAGCGTGCTGATTTACTGTTACCTCTCTGGTATCTGGCTGTCTCCGCGTTTTACGATCTGATGTGTTGTAAAAGTTTGCGTAGAGGGGTCCTTTGTCGCGGCGCATTGCGTTGGTGGGGGCCGAGGCTGGGGCTGTCTCAGCAGGGCCCACGTGTCCGGCGGAGTTTTACAGTCCTGTCTGCAGTGCTTCCTCGGGCCCCGTCATGCTACATTCAGCTGCACTAAAAAACACACATGGCTTAATACATTAATGCAAAGTATAGGGATCTCTCTCCTGCTCTCTCTCTCTCTCTCTCTCTCTCCCTTTTTTTGTTTTTATTTTGTAACGTATTTAGATTCGCCTTTGTTCATGTTTGCAGCTGCCTCTCACCCTGTCTCTCTTCCTGCACTAAGCCACTCAGGATTTTTTTTTTTCTTTAAGTTTTGTGTTTCTGCTCTTTTGTTGTGTGACGCCTCGTTAAAGAAATCCAAACTTCTGCTCTGTCTGTCTGGCTCTTCAGCTGCCATCCCGTTCCTCATCACAGCTTAAATAATTCTCACTCTGTTTGTCTGTCCTGGTGAATCACTGTCTCCGCTGTGATTTTTAAGATTCATTTGCTTTCATTTTTATTCAGAGAGCCTCAGCCAGCTCGTCCTTCGGTCACTCCGATTTCAAAGCCGAGGTTAGCATGTCTGGAATGCAATCTCGTCCACTTGTGTGTGTTTCTGTGCGTGTGGCCATTGTAATAAGTCTTTTGGTGTTTGACATTACCTTGGCAGGAGCATTTTTGTAATGGAAGAGCCGCTCAGCTGTGGCTGGCTGATTATGAGAGACCTCTTATTAGCAGCTCAGGTTTAGATGTGGGGAGGGGTCAGGGGTGAGGGTGAAATGGAGTGAGACTTGAATGAGCAACTCGGTGTTGGTGTGTGGCGCAGCTCCAAGACAAACTAACCAACTTCCACCGCAAAATGTCTGTCATCCAGCTGCTACAGAGGAGCACTAATCCACAAAACTGCCTGTTTAAAGGCCAGAAATATGGAGGTTGGATCAGTCTGTTGACAGAGGATCTCAGATGGCTGATTATGAGCCTAGTCATGTCTTTGTGGCAGCGATGGTATGATCGCTGTAAGTAAATCTTCCTCTGACAGTAGCTCCGGTGTCATAGTCATGTGGTTAATCTCTCCACCTCCTCCTGTTCCCTCCGCAGGGCAGAGGTGCCCACGCCTACCGGAGTCTTCCTCGGGATGCGAGTGGCTGGACCACTCAGTTTCAGAGGGAGCTGACTCGCTCCTCCCTGAGCGCTAACCATCCAATGGTGGACCAGTGGCTCGACAGACAGGAGCAGGTACAGTTGTGAACTTAATCTGGATTTTTGCCTTTGCATTGCAAATAAATCCAGGCAGTAAGGTAGGGATGCTGAGCTCCGATAAGTCAGATTGGCATCTACTGACCTTATTAAGTGGACAAGGTGTCAGCCGGGACGTGTCGAATCCACATTAAATACAGCTTTAATGTCCATGTCTTCCAGTTAGATTTGCTCAGTCATGGTGGGCCACCCACTCAGTCTCCCACAGAGGTCCCCAGCCTCATGCTACCCTACATAAACCCAGCGAGTGCCACACAGTGGGGTATACAGTGCAGATTTAAAGTTTTAGAGAACACTGCTACTGTGTCAGTTTTAAAGTTAGTGTTTCTCAAACTGTCTACAAATGACCACAAAGCCTAGTAGCCAGTGTTGAATCGTGTATAGTTTACAGTATGTGTTGTTTTCAAAATTAAATCTACTCATATGTCAATTTAAACATTATTATTTGAATGAGCTGTTGTTCAGTGTTGTTGGACTTACAGCAACATAACGGATAGATTTGTGACGCTGCCTCCTCACATAGCTTCACCAGTTTACAGTTCATGTTTTACGATTTATGTAGAAATTATCAGCGTGACAATTTAAAAGGAAATGTGGATGAAGCTAACAGTTAGTCTGCCCTGGGACTGTGCTGAATTTCACCAGTTATCTGTTAACTACCAAACACAGACAGCAGACGAGAGCATGGGCCGGTGGCTGAAGACCGGGTCAGTTAAAAAGAAAATCCGATGGGGGCGACTCGATAGCTGAGTGGTTACGGTGCATAGAATGTCAGTGCAGGTGCTCTGAGTGGACGAGTTGCTGCTTTGACTCCTGACCTGCTTGCTGCGTGTCATTCCCCTCATTTCCTGTTGCTCTGCACTATCTCATCTAATAAAAAAATGCCCCCAAAAAAATCAATTGAAATCTCCAACACAGCGGACAAACAACAGACAAATGTTAAGTTTTACCACGACTGAGACTCGTAGCGGGTTTGCTGACATATTCATATGTCTGTGATAATTTTGATGCTGCATAAACTGCATCACTTGTTGCCATGCAGCATGTGAGGAGCGGGGGATATCAGCTCACCACAGTACTACTGAAGTAGTAGAACTGTTGGTTTTAGGGATGTTTGGGGAGTTAGGTGGTGAGTGAGTTTTATTTTAATAGTTAAATGGTTCTTAGGCTGAAAATGGTTGAGAAACACCGGCCTTGGAACAAACCCCAACTTGGAGTATCAGATTTGGTCTTTGGAGACAAAAAGTTGGATCTGTACTTTCCTGCAGAAAGGTACAGTATGAACTGTCCGATGCTCTCTATCAGCCAGTTATTATTGTATAGATAAAGCATAGTTTTCATATCCACTCGGCAGCCTCTCTGTAATAATAATGTCCGACTGAGTGACAGCAGCATCTAACATGTGCCATAAGGTAGGACGAGTGGATATATCGGCTGGTACGCATATAATTTGTATTCTCCATCTGCAGATTGTCTGCATGTTTCATACTATGCTGCATCGTGTCACACTGCATCATCTCTGACCGTAATGCAATAACAGTGGTAGGCACAGTAGTGACAGATACCAGAGTCACTGACTGCTCAACATAAAGCTGAAACAATGACTGACATCAGACTTCATACTTCTGTTCTGCTTCTTATAAAGCAACAGTGTACACTCTTAGTCATCGCAGGCTTGTCTCCTCACTTCACACCTCCTCGCTCTGTCGGCACTCTGTGATTGTCTCACTCTGTGACTGGTCCCTCTTCTCCTCAGCCTGTCAGAGGAGGGAGAAAAATATTCCCTTTAAAAATTATTAAATGTGACAGAGGCTCTCTGCTGGGAGAACAGAAATGACCTTGGGAGGTGTCAGACACGCTGAGCTCCACGTGAAGAGGATTTCTCTCGGCTTGCCTCTTAGTCTTTGCCCATCACCGCCTCAGCTCCTTGCTCCGACCTGTGTAGGAGGTGTTTAATCGATCTCTTCTTCATGTTGAAGAAAAAGAAAAGGGCAGTGAGAGGGCGTGAAACGTGCGGAGGTGATATGAGAGCGAACCAGGACGTAATGAAACAGTTAAAAGAGAAAAGAGCTGATTGAGATCATAACTACCAAACCTGTGGCTGATGACTTTTTTTTCCATTTGTCTTATCAGGATTATCACATAAATGTCTAGGCCACAGTGATCAGGGTTTCTCGTAGCTCTCTAGTCTCATGCTGGTGAAGGTTCATTGTTACATCAGTGGTACAGGAAGTATTTAAATTCTTAAGTGTCGTTTTACAGTTTTTTTTTCTATCTGTGGCTAGACAATCTGTCAGGACAAAACAATCCAGTGAAGAAGACCCTTTTAGTGGAGTGTGTATTTAGTGCGTGGGAAGCTACAGTATTGCTCTAATACAATGCCTAGCCATGCTACAAAAAAAGTCCCGTGAGTCTTTTTTAAGTTCTTCTTGTCATTACTCACTGTCTCTCACCGAGCATGTGGAGCTTCCCCTGACAGACACGGAACTGAAATCATATGAGAACATGAAAATACACACGTCAGTTTGTGAAGCTTTGATTTCTTTATTTCGCAGACTTATGATTATGTACATTTCAGTTTATCATTTGAAAGTTAATTAAAAAACAAACAAACAAACAAACAAAAACCCTTCACATTAAGATGTAATATGTTGATTACTGAGCTGTAGTAGGTTTTTATTGGTGGGTTTTGTCACCTTTGGACAGACCATGGCTCGCTGTTTCCGGTCTTTGTGCTAAACTAAACAGTTCTTGGCAGTAGCTTCATATTTCCTGTAGATACATGAGACTGGTTTCCATCTTTCTATTTAAGTCTTATAAAGAGATGTCAAACTGTTCCTGTATCACTGAAGATAACATCCAGCAGTAGAGAGAGTTGTTACTTTGGTCTGTTTACCAAACCCTCTGTCTGCGTGTGTGCACATTTTATTTGATTGTATCTGTATTCAGTTTTATTCAAACTTTGATTCTCGGATGTTTGAACCGAGCTGTAGTGGAAAAGAAGCAAACAGCTGAAAGGGGACACAAACACAGCGGCACGGTGGTGCAGTGATTACTGCTGTCAGCTCGTTTCCTCGGGGTGCTCCGGCCTCCTCCCTCAGTCCAGAGACATGCAGGTCAGGTTAGTTGGTGACTCTAAATGGCCCGTAGTGACTGTGAGTGTGAATGACTGTTTGTCCCTACATCTCAGCCTTGTGATAGACTGGCAACTGGTCCAGGATGTTCCCCACATCTTGTTCAGTGTCAGCTGGGGTTGGCTCTAACCCCCCTCCCTGATCTCCAAAGGATAAGCAGTATAACTGATGGATGGATGGGACTCAAAGGCTTCAATATCTAATATATAATCAATATATAACATCAGGAAGTGAACAGCTCATGAAGAAGAGCAGGAGCTCCGCTGTGTAAGACTTCACAGGTGTCTGGGACTTGGTGCTGCCTGAGTGTTCGCGATGTGACAGCTATAAAACTAAGATGATTCACAAAACACAAATCTGCTCATTAGAGGCGACACAGAGGAGGTTTCAAACAGGCACTTAATTAGCCAGTTGTTTCTTTCCTTCGCTCACTGTATCTCAGCCTCCATCGCTGCCGTTCCCGCCCACACACACGACGGTTTGATATTTTGTTTTCTTTGTCTGTTTGACGGACAGGCAGCGCTTCAGCATCGAGTGGGTTAATTAAAGAGAATTGTGATCAGTGCTAAAGGGCTGGAAAAGATAATGAGTTGACACACACACACACACACACACACACACACTCACAAGGTTTCAGTAAAATCACACCAATTAGCACTTGTTTGTTTATCATGGATTATTTATCTGCTGTACTTCATTGTTCTGCTTTATGAGTAAAGATAAAAGCAAAAAATGAAGAAAGGGCATCACACTCATTTCTCTCCAGAACAAATGACGCACTCATTACTTTGTATATGTGTGTGTGTGTGTGTGTGGGTGTGTGTGTCGTGCTCCAGCAGCAGCAGCATCATTTCATAACTTTATTCATTCTCGTCTCCTTCAGTCAAACTTCACCTGAAGTTTTGAAGCTCTCCTTCTTCAAATCTTTTCCTGTAACGGTCGATCCGTGTGGAGCAGCTCTGTTCTGCCCGGCGCTCTCTTAAAGTGCTTAACTTCACCATTTATATTTAAGCAGGCCCTTCCCCACCCCCTGCTATGAATTAGGAATGTGAAGTCAGGAACATTGACTTCTACGCTTCAAAGAGTTTCTGGGGAAGTTGGATGCACGACACCACTGACCTGTACAGTCTGTGATCCTCCTGTCGTCAGTGCCACTCAGAGAGGGATCTGAAGCTGGGTCAATCCAGGAGTGGGTCCCTCAGGATTTGATTTCAGATGAACACAGTCTGGTGTCTTTATAAAACGCTGCTTACACATATACAGACACGTTCAGCGTACACACAAGGCCGTCTCTCCCAGAGTCGTCTCAGGTAAATGTCTTCATGTAAGCTAATCAGTCAATAAATTCACTTCATTGTCAAATTGCTATAACACACACTGAATGGTCTGACAGACTCAAGGTCAGGAAGCGTGGTTTGTTATCACCTGGGTTTTGATGGTTGAGGTCCACACTGCTACATTTTAAAATGAAAACGGCCTCCGTCCAGACAACGACAATTTCCATACTCCATACGTCCACACTAACACACCTGAAAGCTCACACACACATGACCCTTCAGGTACACTGGGCATGCGTGAGCCGGTGTAAACAGGAACCAGATTGTCTGCTCTTAGCTGTGCTCAGCTTATTAGTTGCAGAAAATACTAAGAACGAGAAAAGCAAAGAGAGTTGTAGCAGGTTGCTAACAGATGCTAGCAAAGGCAACAAGGTCAATAACACTTGTAATTTGTTTTTCATGTTGCTTCCACCACTGGTAGTCAAGACTGATGAGACCCAATCATGGTGTGTCATGTCATCGTTTCCAAAAGTCTTAGTTTCCGTCCATCCAGACTACAACACAACCCCAGAGTTTTCAAACTAAAATGGCTCCAGTAGCATTTCCAAAAGTCTCCGTCTTTGGGGCACGAAAAGTCTGGAGTAGTGTGGATGGGAGGCGAAAACGTAGCAGAAGAGATGTGTTTGAAAACTAAAACGTAGTGCAAGGAGTGATGTGGGTCAGGCTTGGTTGAGGGGAGTGGGACAGGCCGTAGATGATGAGGCTGGGGTTGGAGTCACTGGACGTGGCAGGAAACTGTCAGCTGTGGTGCTGAACCTGGGACACAAGGAAATGAAGATAGACACCACGAAGAATCGTGATGCTAGAAGTCGGTCTTGACGTGAGTGAAGCGAGAGTAACAGTCTGGAGAAGACTGTAGTGGAGAGCTGGTGGTTAAATACTGCTGCGGGGGGGAGTGTTGATTATAGATGAACGCACACACACACACACACACACACACACACACACTCTCTGTGGTATCAGCCCATAAACACTGAGGCCTTATGAGTTATTCTTTCTATAAACAGCTGATGTTAACTGGCCTGTTATTCTACTGATGAATGCTAATGGACCTTCTCACTCAGCATCACACACACACACACACACACACACACACACACACACACACACGCTGACACGCATTCAGATCTGGCTGAGTGCCTCCCCACAGTATTATTGTGGGGCCTTGATGAGGGGACTGGAGGCCATTATCATGAGCTGCAGCAGAGGCGGGACTGACACCAGCTGTCAGTCATAGAGAGGTCTAACCCAGTCCCCCTCAGACTGGGTTATGGACACTGAGATGATTGAAGTGCGTCCAGAAAACCCAGAGTTTGTGGGATATTTTATCGTAATGACCCATGATCATGTTTTATTTATGGAACATTATTAAAACAAATAGTTCTCCTAATATGGTCTGAATTCATTCAGTGATTTATTTTCTGGCGTCTCATATTTGAACTTTGAAAATGCTGTTTTAGTCAGGCTCATAACAAACTGAGAAACAGAGGAAAAAAAACCCACCGCAACTGTTACATAACAGCGTCCAAAACATGTCTGAGGAGAAACAGCTCTGATCAGACATCTTTGATGGAGCCTCCAGCTGTCGGAGAGCCTCCCTCTCTTTGTTGTCTAAATGAGACACCTTGTCTGGCGAGTTTTAAAGGAAACCCAAAGTGGCGAGGTGCCCGGCGTGTTGAAAACAAGATGAGTCTGTTCAGCAGGAGAGCGAGGAGCCGTGTGAAGGCGCTCCCTCTGCTTTTATATGTTCACATCAAAGATTTTTCCCAAACAAACACTGATTTATGTTTGTGAACTGATTCGTCAATAACTCGTTTTCTCATGCTTTTTATTTTTTATTTTTCCCTCTATCACATCAGAAAACTAGCAGCTTTACAGAGCAGCAACATGAAACCCAATTAATGAACACAGGACTATCAATATGATTTAAATGTTTTTTTTTCAAAGTTTACTTCTACCACTCTTTCAGAGATATGTGACTAGCTTTTAAGTATTTGTCAGCCTCTGTGCTACACTGGGTACAACAGTTACAGATGTGGTGTCTTTAAACGCACAGTCTGTAACCGCTGCAGGTCTCTCAATCAGAACAATAACAACAGGCGGTGTTTGGTGACGTAGGGATGGTAGCCTGGGATCTGGAGCCGGACTCTCCACTGAGGTCTCAGGCCGTGGGATTAAAACCAGTAGAAACACAGAATAAAGCAGGTTAAACATCAGTGAGTCACTGGGCTCCGAGGGTGTTGTTTCTCTCACTGTGCCTCTGCCACTGTATTTCAAGATCCAGGTTCAATTTTTTTGAAAACAAGTCAAACTACAGCTCTGTTTCACTTGTTTAATTAAAAAGACAATGAATTCAAAGACTCAGCGTCTCAAAACCTTGAGGTGGGGGAGCTCAATAAAAAAAAAATATATAAAAATAAGGACACTTTGGAAAACCCCTGGGCAAGTCAGATCTGCACAAAAGTTAGTGTTTAATTCTGAACTGTTGCTGGTGAGTGAACTCAGTGAGCCTGTTGGTAGAGCCCACACAGGGTGCAGACCCTGAGGCGAGCTGCGGGCAGTGTTAGAGCAGTTGAGCATGGAGAGCAAACACAGCACTAACCCCCAAACCCTGCCTGCCTCACAGTCTGTCTGTCCTCCTGTCTCTCTGTCTGTCTCTCCCTGTCTCTCTGAAGGACTCAGAAACAGGTGAGCTCTCTGTCCCTCCGTCCCGCCGTCCAGTGCTGTCTGGTGGACGCAGTGTCCGTGCATTATGTTTGGGTTAATCTGGATGGATGTTTGATGAAGAGCAGGTCGAGGGGTTTGCTGCATGCAGGAGAGTGCACAGAAAAACAACCCAGATTCCAGAGCGATGCGGTCAGCCCCGCTGTAGTGTCCTGTGTCTGCAGAAAGGACTTTGCACTTATCCAGACCCTCTCAGTTCTCCCTGAAACACTCAGAGGAAGGTCGGCCAGCTCCAGAACAGGCACAGAGGCAGATAAGAGGGCTTGTGTGCCGGTTCAGAAAAACACTACACTGTATGAATACATGCATGATGTCCTCACCATGTCTTTTCTAATTGCTGCCTGTGGGCCTGACCAGTAGGAGCTGCTGTGCAATCAACAAACACTCCAAGCTCAGTACCCGGCCTCTTATTCTTTTTTCCGATGAAGCATCGTGTCTATTTGTATGCCTCTTCCCTGTTTCTGTTTCTCTGCCAGCTCTCTCTCTGCAAGAAATCTTGACTTTAAAAATTCATTTAATCTAACAAGAGGAGGAGTTAAAAAATCTGGTTGTTGAATTACTTTTAAAATGTCTAATGCAAATCAAACTGTCAGCAAAAGTTCCCAACTAACGCTGGCCTCACACCAAACACGGACACATTTCCAAAGTTGGACTGAAATCATTCAAGCTTTAATAATAATAATAATAGGAATATAACAATGTATATTATATTATTATCATATAACATGTTTAGAATTATTATATTATCTATATAATACATACTGTTATGTCATAACAACACCACACAATTAATATTATTATTTTACACTTTTTATATTATATTTTATAATATTAGCATATTTATTGTCATATGATTTATTGTTTTATTACATTGACAGGATATATCATATAAATGAATTATATATATTAATTATATATAATTATATAATTATATAGTATATATATATATATATATATATATATATATATATATATATATATATATATATATATATATATATATTCTACATGTCTGTCCATTATGTGTCACACTGGTTTTGTGATGCAAAGTCACAACTAAAGAACAAAACTGAATAGATACATTTATAGATCGTTATAGTTCGTCTTTGACGTCACGATGAAACAAACATGTTGAATGTTAACTTAAGTTTTCAGTCTCATGTAAATAGTGACGTTCAGTGTTAGGGTTTGGCACCAGACAGGAAGCAGAACATTTTTTCTCCCTGTAAATGTCCACCAGGAACATGATGGGAAATAATCTCAAAGCAATTGAGGCATAGTCTGCAAATAGTGATGCTGCAAGATCCCCAGTTTTTACAGACTCTTAAACTAAAAACTGTGACTTGATGACACGTTGTCTTTAGATCTGACAGAGTGTCAGACTTTAGTCTTTCAAACTTCTTTATACTTCTGTGAGGTACAGATATAGATATCGGTGGAGCCTTTTTTTCCCTCCACATGAACCCTGTGTAAACAGCAGCTCACCAGAGATGCTCCGGTCCAGCTGAGGATCTGAGTGAGAACGATGAGCCTCACGGTGGCCTCTCCTCTCTTAATTAGCCATCACCATTGAACTGCTGGCAGAACGTGACGAC
Source organism: Trachinotus anak (assembly GCF_046630095.1). Classification (NCBI taxonomy): domain Eukaryota; kingdom Metazoa; phylum Chordata; class Actinopteri; order Carangiformes; family Carangidae; genus Trachinotus; species Trachinotus anak. The sequence goes on along the minus strand of NW_027273860.1, from coordinate 19,888,193 downwards.
CCCTGATGGACCACTGTTTGTTTGCCACCATTTCTTGCAAGACCTGCTCTGCTTTATAAGCCTCATTTAGAACCAGTCACCTCCTCTTTTCACCTCGCAGCGTCGCAGATTTGCACTGACTTGTAGCGCTGGTTGACCCAGCTCATTGTTGGTGTGTGAACTGAAAGTGAGGAAGCCTAACCTTTGTTACATTCGTCTTTTTACTAATGATGTTTATTATTAGACACAACACAGCTGTAAATACTGTGGCCTCTCTGTTTTCTTTATATTTTTACTTTCTTTTCTTATACACACATTCAAGCAGAATTTTGAATTTTGAAGCAAATTCATATTTACAGTAAAGTCTAAATTAGATAACTTTGCTTTAAAAGTTTCAGCCTCAAGCTGCGTGTGGAACCCTGCAGCCTGCAGCGACACAATGCAATGTCGTTATAGTGTCATTAAATAACTGTGTGTGTGTGTGTGTGTGTGTGTGTGTGCATGCATGTGTGTGTTTGAGCAGGTAACATTCACACGGTTGGTAGCATCATTTAGTTGATTCATTCCACAGCAGGGAAAATAGATTGTAAATGAGCAATTATGAAAATAAGGCAATTTAACATCTCATTATTAACTTAACATCTTTGTTAGAAATAAACGGCAGTGATAATCACTGTGTGAGTGTGTGTGTGTGTGTGTGTGTGTGTTAGTATGTGTATGTGTACAATTTATATTGAGACCACGACAGTCAACCATCCACCACCTTTTCTGCCCAGAAGCTTTTGTCACTTGGCTCTCTGTGTCTGTTAGCATTCAAGGTGGCTCCCCTCTCACCTTCACTCACACACACACACACACACACACACACCAAACATAGACACACAGGGAGAGACAGGGAATAAGAATGATAGAAATAAGTGCTTAGCAATTCAGGACAACTTTCACAACTTAATCCCAAGCACATAACACAGCAGACAAATGTAGTTCCCAAGGACAGGATGTGAGAAGGCCTCCAGCAGGGACTGGAGGAGAGGCAGAGCTGAAAATGTGCCTCTTCTCAGAAATGGGAATCAGCCTCTCTGGAAGGAGAAAAAGAAGAAGAGGAAAAAAAAAAACACTGTCATTTTCTGTTGTTTCATGTCACGTCGGCCGTTTCTTTCCCTCTCCTTTATTTTCTTGCCTCTCTCACTTTATTGAAAACTGTGCAAATCATGTCTCTTTTCTTATCTTGTTTGAACAGCAGAGGAGGCGGCAGACATTTTTGGAAGTTGCCAACACTCTTCTCTATCAGGCTGAAAATGTTTAACCTGTCGTGCTCTGCAGACCGTGTGTGTGCGTGGCCGTGTGTGTGTGTCTGTGTGTGTGACGAGATTGTTCAGATTAGAGTTTGACTGATTCAGGCTTCAGAGGGCTGATAGTTAATGTATTTGAAATCGTTTTTTTTCTGCCATTTGACTATTTATATGCAGAAACTTGCCCCTGAGAATTAAAAATCGTGACTTTTTCCTTCAGAATTTTATCATGACAGTGGAAAAGTATGTGGGAAATAAAAGTTAACAACAAAAGCAATGAAAGGGAGGAACGTGGTTAAGATGTTGCATTAGAATTGATAAATTATAACTTACATTTGATACAGTACTGCAGGTAATACCTACCCACCATGATATTCAGTGGTTAATAAAACACTAGTCTGATCTTCTTTAATTTGCAGAGCACCTAGTTTCAAACATCAAGTGTTCTTCCTCTTGGTGTGAGCTATGTGTGCTCCTCCTCGCTCCTCATCTCAGTCTCTATAGCCAAGTCCCAGTTCAGGGGCTGCATCTGCAGATGGATTGCGTCACAGTGGCGACAAGTCTGTTCCATTTGGAAAGCTTCTTCAAATGCGGCTGAGAAATGTGTCCTTCATTTCCTGGGCAACAAAGGCTCCAACAAGTGGATCCTTCTTGTCCCAATCTATCCCAAGATTCATTGTGTGGTGGTAATGGAAATAATATGGCAGCAAACAAGGCTGACAGAGAACCGCAGGATTACATTTTTAAATGTAAGTACTGGGTTTCAGCTCAGTTAAACGGTACAACTGTTAAAACCGAGGGCCTTAAGACCTCAAGTTTCTGCAAAAGAAAGGTTTGTTTTGTCAAGGTTGCCAGGCAACAGGAGCCGTGCTTTGCGATGCAACGGTAAAGGTGGGCACAGCTGGTGATGCAAAGCGAAAATTCTCTCCATAGAGCAGACCGTCTCATTTCGGTTTGACCTTCGCGGTCTACGACAGCTATGAAGGGCTGCGCCTTCGTAGACCTCGTCCTCTGAAGGATGCGGCCCCTGAGAGAGGACACAGCTCATGTTTCTCTCTGAAGTTTGTACTCGTCCTCGTATTCATTGCTTCCTGCCCTTTTTTTCTTCAGTGGTTGATAACTGCTCAGATGTTGCCCTTCAGCCAAGCCCGTCTGTTCTTCACTTGGAAACACGTCACCCATTTTGACAGTCCTTTTATTTTCTCCCTTTATAACCATTAAGGGTGACTAAAACAGGTGCAAAAAAAATATCTTTACCCCAGTGACCTCCTTTACCCCCTTTTTCCTGTCCCCCCTCCTTTTTTGTGTCCATGCTTCCACCACCTCTGCTCTATCAAGGTGGCTATCCTCCTCCGCACCGCTGGTTGTGAACGTGTTAATTCTTGATTAGAGTTCACGCATTTGCCTTCTCCGATTTGCTCTGTGGAGTGAGAAATCACTTTCTCAATGAGAATAATTGAACACGGGCAGGGGGGTGCCAGCTCATTACCCACAAATCACAGGGAGCAGGGGCACCTTAGTTGAAGACAATAATGATTTCAGGGAATAAAACGGGGGCCGTCAGCATGGAGTCAGACTGGCTTGGGAGGCAGTGAGGGCGAGGAAGATGCACACTTAACACTGCTCCTCAAGGTGGAATCCTTTTTGTTCTTATCCTCCTGTATTTTCAGTTTAATCTTTTTACTTTCCTCAGTGGGGGCGGTGTTGGTGGCTTTGGAGGAAAGTGCTGAGGGGTGTGTATGAGGAGCACAGACAATATTCAGGGAAGGTGTTTACACCAAAACCTTCCTCCAACCCAAAGGACGAGAGAAGTAAAGTTATAGAGCTAATGAAAATATTCTGCTGCAGCTACAGCTAAAAAGCTCACACTCTGGTGATTGACAGAGCCCAGTTTCCCACAGTGAAGTCATTCACTCCTATTATTTGATTTCTTTCTCCTTTCTCACCCTCTCTTTCCCTCACAGCTTTTTTTTTAATATGGCACGCAGTTCCACTTTCCGCAGAGTGCCAAATGAGTTCACTCTGACACAATGAGCTCCATTGTCACAATAGGCTTTTCTCACTGTTTTATAGGTCCCATTAGGGGGCCAATGCTTTTAAGTTGCTGAAGGAATGTAATAAGGCCCTGACCGACAGTAAACATCTACGACTCGGGGGCTGTGGAGAAACATGAGATGGGGCTGCTTCGCCATCTCGGCCGAACAGAGCCGTTTCATTTGCATTGGCTGGAGAACAAAAGTGGTCACAGTTGGATGCGAGTGGAGTGGAACGGGGTGGTTTAATTTCACACCCAAGGAGATGGAGGGACAGAGAGCTTCTAAAGAGAGAGGGCGATGAGGAGAGAGATGGTAGAGGGCCAATTGGTCTATTTCTGGTCCTTCCATACAGATGTAGCCATGGTAGCCAGCCACTATGTGCCTCTCCGCTAAGAGGTATGATTTGGATTCACTCAGGTATTGCTCATCTCTTGGTTCTGAACCATTTATATCCAGTTTTATATCTACATTTAATGGAGAAAAGCCTAAAAGAGACAGATGTGGGAGCATAATGGTTGTCAGGTTACACAAAAGTTTCATGGCGCCAGTGTGTGTCCATCAAATGTCAAAAGCTCTGGCAAATTGTCCTTGATCAGTATCTACCCCTTCATTTATTGTCCTTTGGAAAAGAGATTCCTATGGGTCAAAGTGAGTAAAACTTTGGCGGGTAAAGCACTGATGCATGATGGGGAGTTCAGGCACCCATCAGTGCCGGTATGAAGATGAACTCACTAAACCTTTGAATTTGCTTGAGATAGAGCAGATAATCAGTCACACAGTCGAACATAGTGTCACCTTTATTTTCCCAAAAGTTATGCTGGTATTATCTCACAAAGTAGCTGAAAACACAGAAGACTTTGAGATGCCTCCTGACAGGAAGCTCTGACAGCCCAGCTTTCAGCGTTGCACTTACAGGCTGTGAGTTGTTTTTTTTTTTTTTATCATTTCTTATTAAGGAACCTGCTGTTTGTTATGCTAAAATGCTAAAATCTTGCATGTTGGAGCATCACACCAACACATTAATTCACCACCCTGGAAGACAAATTGTATCATGCTTGACTGCAGTAGCAGGTAATAGATTACCTATCTGGAGCTAGCTTTAATCCTCATATTTCAGTGAAATGAATGGATGCCGTCTGGAACGTCTGAGAACAATGAATAATTTGAAAAAAAAAAAAAAAAAACTATGGTAAGGTTGTCTGCAGTAAAACATGCAAAATAAGTGGTATCAGTGTCTCAAGGCTGGATGCCCACATTGCATTTGGAAAAGCCTAGATAGCATTAACGGTGTCATTCCAGCGAGGAGCATCCGCTCTAATGGGCAGAGCTTGTCCCTGCACAGCTGCTTTCCAAAGCAGTCTTCTCCTCTTTTGCTGCAGGTATACAGACCACGGGAGCTGTTGTATAGAATAGCATCCCTGCTGAGCTCCATCACAACATCCTGATATTCCCACATGCGCTCATGATGTCAAGCTGAACCACGCTGACAGCCTTTTCCGTTTCAGAAACAGGAGTTGGTTTGCATGTCCAGGGTTTATGTGCGTCTGTGTGGCTGGAAGGTGAGAATCCAGCTGATGCTGTTATGTGATTGGCTGAAATATGAAGAGACACCTTGATATGTGAGTATGCCTGTGCACAAGGGCGTAGGTTTTGGGCTGGTAGGGGACACAATAACCCCGCCACCCCTCCAGGGCAAAGAGAACTTTTTAATGCTGTCAACTGGTTTATTAACTGTATTCACATTGAAATAAAAACTACACTGTAACAGATTCAAAGACTAAGAAAGTAAACTGTAGGAAATTACTTGTTAATGGAAAAGAGAGAAAAAACTGACAAACAATATTTTTGCATTTTTCCATCCAACATCAATATTTATATTCTGCAGTCCTACCCATGATGCAGTTCCCCTTTCCCCTTGTTTCACATTTAAAACTAGCTCCTAGCTAAAGTAGCTTCTTGATCAGCTACAACAGTAAAATGCTGCTGATCCAGTGATGCATCAGTATTAAAAAAACTAATGTAAGACTGATGACATTAGGTAGCTAGAGCAGGTTTTCATTTTAAATTAATGTGGGTACTCCTGTTAGTCCTGATGTCTCTTTTTTGGTGGCGTTTTATCTACAAAGTCCAAACGTGTTGCCATGGACAACATGAAGCCATGTGTCCTCTCGCCTCCTCCGTGTCTGGCAGTAGGTGCAATGTAACAGCCTCCAGATAGTCCCCACCCTTCCAGCCAATCTAATGCTTGCATGCCGAAATCTCTCACCTCTGTCCTCCCAAAATATTGCAAGGACATGTCCCTACCATCCACTTGCAAACCTACGTCCATGCCTATGCATCCCCTGTGTGTGTGTTTGGTGTGTGTCTACATGTGTAGGCTGCAATGTTTATGTGCTGCAGATTGATGCTCCGGTCTGTCTGGTTTGTTGAGACACTGATGATTCCCCTGTGCTCTCATCTCATCAGCGATTGCAACCACTTGTTGTATTTAGCAGGTAACTTATCATCAGTTCTAACTAGCTCACTCCATCCATCAATCAATAGCTTGATTAATGTTACACTCACCACACCAAAAATAGATTTTTTATAACAAAATCACAAGGTTGTGATAATTCTCTCCCTCCCTCCACTTACCTCCCTTTTATTCCTCTTTTCTCTACTAAAGCACACACACCCCCGTCACCCTCCCACACCCTGCCCCACCTTCCTGGGTTCACTAGATTGCTGTGGCTACACAGGAGTCTTTTGGGACCTCTCCTCATTACTGGCCCTCCACAGGCCCCTCATCTCCACACGGCCCCCTTCATTTAGCCCCGGCTGAGAACAAGGACTCAGCCAAATGGCTTTCTCTCTCCCCCTCGTCCAAGAATTTCGGCTTCCAATTAAAAGGAAATAGAAAGAGCCCTCCCCACCTCACCCCACACTGCTCCTACGATGCTACCGATGCACCTCCCGCACTCACCCCCCCCCACCCCACTCCACCCCCCACCCCCACCCCCACCCCACCTGCTCAAACAAGGCAGCAAACAACCGCTGATCTGTGGAAGTGCCACCCCCCCCTCCATAATAACTTGCTGCAGTGTGTACCAAAGCTTTACTTCCCTCTAAATTATTCATAGTTCAACATCATTCACCCTCATTCCCTTTTCATCATTTCTTCCTTCTTCATGTTCAGTGTATTTAGGGCTTAAGGTCACAGTGTGTTAAAACATCCTATAGAGGATGAATGTGAGTGTGTGAAGAGCTGCTGTCTGCATTTTCCCTCCTGTCATTACTCGCTGATACATTTTGCATCACGGTCGATCTTGTACGAAACAGTTCACATGACAGTTTGGCAGGTTTATTGGCAGTAGCCGTGCTACTCAATAAGTCAGTGTGAATCTGATTCTGGGTCTTAATTGCAGGGGGTCTCCTAAAAAAAAAAAAAAAAAAAAAAAAAGAAAAAGAAAAGAAAAGAAAACATATTTAATTACAATACAGATCTGAACCAAGGGTGTTCTCATTGAAATTCAAACAGCCGCTATTATTTCAACGGGGGTAACATTCGCTCACTGACCTTCACAGTTTGAAAGATGGATTAAACGTTCTGAGCAGGGGAAAGCAGACTGTCCTCCCACTTAATAAGCTCAAAATGATGATTAATCTGTGAAAAGCACCACAGAGCTCCTTTTAATGCACGGGTAAAGACCCAGGATTCAGCTGGGACCATCCGCTCGAGGGGGGGGCACGCACTCAGCCCCCAGAATTATCTGTTCACAATCATGTCCCCACACCTAAACCAGGTGTCTGGAAAGTCATAATATCCCTTTTGAACTATTTTTCTTTTTTTTTTTATGCACCAGAAACTCTTAATCTGCATGAAGCACCCCCTTTGAAGTGCTATTCGGATGCAAAATGACATGCACATCCAGACTCTCTGAAACACTTCTGCTGTATTCAAACAACATTATTCACAGAGCTTGTAAGAGCAAGAAGTGCTCTGGACAAAAGCCGGTGACGATAACTCAATTCACAGTAATTCCTACCCGTCTGAACCTCCGGCTCTGCTACAGGAGCGGTCTGCTCCGGTTGCGGCTGTTATTGATGAGGTTTGGAAAAAGTCTTGGGCCTCTCCGTCCGCCTTGGGCCTTTGTTATTGACCTGGTGATTGATTTAAGCCCTCATAATTAGCAGGCCTAATTTAATTAAAGTGCAATTTAACGATGCAGTGGTCTAAGGCAAAGGCAGCTGTGTCATTGATAGATCAGCCCAGGCCTGATATGAAACAGGCGCTGGTAGATGATGTATTCCACACACAGCATGTTTCCCTCTGACAGAGACAGGAGAGGAGACAAAGATCGTAGTCCAGAGACAAAGAGGGAGAACGAGAGAGACGGCCCTTTGTTTTTTCCAAATGTCAGCCCTCAAACAGCACTGTCCATCCCCCCTCCCCCACCCCCCTCCACCTCACCCCCTCCACATCTTGCCGCTCCCTGTCCTGATGTGGACAAATGCAGCCTCACATCTCTGATCTAATTTGCCTAACAGCATCAGGAATCTGACTGTCCCTGTAATTTGCTTCAAGTAAATCCCAAACTTTTATGAGCCAGAAGCCACATCTTCCCAAAACAAGACACAGAGACTCTGAGTTCATTAAAAGGAGGCGCTGGGATGGCAGAGTTTTATTAAACTTGGCCATTTGAAGATCAAGTATAAGATGCACATCATTGGCCAAAAAAAAAAATCTAATTGAGAATAGAGATATATTTTTTATAATAATAAAGTAAAATGTGTTTTTTTTATTAATTTTTTAGGTGAGATAAAAACAAAAGATGAGTGTGTCCTGTTTTGTTCTCCATGAGCTGAGAATGAAAATGCTGCATTCACAAACCGTGCTGCAGAAAATGTGTCAGTCCTTTCAGACAAACTCCCTCGATTGCGTGAAATCCTTTTTTTCACAGAGATGCAATGTTTATCACTGACGTCTTGTACATGTGCACCGGCACGTGTCGAGCAACAGTATAAAAGGAAACATGTTCCAAAAGCAGGTTTTTCAACAGATCCTTGTTTCATAAAAAATTAGAAGTGGTTTCAATTCAGAAATTCAGAACAGGTTCTTGGTGCCCCTCCACACTCCCCTCTGTCTTCACCTGGCACAACAACACATATTTGACTCCTTCTCCTCATTATCAAAAGGAATAGTACATCTAATCTGGGATGCGAGTGCTCTGCTTTGAATAAGGCTGGAGCCCATGGGTGCAGGGTGTGAAATATGAAAGACAACACATGTCCTCATCAGAGGACGGGCACCGCCTCGTCTTCTCTCATTGGCAAACAAACACAGCACTGTAGTATCTTAACCTCCCTCCCTCCCTCTCCCTCTCTCTCTCTCTCTCTCACACCGAGCGAGAGATGGCAGTCACACAGGGTCACACTGCTTTGATTTTCTTTTCCTTTTTCTTTCCAGATCTACTGTTTCCACTCCAACAGGGAGCTAATAGTTTGCCAAATGAAACATTGACTGGAGGAAGGCCCGGTACAGTAGGTAGTGCGCTGTGTATTCTGTGTTCACGTCAACACAATAAATCCTCTTTGGCTGCGTATTGAAATGACCATTAGCTTACATCATCACGACCCTTCAGATCATATCAATTTAAAGAAGATGAGGATGTAAGCTGAAACATTTTTTTTTTTTGCCTCTCTGCTGACAACCATTAAGGCCATTTAGGGAATTTGTGGTTTGGATGAAGGAGGTCATTATGACCCCCGCATCATCATCCACTAACTGTTTGCCCCCTGCCTTTTATAACGTCTCCCTATCCCCGACATATATTTAAATTCACGTCTCCTAATCCCAGTGATTGTGACGTATCGGTTGTTTTAATGGCAGTGGAGTCCGCTGGGGAACGAAGGGTTAAGGACGGTGGCGAGGGTGGGGCTGGGTCATTGTGTGCAACAGTCACGTCCAGTCTAATCACAGAGGCCATTTTGGGGCCTAATTTGGTCCTAATGGCAGCTTCCTCTGAGGGATAAAGACCTATTGTAACATGAAGAATAATCCGCATATGTTCAGTTCACGTCTTTGACCAGGCCATCGACACACTGGACGCCGTCCACCAGCAGCTGCTGAGGGCCGCTGCTCGCTGGGATCGTTGGTCGTTCACAGCCAGGAAACTTCTTTTAACGCCTCAAATAGAAAAGATTGTAATTGTTTCGTGAGGTCAAAGGAACTTTAATAGCACTATTAGGAGTTATTACCCGCAGCTTGTCTCTCTATGTCACTGCTGTGAAGTCCTGCTCACTGTTGTACAATCTTTAGTCGAACTGCATTAACTGCAGGTAATGAGGGTACAATTATGGCTCCTTAACCTTTTGTGAGGGAGAGGAAAAGCCTCCGCCCCTGCTGTTGTGTCTTTTTTCTTTTCTTACTTACACCTCTGTTCGCTGAGAGCAAATTCTTTTCACATGTTGCTTTGGTTTGTTACCTTTGGCTGGTTTAATGTTTCCATAAGGGGCGTCATACGGCACCTCACACCATTAATGTTCCATATTTTTAGCTTTCCAATTCAAGAGGAGAGGCGGGGGAGTCTTTGTAAATATTTCAACAGCCATTTTGGATAAATTGCTTGTTTCCTTTACTCTTACATACAGCGAACGCACCACATTGTTCATTTCTATATCCTGTTCTGTGGCCTCCATTGTTCTGCTCGGCACAGACGGCTCATTGTGGGAGAGTGTGTGACATGGTCTAACAGGGAGGCCTGTTCCACACATGATGCTGTCACACAGATGTGGACCTCGGCCCTCAAGGAGGGGCGGTGGCCAGTAACACACCATTTGCTGTGACCTTTGAACCTGCCCTTGTTAAACCCTTGACGCCAAAGATGGGCTCAGGAGGGAACCCCCACCCCTCCCCCCTCAGTTTCCCCAAACAGCTACATGTTGTACTTGCCCATGGCTAATGGCATGACACACTCTCACACACACACACACACACACACACACACACACACACACACATACACATACACATACACATGCTTACAGTAGGTGTCCTAAAGGACAGTGGTTGATGGGGGATGACAGCTCCTCAACACACACCCTTTGCCCCAACCTTCAAGCAGTGGGTTTCAGTGTGTGTGTGTGTGTGTGTGTGTGTGTGTGTGTGTGTGTGTGTGTGTGTGTGTGTGTGTGTGTGTGTATGCAGCATTTTCCCTCCTGAGCTGACAGCTGCTACCTCCCTCTCTCCTACTCTTCTTCTCTCTCTCTCTCTCTCCCTGTTCTAACCTGTCTGTCCATTTGAAGGTAACAAGACTCTGCACTCTGCAGCCATCCCTCTCTCATCCCTCTCTCATCCCTCTTTTATCCCTCTCTCCCATCCCTTTCTCTTTCTGTCTCTCTTATATGATTCTCAATAATCTAATGCTACAGCTGTCCGATGGCCAAGTCTCTAGCCCTTGCTTTTGCTTCCCTTCATTGTCAAAGAGGCTGTTGGATTTTTGGCCACAGATCAGGGGCTCCGAGCCCTCCCTATCACATGGGAGGAAGGGAGGGAGAAGGAGGGAGAGAGGGAGGGGAGAGCAAGCAAGGAGTGAGTGCCATGGAGACTTGAAAAGCCTTGTTGCTTCACCACTCCACTGGTTACCAAGGGATCAACAGGGTGCTAAAAGCACTCAGGGGAGGACGGAATGGAGGGTTTTTAGAGAGGGGGGGAAAGGCGAGATTCAAAGAGAAAAGAGAGGGAGAGTGAAGGAGCACAGAGAGATGGAGGTATATTTAGACTGTGTGTCTCCTCTGCTGTCACTCAGTGCTCAGCTTTGCCACAGACAATAAGTGGGTTGGCAGTGAATATAAAGGGTGATGACTTCTTCCTCCACCCCTGGTCACACAAGGAGGCAATGACCCCTGCAATACTGACTCAACACTCAGTGTATTGGAAGTCAGCAGCCCCCTGCCTGCAGCATCACTGTTAACAAGTCAACGTCTGGGTTTGTGGTGGAAATTGACTGAAAGTTCAAGCGTTCAGACATGAGAATGAAAACAGGCTGAGGAAGTGTGGAGGAACACTGGCACCAGCAACACCAGTGGTGTATTTGTTTTAGTGAGACAATACAACGATATGTTTCAGTTTAGAGGTACAACACATTAGCACATTTTTCATAAGGAAACATGTCAAATCCTGCCAGAAACAATGGAATGATTCTGCTTCAATACCCAAAGTAGTTCAACTGCTGCACAGATGTCCTTGGAAGGAAAGTCAATATCTGAGCGGTGGGGTGAGCGGTGTGTAGCGCAGATTGCTGCACTTCTGTCAAGGAGAAAACACTTTTGTTTTTGGAGTGAAAATCTCTCTCTGTTTGCAGGTTTTTCTGCTTGCTTTAACAGAGTGAGATTTTAACCACGGGGCTGATTTTAAAGACAACACTTTCCGGCTCTCCCTCTTCTTTATCTCGCCCATCCCACTCCTCGTTCACAGCTCATTTGGTCTCTGCTCTCGCGCTCTGATTCGCTCGCTCGCTCTCTTTCCTTTAGTGACATTTTCACAGTTCCTCCCCAGTTTTTCACACCTGAATAGAAATATCACAGACATCTCACCTTGGCGCTGCTCTATGGTAATATTACCTGTCAAATTCCCACACTGTGCCTGCTTTCTCTTTGCTTTTGGCCTGTTGCAAGTGATTGATCCCTTCACCTCGGTGCCCTGATGGTAATTATCACAGACACAGCAGCTTTCCTTTGTCTGTACGTGTTCTTCATGCCCCCACATCACGTCGTCAGGCAGAGGAAGAGAGCTGCAGTCCCTTTCCACCTACAGTAGCAAACTAACAGAGGAAGAGACTGTTGCTGGGAGCCACTGTTACTGAAGTTAATTACATGTCACTTCCAGTGATGATACACTGTGAATCAGCTCGCCTCGCTGATCACTCTGTTGTCTAACGAGCCACAGATGCCAGGCACCATCGCCTCCCTCATTTTGGTCACTGAGTATGACAGTGGTGTTTTTCACAGTCAGCGTTCAAACCTCACTTTCTGTCACTCTTGTGTTGTGGCGTATACTTATATGGTCTTATTTATTCTGTTTGTCCAGTCCTATTTATGGAGCCCCACAGGTGGCCTGGTCCTTTGTGCAGAGCGTAATGTTTTATAAAAAAAAGAAATAAATCCAGCCGACCCACCTGAGGGGTTTTCATAAAAAAGCTTTGTGAATAACATGCCCCACGAGGCGCCCGGGACCTCAGCTGACACGTAATTAAAGGTGGGGGTGACTGGTTGACTGACTCATTTTCATAAGGGACAGTTCGAGAGGGGGGAAAACAGACAGGTAGGGTGAGTGGAGGTTTCCTAAGGCTGATGAAATTTTCAAGCCCCCATCGCCCCTTACCCCTCGACTCTAATAAATAAATTGGGGACAGAGCCCCCCACCCCCCATGCGCCACTCATGCGTGTCACCAAAAATATTCTGGCCTTTGAAAAGGGTTGAATTCATTTCAATAAAGAAACCAGAGAGGCACAAGACCTATTTGGATGTGCTTGACATTTAAGTAAAAGAGAGAGAGAGAGAGAAGGTGATGGGGGTGAGGGCGGCGAAATAGCTGCGGCTAACAAAGCGTTTCAGCAGACCCTCCCAAGGAGACGATGCGCTGCCTGGATGCTGACAGGCTCACACACACACACACACACACACACACACACACACACACACACACACAGTTACGAACAGGAGTGGAAGCCGAAGCTGAAACTTCTCTCTCCTTTCAAATGAGGGATCTGTGATGTTGAGCGTGATGAACCTCCAGAGCTCTTCCTGTAACCGACCTTCAACAGACGATGATTGGTCGAAAATGAACCCTGTGTTATTACATATGTTCTACATACAGCATGTCAACACTGCGTGGAAGTGCCCTGCTCAGTCTGTGCCGACCCCCATAAAGAGAGAGAGCTCAGATAAAGATTTTATCCCCCATTAAGGGGAGCATGAAGCCACTGTCTCATCCCAGAGCCTAGTTAAGTCCTCAGACGTCTGGCGTGCCTGTAAAAGCCGCCGCCTCACAGGCACGCTGCCTAATGGCCCTGAAGGAAGAAGAGTAAATGAAATGAAGAGAGTGAGAGAAACAGATGACAGCAAAGCACGACCACTTCCCTTCACTGTGGACCTCATTGCGTCTCTGCAAGTACGCAGCAGTGGTGCCACACCCCAAGGCCAGACCTGATTGATTGGGCCTGAGCAATTGATCAGGGGCCACATTGTCACGATAGTCTCCGAGGTTTTTTTGGCTGAGGAGGGCTGTGTCTGCTGCAGCATCAGGGCCCCAGCGTGCCCTTAGCTGAAAGTCCCTTTTGATTTAGAATAGAAGTAATTGTGTTAAAAGCCAGAGGAGAGATATAGGCAGGAGGGGAGGGGGTGTGGGGTACGAGCACCGCCAAAGAGAAAGAACGACAGAGGGTGAAAGCTTTTTTAATGATTTATCCCGTCTTTTTCTTTCTTTCTGTCTTTTTAGGAGGAGCAGGAAGAAGAGCAAAGGAAACAAGAGAGGAGGATTGAGCGGATAGAGCCAGTAGGGAGGGCCGACTCCTCACTGGATCATTCACCGGTGTTAAGTCTAGAGTGAGTAGCCTCCCAGCAAACCTCCCCAACACCACCACCTACCATACCATACAATATGTCTTTAAAGGTTGATTTACCCAGATTCCAAACAAAAACATACTTTCTCTTTCCCCTCCTGGTGCACATCACATAGATAGTATCAGTATTATTCATCCAAATTTTACAGTCTGTTCCTGTTCCACCACAGCAGGAGAATTGTGTTTTCGGTGCTCACGGCACTGAACAATTCAATTGAAAATGTTTGTTCCCAGAAAGACACATGGAAACAAATAAAACTATCTGTATAAATTTAGAGGTAAGAGAGGGAAATATATATATTTTTTTATATATTCCAAAAAACACCAGAGGTGGGGATGTTTGTGAGAACGCCACCATTAAACACCTGAACATCATCTTGTGACAGTGACAACACAAAGCTGACACCCAGACCAAGGCCTTCCTCCATCAAAGCCATCACACACATCTGCATCTACGGTTACTTGTGTTCCTTTATCTTCAAGTCTTTATCTCCACAAATGAACCTCCTCCCCCTCCTCCCTCCCTCCTTAACACGTTTTCAATTAATTTGTTCTCTTTTAGCACAACAGTCCGATCTTAATCACTTAATTGGAGTCTCCATTTGGGTCTCTAATCAACCCTGAGGTCCACCAGCCTGACTTTGTAATGGATGACTTTGTATAGCCCCCCCCCCGTCAACCTCGTTGTGTTTGACCATGTCGTCTTTTGTATTCCTGCTTTTCTGCATTTTCTTGTCATTCTTGATATTTTTTTATTCATGCACGTCTCCCCCCCACCCCTCTCCCCCACCCCCTCTTCTCCTCCTCTTGGCCACATCCATCATCGTCCTGCAGAGGCATGCTCAAGCCGGTCGAGGTGTCCAATGAAGGAGGGCCACTGGGGATCCACGTAGTGCCTTTCAGTTCGCAGGATGTCAGGTAAAAAGCAAGGAGGGAAATCACTGCAGCTTGGTGTACAACAGTCGCTGCTTCGTTACGTCTCCTGCAGCCTTTGCACTGACGCCCGGTGGACGTTGCTCCCTTTTTGCTTTTACTCATCTTTTTTACTCATTTTTCTCACTTTCTCTAACTCTGATTTTTTTTTCTTTCTTATTCGTCTCTCTCTACGTGTTACTCTGGGCTGTCTTCTTCATTCACTCTAATTCTCCTGGCAATCTTTTTATTTTCGTGACCCTCACTGCTGAAACTACACACCAACACCCATCACTGCTCACATCCCGCAGCTCAGAAGCCCCAGTGGGAAGGAGAACAGATGAAAGCAGTTTCTCTTGACTGCACAGTTTCTCTAAGTCTTGTTATTCTTTTCTTTTATTCTAACCTATGTCACAGCGACGTCCCCTCTGCCTTCAAGGTGATTGGAACTGCTCCCTTTTTTTTGAGCTGATGAGGGAGTGTCGTTGACAGGGGACAAGAGGAGTAATGCTCCTCAGTTTATGGTTATCCCAGAAAAAAAATAAAGGACAGAGGAAGTGGCCAGATGTAATCAAACTAAAAGCTTGTGTATAACACAGATCCCTGCTGCACGCCAAGGGACTGGCATGCCACCAAGGTGAATGTGACTGCTCAGTGCCGGAGGAGGGAGGCAGGGGACTGAGGTGAAAAGACGGAGCGAGGAGATGAAATGGGATGACGGCAGCTGTCATTGAAGACTGCTGCATGTCATTTCTTTGGGACACTAATCCCATTGCTGTTTATAAGCAAGTGTCAGGAAACTATATTTAGCTCTGACCCCGTGTGATTGACTCTCTCTGAGAGGCTGTGACACTTTGAGTTATCCTGAGTCAGAGCAGGAAAGAGAATGATGAATGGTGAGTGGCACCAAATGAAATGGAGCATTTATAAAGTTCAAATCCAACGTTTTATTCGACAGACTGCTGTCCTGAAGCTCACTCTGTGCTCCCACAAAATCAGACAGCATCTTGTAAGATATAGCAGTAATGCTGCATGGCCAGTGAATTTCTTCTCCATCAGCTAAGGATGCCACTAATAGCTATCAGAGCCTTCAATTAACTTCAGACATGATAAGACTTAGCGTCTGGTCAGTGGGATGATGCTAATGGCCTGGCCTGGCTCTTTCCTGTGCACTAGGACAAGAGGCATTAGGCTCAGTGGGCTGTCATTAGTGTCTAGACCAGGGACGCAGGGGTCAGACAGCCAGCAAAACCAGACAGCAAACGAGGAACTGCAGGCGCTCCAGCAGCGGCTGCCTGCATTCTGCTCCACTGCTCCGACATCAAGTTAGATCCAAGCAGGAGGGGGAAGACATCTGCAGGAGAGAGCTTAGAGACTCTGTCACTCCAGTAGACAGTATCTCTCTCTCTCTCTCTCTCTCTCTCTCACACACACACTCACACACACACACACACACACACACACACACACACACTCTTGCGCAGACAAACACAAATGCACAGAACCTTATCTGAAAATGAACTTACACCCGTGTGACTGTGAGCAGCGTGGTGTTACTGTGAGAGGTGTATTCCAGCACAGACTCTCGCTGTATTTTTCTCTTTATTGCACACATGCAAATAGTTAGTGAGCAGAGCAGCTCTACCTTGAGTGCTGTGTGTACACATAAATAAACTATGTGCACACAAGCACACATGCATGCACTCACACACACACACACATGCATTCAGATGCATTCTTTGCTTAATGAACTTCTCATTCCATGACCAGTTTTAATTGTAAACAAACTGTGGACATAATTGCTGTGCACAAATGGATCCTGATTGGATTATTATTTGATTAAAGGCAGTAGATGAGAGCAGGTGGCCACCTTCAGATCCTCTCTCTCAGCACTGCTGCCCAGCCACAAGATGGAGTAAAGCCATCGGACAATGCTGTTTCTCATGTTCTATAAAAAGCAGGACTCTGCGAAGCCTCATACAGTGTTTTCCTCCAGAGTCTGCAGAGAATCTTTTAACTACAAACTCCTTGTGTTTATATCTGAAGCCTAATGAATTCCCTGACTTGCAGCCTGTGAGAATGCCATTTAGACTGTACTCCAGCCCTCCTGCTTCCCCCAAGTAACTGATAAGTATCTACAAAAAAAAAAAAAAAAACCCATCAGTGAGACGGGAAGGAATTGAGAGTGTGGCAGTGCATTACAGTCATCACAATAATGGTGCTTTTATGAAATCATCATCTTCTTCAAATCCCTAAAAGATGCTGCTTTATCCCCAATCCTCCCCTCCTCCGCTGCTTTGAATACTGATTGGGGATCAGCCAAAACTCCTTTATCTCCTGTCTCTGGTCTGCCACCAGATCAGAAGTCATTACAGTGTGTCCATGCTGTATCTCTGCACACAATACTCTGTTTTCAAGCTGCCAACTTTTATGGAGATAAAGCACAATCATGTCCACTTCCACACCACCCGCAATTACTCTCCGCTCAGCACACTTAAGCCGACCTGGCAGCGCTGGCTCAGGCACCGAGAAGGAGGGAAGGGCCTTTTGTGATCTTTAATTTCAACTTAATGCTTGAAGCATTTACCCCCATCGAGGAGCTGAGATGAGTCTGAGGCGTGAGCGTGGATGTCCACATTATGCAGCCAATTAGAGCAATGTTCTGAGAGTGGCCCTGTTTGGCTGAAATGCTAAAGAGCTCCGCAAATCTGCCCTTGATGTCTGCGGCAAACAATTTAAATGTGCTGTTGTATACGTGTCCTGTGACATGACACGTAAACAACAGCAGCTTCTCTGCAGCTCAGCTCAAGTAACAAGGAGGCGTGCAGCTCACGTCCTTGCCACAGATAAACTGCTGATTGCAGTGTGAATTGCTGTATCTTTGGTTGGCGTCTTATTGGTTTTGGCACTGATATATTTCACCATTTATTTTTAATTTCCCAAAAGTAAGCCTTTCAAACTTTTTTTTCAGTTTATGCAAGGACACCAGACGTTTGTGCTCAGTCAGTCCACCTGCCTCCTCAGGCATCTGGCGCCTCAGAGACGGATGGAGTTTGTAGTTCTGCTGTGCGAGCGCACATCAGATATCTTTGCATGTGTTTATCCTCAGGGCCTAACTAAAGTCCCACAGAGCTTCCTGATGTATTTATTTGGAGGAGGGGGAGAGAAGTGGCACATTTGAAGGTAAAGGTTGCCTTTTTTTGTGGGGATTGCTGAGACAGCACTGCTGTGGAACAGTACCTATGTGTGGGTATTTATTACAGCACCGCTGGCTCTCGTCTTAGTAAAGGCAGCTGCAGTGTTTCCTCAAACACCATAAGATGATCTCTTAGCTGTTGGCCTGGATTACCTCAGGCAACCCGCCCTGTCGTTCTCTCAGACCTGCCCACAGATGGGCAGACCGAGTGGAGGACAGACAGAGGCTTCAAATGAAGTTAGTAATGCATTGCTTCTCCAGACTGCAGGGAAAATGCAGTTTTTCATCCAAGCTTAAAGTTTTGAAAGTAAACTTGTGTTGACAGGAGAGCACAAAGGAAATAGAACTAAACTTTCTTTGGAAACTTTCCCCCAAATCTGGAGGGGAACTTTTAAAGTGTCACAATTGTAAAAAAGTTAATGTTCATGATCTTTCAGACTTGTTCACTGGTGAAATCCCAACCAGTCCTCCAACCTCCAACCAATTATAAACACCCGTACAGTTTGGATAGGCTTAGAAAAAGATGTTGATTCGAGTTGAAATAAGTACTTCCTCAACATTAGATGATCTTTGTTGTCATAGTTACAATAATAACAACAAAAAGATGCTGTGTCATATTCCTGTATTTTGCTGACCCGTCCATCCACCCCAACCTCCAACTACATCACCACACTTTTCCCTTTGCTCCTGTCATAATTACTACGACCACTAGATGTCGCCTAGCAACAAAATGTAACTATGGGTCATAATAAGCTGCTGTACAGAGGACCTATGGGCTCGTTTGGACGAGACAAGATCTTGCAGCTCCATTCATTAGTTCTGGATAACCAACACATTTAGTTCATATTTTAGATGATGATCTACATATTAATGATACATGATCATTAATACTAACTTTTCACCTCCTTCAAGCCTTCTTTTCTAGGCCTCTGTACACTGTTACTACCTATTTCATGCAAGTGTATCGATATGTGACTGTATATGGTGTGGCTGATGTGGTGTGTTTCTAGACTGTGTCAGATCTGTAACCTGTTGTGTGCTGCTTTGCAGGACTCAGGGTTTGCTCGTGAAACGTCTGGAGCAGGGAGGCAAAGCGGAACAGGAGCGTCTCTTCCAGGAGAGCGACTGCATCATCAAGATCAATCAGGGAGACATCCGCAACCTGCGCTTCGAACAGTAAGCTCCACAAGTCATCCCGGTGATGATGATTGGACATCTTGTGAACTAGCTTCTCAAGTGCTGTAATTTCAGCCTCTACCTCTTCTCATTAGTTGCACCGGACACCATGCTGATTTTAATTTTCCTTCACCATCTCCAAAGCTAGGTCACACACAGTATTATCCTGCAGCACTGACCACCGCGTGACACAGTTCACAGTGAAAGTGCTGTGTTGGACATTAAGTGCAGTGACAGTAAATGGTGTTGCTGTTGATAAGTGGAGCCCAAGCTGCAGCGAGACGTGCCACCCACACAGCTGCACAATAAAACAGAAATATTACTGACTTGTTGGCCTCCCTGTAATACGTCTCAGTAACCTGCAGTCCTTCACCACCACTTCGCCCTCTGATCCAAAACTGCCTACAACTCTTCTCTCGATTCCTTTCTATCGATTCATCGCTCCCCTTCATTTCCTAAAGTGGAATGAAGATACAATCCTGGGAGTTTTCTCCCCACTCACCCAAAGCCACCCTTCTCTGGCACACGCCTGAATGTGAGGAGCACATGCTCTGACACACACATGCAGCGACACTGAAATATAAAGTCTTATCTCACACCCCTGTGTGAGTGCATGTGCATGTGCAATGTGTGTGCCAGGGAGAGAAATAGATTGGCTCTCCTCCAGGCTGGGTTCTGGAGGCAATGCGTGGAGGTGGTCTGCTCGCCCCTCTTGCTTATCATCCACTCCTCCTCGGGAAGAAAGAGCCTGGATTCCTGCTAACGGAGGTCCAGCCAACACTCACACTGGGCTGGACATACTCATCTAAAACCACCGGTCTTTGAGCCGCCATGCAGGATGGTTGACTGAAACCATGTTTGAAGTTAGAAACTAACCATTTTTTATGCCTCCACACCGGCGAGAGCCAGGGCCGGAGGGATATTGTTTTCATCCGTCCATCCCATTCTCATGGACACAATATCTAAGTAATGCCTTTTCTGAACTTCTTCAAATTTGGCATGAATGTGCACTTGGACTTAAGGATGAACTGGTTAGATTTTGGTGGTCAAAGGCCAAAGGTCAAGATCGTGGTGACCTCACAAAACAGGCTGGGTTCTGGAGGCAATGCGTGGAGGTGGTCTGCTCGCCCCTCTTGCTTATCATCCACTCCTCCTCGGGAAGAAAGAGCCTGGATTCCTGCTAACGGAGGTCCAGCCAACACTCACACTGGGCTGGACATACTCATCTAAAACCACCGGTCTTTGAGCCGCCATGCAGGATGGTTGACTGAAACCATGTTTGAAGTTAGAAACTAACCATTTTTTATGCCTCCACACCGGCGAGAGCCAGGGCCGGAGGGATATTGTTTTCATCCGTCCATCCCATTCTCATGGACACAATATCTAAGTAATGCCTTTTCTGAACTTCTTCAAATTTGGCATGAATGTGCACTTGGACTTAAGGATGAACTGGTTAGATTTTGGTGGTCAAAGGCCAAAGGTCAAGATCGTGGTGACCTCACAAAACACGGTTTTGGTCTTGCGAACCTCAGTATCTCAGTAAAGCCTTGAAGGAACTTCTTTAAATTTGGCACAAATGTTTACTTGGTGGTCAAAGGTCAAAGGTCAAGGTCAGTGTGACCTCACAAAACACTTTTTAGCTGTTACTCAAGACTCCAAACAGCTATTATGACAAAATTTCACACAAATGGTTAATATTTGTTGTGACTCTGGATAAACAGGGATGTAATCTGAAAGGAGTCTGAGTCGCAGAGGCGGTAATTCGAGGTCCCTGAACAAGTCTATCATTGTCAAGATGTCTAACATTTCATAACTGACTTTGGCAAAGATAAGAAAAGCTCCCCATAAGCTTGTAAAACTCCAGACTATCAGTTACCTCACCACATTATGCTAATGTGTTCATCAGACTGTGTACAAAGCCACTAAGGTTTTAAGACTCTGTTTCTTTCTTCTTTTCAAAACAAAGCTGTTGTCATTAGTAAACATTCCAATTTCCTCCCAAGCCTTTTCTACTGTGAAAGAGGCTTTCGAACCGAATCCACGAGGGAGCGATGGGATGTTTTTTAGCGTTCCACACTTACACTCCTCACCAGCATCCAAGTGCATATGATGTTTGCAAATCTGCATGAAAATGAGGTGAAGGAGCTAAACTTTCCTCCCCCCTGCACTCTCATCACCGCCACCCCCCACCCCCACCCCTTCTCCCTCTTGATTGTGTGCCGTACAGAGTGACAATTTCAAGCGATAGTCTAATCTCCTTGGATTGTTTTGCATGGATAAATATTTTGAGGCGCTTAATCTAACTGAAAGTAATGATGCATTGATGGGGTAATTTATTATTCAATCAGGCCCGTGTGGAGGCTGATTACTGGCGTGATGGCACTGTATATGTGCACGTGGGAACATTTGCGTACAAACACACACACATGCTCACCCTGTCATCACTGCTCAGCGGGCACACGTGAGTGATTTTTTTTTATGGGGGATTACAATAAGAATAAAGATGGTAGAAACTAAATCCCACAGAGGTGCATGCACGTCTCGCCTCCGTGACACCGCTTGAGCGAAGAGCTGTCTGCTGTGGCGGAAGAAACTGAGCATTCGGATGGAATCAGCATGGCATTACTGGCGTGGTAATGGGGGTCTGGAAACAGGAGTTGTGGTTGTTGGATTCCAGACATCCACCACACCTCTTATGCTGCTGCGTGACTCGCTTGCAGCAAGCCCATCTATATGCTAAGTGCCGCCGACAAACCAGACTAAACAACTCTTGCTCTGGGAGCGATGTTGAGCTCTTGTCTTGGCTTATTTTGGACCCAAAATTCACTCGAGACTCAGTCTGTGTTTTGGCTTTTTTCTTTTCTTATTTTGTGCTAGGGATGAAGCGTCTGTCTCCTTACTTTGGAAGCTCATTGTCTGGAAAGCTTCCCTGATGCATGATTCATCCTCTCTGTTGTGATTGTTGAGTCAACTCATGTCCATTCATCTCTAAACGCACAGACACACACAAACACAGACACACAGACTGCAGACAGACTCAGATACTCTACATACAGTATATTTCTCTGCCGTTATATAAAATACACAATCTATAATATTTCATTCACCATCCTTATCTCTTTCCCATCTTGACTCTGGTAATTATAGATAATGTATTTTCTGTTCTCTGCAGCTACACAGTGAGTAGCCCTGTGATTAGCCATGCTAACCTCAACTCTCCCCATCGCCTCTCAACTTACAGTACATCATAACCTTCCTTATCCCTCTATATCTGCCAAGCTATGAGAGCACATTATTGTACTTGTATCTCTTATCATGTTAAAGCTAATTCATTTCCGTCTGTGTGACCTCCACACTCTCTCTGTATCACCCCCAGAGCCCAGAACATTTTCAGGCAGGCGATGCGCTCCCCGCTCATTCTCTTCCACGTGGTCCCTGCAGCCATGAAGAAGCAGTACGAACTGCTGTCAGCCCAGAATGAACTCAGCCCACCCCAGTCCAACAGAGTCTACTTTAGCCAAGCCCCTCAACAGCCGGGGGAAAGGTCCAGTCTGGTGGGAGGGCCGGCACCCAGGCCTGGACAACAACCTGGCCTCAACCACAAGTAGGTTTGACCATCTTTTTGTTTCTGTGGAAGAGTTGTCTTACATTTTCTTGTACCTCCAGCAAAAATGTTGAAAAGATGTCCAGGCAGCCTGCAGATGTTGAAAGACTGATGAACAAAAAGGCCAATTCATGGTTTCTGTCCAATTCTGCGGGGGTCTGCACAAACCACTGAGTGTGTGTCCATCTGCAGCCCAAAATTTGAGAGCATGCAGGGCATGCATGCCGAGTGTGCGTGCACCAGAAAAGTAAACTGGGCACTCATTTCATGTGCTGTACGTATATGCTGTATGCACTGTATTCCACATCCCTGGTGCTATTCTTGTTGAGTGGTTGTGCACACTGTTTTCTATTTTTGACTTCTTCATGTTGTTCAGCATCCACAGTATGATCAGGGCATTAAGACATCTGCAGGGCTGTCCTCAAGTATGAAATGAAAGTTGCACTTCTGATTGGATAAAAAATAAATAATAATAAATAAAATTTAAATCTAAACAGTCTCAGGCCACCACAGTTTCTAATGCATGCCAATTGTGTTTCAATTACTCCAAATAATGACTTCTCCCTAACATCTTCACTGTGAGTCCATCATAGTTGGAAAGCTGCACAATAAAAGAGCAGTTCAATCACAATTTCTACCTGAGACCTCCAAGTGCACATCACCTACCATCTCATTATAAGCCAGTTTTATCTGCCTGTGGTTACTGTTCATTTCTGTAATGCCTCTGGCTTTATTCCAGAAAGCTAAACATGTGGGTGGTTAGCATATATGCCTATATATGCTCAGTTTCAAACGGTACTTGTTATTATCTCACAATAAAGACATATAACTCCAAACTTACAAGCAATGTGTCAACTGATAAATTATTGACTGGACTGCTGCATTTTGACCAACCAATTGTCCAGTTGTCCAGTTGTCCACTGCCACCACCATCATTATTACAAATAGGGACTCAGAGCTGTGCTGATATTTGGTTTGGTTTGGATATTTTTCTGGATGTGTTTGGCCACAATATCATGAAGAAATCATCTGTTGCTGTTCGGGTTGTTGTTGAAATGGAAGCACATCATGATTATGTGGAATGCTGAGCTACTAGTAAATAAAAAAATATGACAGCAAGCTGGAAATGTCACAGGAACTAAACTACTGTTTTATATTCCACCATATTACATTATATTTTATTTTGGTTGCTAAAATATGTTTGTTTTGCTCCCATAGTCACCAGGGCCCCCTGGCAGGAAGCACACCAGAGCCCAGTCGACGATACACCATGTTATCCCACACCATGGTTACCAGGTCCTCGTCGGCGCCCTCCCCCTCCCTACAGCGCAGGATAAGCACAAACCCATCCACCAGCTCCTACCTGAAGAACAAAGGGCGCAGGCTCAACATCCAGCTGAAGAAAGGTAAGAACCCACGGTCACACGGATGCATGGATGTAAAAGTGAAAGTCTTTCAGCATTTTCACGAGTAATAATCAAATCGATGATGTAATTACCTTTAGCAACTGGCTAAGGGTGTAGTGACATGGACTGACAGTGGATTTACTGTCTGTCTCCTCCTCTGAATGAACAATAGGTTCAGGGAGACTAAAGAAAACTCAAATCTCTCAGGAAATACCCAGAAATGTTTAACAGTACAATTTTTGTTTAACAGAGCATGCCAAACACAAACACACACCAACCCCATCTTGGTCTTATGGCTGGAATATTGAGATTCAGCAATCAGGCTGCCTCCAGCTGAGGCTGGTTTGTTTGCAGACAGGCCTGTGATACTGGAGCAGTTGTACATCTTTAGCCAGCCACTGTGGTGGGTTTACTGCCAGGCCCCTTCTCATTTTCATCACTCCCCTATCTGTACACATATTGACGAAGAGTTGGTTGTGAAATGAACCGGTGCTTAGGGGGCTCTCTCTCTTTCTCTCGCTCTCTTTTTTCTTGCTCCTTTTTTTCCGTTGGAGGGAGCAGATGTTTCGTTGAAAGCTGGCACCAGGGCCTTAGCAGTGACTTCAGGGAATAGAGCGGCAAGTGAGGGCAGCAGCGCAGGCTAAATGCAACAAACCTCTGGGGAAATACAGTCACAAGCTGCTCTAATACATTTGGCAAAGGTTCCCTGAGCACTGCAGTGCAAAGTTATATTTATTTGTTTATAATGTGATAACATTCCTCTCTCTGTGTCTGCACACAAGCCTCTCATTTCAGTCAAACCGAGCCGGGGAGACGTTGGTGGAGCTCCAGGAAGAGACTGATGCCAGTAGTTTCGTTTATTTTCACTGGCCACATTACTTCATGCTCTCATTCAACACTCCTCCTTATCCTTAAAGCTTTTGCCCAAGTGAGAGCAATGGTTTCTGAGATTATTGCTAATGATTTAAATGGGGCTTACTGGAATGGATGTGCCTTGTAAATGGAGATGTAGTATTTTAGAAATGTTGTGGAAGTGGAAATTTAACTGAAAGCGCCAAAACGTGCGCCTGAAATCCATTCCTGCCCTTCCGTTTGATAACCATCGGGCTTTATCTCTACTAATGTACGTTCAGATCGGGTTCAGCAGTTTCGTTGTTGACTCATTGTAATTGTTGTGTTTGGGACTAAGTGGCTGCAGAGTTCTGAGTGGCAGGAGCAGATCTTGCATGGCAAATTAGCAAGAGTGCTTTAATCAAATACTGCAGTTGAAAAGGACATATGCAGCCCATTAAGTCATTCTGATGTGCCTCAGCCTCGCCTCATGTTTGCTGTTTAATTGGCTTATTGGAGCCAGGATTCCAACTAATCCAGAAAGGGATACAATTACTTTTATCCTGGTCTTCTCTTACCCAAAATAAAGACGTCAGTGGTTAATTACTGCAGGCCTATTAGAGATGCATTCTCCTAATTGCCTGATTTGAGTTAACGACTGGTTCTTAGAATGGACAGAAGTTTGATTCTGTTCATTAGGCTTGTCTGCAGGCCAGTGGCTGGCATAGGGTGGGGGCACCATAATATCCAACATATCTGGATAACTGGAAACTGTAGGGACAGAGGTAAAGTGGGATATACTGGTCTCAAAGTAATGATCAGAAAAACTTTATTTGGAAATCTGAGGAATCACTTTTCTGGTTCGAAATTAATTTTATTATTGTATCTCTATGGTTTCATTATAGCTAATGCACAGAGAAGGGACCTGATTGCCAGAGGCGGAGGACGTGGGTCACATGACTTGACTTGAGTCACTTGAGATTTAAGACTTGCTTGTTAAAAGACTCAACCTCACTTTGACTTGGTATTCATGACTTGAGACAGATGACTCGATAGATACATTATTCCATATATTTTATATCATGTATTTTAATTATATATTTTCTGTTATGATTTAATTTTATGTTTTTGAAACATGATTGATTTCTAGTGCAAAGCTCCCAAACCAGCTGTTATTGGGAGGTGTCCAAAAATACAAAAACTTGGATTGGTGGAGGAAAGAGAACACGGCACACTGCAGGTTCCATTTGGAGCTGTAAAGTAATAGTAATAAGCAGAATGGCACTCAGTAGGCCAAACAATCCTACACATTAAATAAAGTGATTAAAAAACATTAACTGGCTCTGCAGCAAAATTTAATGGGTTCTTCCACAGTTTTCTTTAATGATGAAAGTAAAATCAAACATTTCATGACCACTGTCTTTTCACTGATTTCAATGTCATATAGTTGTCTCTTGCTTGAGACTTGAAGGTTGAGTCTTGAGACTTTGTTGTGACTTCCTCCCACCTCTCCCACCTCCCACCTGTTTATTAAAAGTTTGTGACTCATGGAGACAAACTGCCGATTTAACACCCAACCTCAACGACGGCAGCTGTTTCTTCCTGCTTCGTTATCATGCTGCATCGATAGAGAGATCACAGCACATCACCATCCTCAGTGGCTCAACTTTCTGACTTCACAAGCAACCTCCTCGTCACCTTTCCTCGGGTTTGTTTGTGTGCAGAAGCCATGAGAAAAGTTGCCATCCGCACTTCTCCCTCTCTTTCGTGTTCAACACCATTACTGTCAGCGAGAGGACCGACAGTTCGACAGACTGCTAGAGAGACATAGTGGGGGGAAAGTAGGTCATGATGAAGCATCAGAGGTGCTGACAGCTCTGTGAAATGAGCAGCTTCTTTGACATGAATACTAATCACTGTTGTTCCCATTAGAAAAGCCTCCACTGAAACCACATAACGCCGCTTTCCCACTTGACTGCTGGAAACGCCAGCGGCTAGGTTATACGTGGTGGAATCTATCAAAGAATCTATCAGTCTGAACGCTGCATTTAATGACTCATTTGGTAAGATTATGTAACAGGGCTATTGAATTTTTAAATATTCTGTCAAAGAATAACCAGCAAACATTTGGTTTACCTCATTCCCCAGCTGGCATTTGAAACCATTTCTTGCTTTTATCTGACAAATCTGGGTCTGGTCAGTCGAAAAGGTCAGCCCTGAGATACTTTTATTTATCCCTTATTGTATTTGCCACTTCCTCCAGACCAGCAATTCATATTCATTTGATGAACCTTAAAGGTCAGTCTTAAAACCTAAGGCAAATGGCTTTGCACAGCTGATACCTGGAGTGTTTTCTCAGATTCAGCCTTTTCCTCTCACTGCACTTTAAAAAACGGCTCCTAGCTCTCACTCAAGGCTGCATCAATAAGAAGCAACTTTAATGTACACACACACACACACACACACACACACACACACACACACACATAAAGATCCCTGCTGTCTACATTATGCAAACTTCAAATGATCTGTATTTGGTAAAAGATTGCCCTGATTTGAATGCAGCCTCCTGTTCTGGCAATGTAGCAAAAGGTCTGAAGGACTTTTGGTTAAAACATCTGTTGGTTAAAACATCTGGCACATGAGACATGGGTGATGTAGAAAACAGTATTTTTGCTATTTAGATGCAGCGCACCACATTTTGAGAGGTTATTGAGCATCATTTCGATGCATTCTGCAATCCATGCTCACCCATTTCTCTGTGCGTATTCTGGTCGATACCCGGTCTTTTTAATCTGACCATAATTTACAAGAGTGGCTTTACAGTCCACATGCACTTTTCATAAACACTCCATTTTGGTTCATAGCATTGACGCTATATTTAGAATTCGGGATATGTTGACCTGAGGGAGACACACCCTGATGGCAAACCAGTGAAAAAATGTCAGGATGGAAAGACGTGTGTTTGTAGTAACTATAGGAGGAATGGTGGAAAACCATAATTTGATCCCTGCGCAGTGGTCGCTCATGTTACAGCGGCAGAAAGGATCTTTCAGAAATGGATGCAAGAGTCACAGTGAAAGTAATGTG
This sequence comes from Trachinotus anak, assembly GCF_046630095.1. Lineage (NCBI taxonomy): Eukaryota > Metazoa > Chordata > Actinopteri > Carangiformes > Carangidae > Trachinotus > Trachinotus anak. The sequence goes on along the minus strand of NW_027273860.1, from coordinate 19,860,069 downwards.
ATGGCTTTTCAAGCTCCCATCTGACTTTGATTAGCAATGATGATGACAAGACACAAATATTTATAAAATTCAGCTACATGCAAAGTGAGAAAAACATCACTGCCATGGCAACGTATTTGTGTTGTATATATTGGTTGCTGTCTTAGTGGCAAGATGTTTTGGAATGAAAGAGAGGAAATTGATATTTATAATATTTACCTGTAGAAAAAAAAAATATCTCGCGTTATTGACATTTATAAAGTCGCTGTAATATTTTACCAAAGATAAACACATGCACTTTATTCACCCCCCACACACCTCTTCATAAGGCAGCAGAACATGTAGGCTGACTATCTTTCAATTTCACTGCCCAGGTTCAAGCACCGCTGCTGTAATCTTTGTTAACAAAGTGTCCTTGAGCATCTGACACATTTGACGTTTGACCACTGTCTCTGTGCAAAACACCAGAGATGTAGTTGCCCAGATGCTTCAAACCATGACCCATATATGATGAAATCTGGACTGGATTATTGTTATATTTCTATCTCTGGATTCTTGGGGTTTTTGGCGAAGTGATGTGTGGCAGGAAGAAAAGAGAAAAACCATCAACTATCAAGAGAAAACATATCACATTTCATTTCTAAATATAGTCATGGATTTTGTTTTGTTCTTCCAGGTCCAGAGGGTCTTGGGTTCAGCATCACATCCAGAGATGTCCCCATTGGCGGCAGCGCTCCTATTTATGTCAAAAACATCCTCCCCCGGGGGGCTGCCATCCAAGATGGCCGACTGAAAGCTGGAGATCGGCTGCTGGAGGTGGGGCGGTGCTTTTGAACTGCTTCTAACCATGACATAGCGTTGAGTGTGTTCCGAGATTGTATGTTATTCGAGAGACTAATTACTCTTTTGCTGATGTGGCTTTTGTTCCAAAATCTAATCTTATGAAGCTTTTGTTGAAATGAGTCAAATGCACTGTGTTCCCTATGGCTATAACGACCCAGCTCCAGCTTTGAATTGCAGGGGGAAAGTGGTGAGATGGAACAATATTTTGATTATGCTTCAATCAGACTGACTTGAAAATCAGCTAGTGCTCACTTTAGGGGGAATAACCCATGTTTAATTCCAGCTCCGACTGGCTCAGACGCCTGCATAAAGGTTATGTGGAGGCCATAGATCCCTCCTCGTTAAAGCCACAGAGCTCTTTGATTTCAGTTCTGCCTCTGAGTGTGTGTGTCTCTGAGTGTGTATTAATTATGGCCTGTATGTATGTGCTTATCTGTGTAATTACAACTGTGTGTGTGTATGTTTGTGTGTGTGTGTGTGCAGGTTAGTGGAGTGGACCTTAACGGTAAGACCCAGGAAGAGGTGGTGGCCCTGCTACGAGCCATACCCATGGGTGGGAGTGTGAACCTGCTGGTGACCCGGCAGGAGGACCAGCTGCTGCCCCGAGAGGTGGTCAGTGCCTACTCAGCAAATCACCTGATAACCTCATGTTTTCACTGCCGCTCCACTAACAAACAAGAATATCTCTTTCGCAGTTTAATCCAGGACCTTCACATTTCTACGATTCTTAACAAGTGTTGTACTCTGATGTATCAGTACCTTATTAAACTGGCTACATGCCTCCTGCGGCGGGGTTCGTTACTGTGGCCAGTCCGTGGACTCTTGAAACTTGAAATATCGGTGTTTGCGGTCGCGCTGACTCAGCGCTGTGGCTCTGACATCTTCCCCCCTCTATCAAAACACACCGATAATCACATGACCAATGTGTTCATGAAGAGAAGAAGAACATGCACACTAGTAGAAACCAGGGACAGCAATGAACTCACTGTATCTGGTGCAGGTCACTAAATGTGTAACATAACGACAGCTGGATTATTTGTCACCGTGGCTGCACTGATGTGACTCTCACTGCTCCTTCAGTCCATCAGCTTCCTGCACAGAGCGTCTCACATTCCTGTGTCTTCTGAAGGTCTGCTCCTCTCTGCACGATTTCTAGTCTTATAAATCAACATGACTATGAATTATAAGTGATTTCATCTTTATGTCTCATGTTGATATTGAACCAAATTGTGTTTTGAACAGCGGTTTTACTTGTGAGTGGCTTTGAGGCCCATCTGCATGTAAATATATGAACAGAATCACAGCTGAGAATCATATGACACTTCTTTACATACACACACTTCTTTAAGTGATTGTTAGGTCAGTGTGGGTACAAACAACCGACAATGTGTGCAAAGAGACACAAATCCAGCTATGGGCATCGTCACACACATTCCCACTCTGTGCAACTGTGCACTGCACACGCTCACACATGCACATAGAAAACACACACACACATGCTCCTGATCACATAAACATTCACAAATAAGAGCAAGTGATGTGCACAAGCAGAGACAGTCGCAATTTTTACTGACTCACAAAGACACACACACACACACACAGACACACACTGACCAGTACATGCATACACAGACTCAAATGACGTGACTGAGCAGACACCATTTCAGCATTAGACATATTCACACACACACACACACACACACACACACACACACTCCCACTCAGACACAGCCTACATACAGGGTGACTTTGGCTGTCGTGCAACAGATGGTGAGGCTACTGCCCTCGTCCAGCCAGCGCTCAGCGGCTCTGACAGCGGGCTGTGGGCGTCGCTGCACCTTGGCAGACCAGAGGCCCCTGATGCCAACCTCACTCCTACCCAGAATACTCAGCCTGGCACCTGGGTTGTTAACCCCGCCATAGGAGCCGTTCAACCTGTAGAAAAATAGTCCTCTGAGACACATTTTACTCTGCTAATGTGCTGTTTTTACAATTAGAAATGCACCACCCCCTAGAGTCAGCTACATTCAAATCAATCCACAGCTTTACTTTCATTTTCACATTCATAAAGCAGCAAACGGGCTCATATTTCATTCCTACTTGTTTTTAGAAAAGCCCCGGCTTGAAATTCAACAACTTATTAAAAGTGTGTGTTTGCTGCGACTGTCTGTGACGTCATCGGCTGCCACTGCCATCGAATGTGGGACCTTCAGGTTACTCAAAATGCTCTTTAAACACTCGAGCCACTGCTCAAATGCTGACTGGGTGGGGGTGCAACCAGCTGATTCATGCCTCCCCTCAGCAGGCGTGACAGCAGGCGAGTGATGCTGTGTGGAGTGTTAAAAAATGCATGGCTGCCCCCGGCCCGTCGACTCGTGAGCGGTGTAGGTGTGAGAGTTTGATGGCTACGCTCTCTCAGCTCCTCGGGCATGACGCGATTAGAAAAAGTCCGCCGTGGAAACAATGTCTAATAATCTCCTTCTCTCTGTGTGTGTTTTTTCTGTTTGTTCTCTCTTCACCACCTTCTACACGCTGCGAGAGACAGTTAGTTAATATTTCATCGCTTTTCCCCGGCATTTAGCGTTTTGCTCTCCCTCGCTGTTTCTTTTCGCTCTTCCTCACTTTCCCATGTCATCGCGGTGCTTTCACAAATCTCAATAATCCCTACAAGTGTGTTCATAAAAATCAGATAAGGAGGCCAAGGCTCTGCCGGTGACAGTTATTGCAAATAAAGCATGGTGGAAAAGCATGGCTGGTAATTGCCTCCTCTGTCCCACACTCTGGATGGGTGTGTGAGTGTGTGTGTGTGTGTGTGTGTGTGTGTGTGCATGTGCATGTATACTACACACTCTAGTTCCAGGACATGCACAAACACACATATATGGACGGGTTGTTTACGTGCCGTCAGTCATGTCATTCCTTCAGTGATAATGCGATGACGTTTTAAATTGCAGCGTGAGTGACACGCCAGAGAACTGCAGGCATCTGTCAAAGAAATATTGCCTTCACACATGCACGCACGCACACACACACACTAGCAGGAGATCCAGCTGTATTGATGAAAATAGAAAGGAGCTGTTTTTTTTTTTGTTGTTGTTTTTTTGTCTAGTTGACATTTGCCTGCCGATGTTTAATGTCAGCTCTGAAAATCCCTCCACATCTCCTTTTGTTTAGATGTTTTATTGTATGCCAGGCGTTCTGCACGCGCCCCCAGAGGAATTAATTTACCCTCCCAGCATGTTTGCGTTGCGTCTTTAATTACCACGGTCGGGGTGTATTTTGACATGCTTTCAGTGGCAATAGCAGCAGCTCTCAATAGCTTTCAATAAATATGTGCTCACTGGGAAGAGAAAAGGTTAAATGGCAGTCGAGCAGAGTGGGGCGTTGTCTCTGTGATCCCCCCCCCCCCCCCTCGTCTTTGTCTGTGTGGTTACTGCTCCCTCTGCACTCCAAGCATATCGGGGATATGTTGTATTACAGAAGAAGTGCAGCCGTAACCTTTTCCAAACTCTGAACTCATCCCCACGACTAAGCCTGTTTTTGAATACCTCTTCCTTCTCTCTTAAACCTGCACCATCCATTATAATATCCTACTGTACACCTAGAGGAGGGACCTGTGTATGTTTGGTTTCTTGTTTTGTTGCACATGTTTGGCAGCATAGGATGAACCCTGTGACCTTCAGGTTATAAGATGTGTTCGTTAAAAGAGGAGAGACGAGACGAGCGGTGACGTACAGACAGAGTTCCCTCTGCAGGCTTAACTCTGAAGCCCTGAAGACGCAGCAGGAGGTTCTGATCAATGGCTGCGTGAACAAAGTCACTTGTCAAGTGAGGTGCTGTTCCTTCACTTGGCGGCTCTGGGGTGCTGGATCAGTGATGGCAAAGCAGGATTACAACAGACTAAAGAGAAGTCAGAGGGACTGCTGCCCCCTACAGGTTTGGGGAAATGTGTCATCAGAGTGGCTGATGTGTGTGGAAAGTAGATAGTAGATCATATCATGAGTCAGTGCTCTGTGAGCTTGAGATAACATCTTGAAGCATCATCTGGAGATTACGAGACTAACTCGTGGGTTTAGAAAGACACAGGTGGCAAGAAAAGAAAAATACAGATGAATCATTTTAAGAAATCGTTGCTACAATCTAAAATAATCATTGAGGAGATCATGAAAGTACAGATGGAGTAGAGTGAGGTAAAAGAAGCATTCTCTCCCCTCCCCTCTTCTCACACACAGTGACTCAGAAACAAGAGAGGTACATATGTAGTGCCTACTTCCCACGCATACAGTAGCCTGTGGATGCTATATATTGTAGGTATTTATCTCCCAGTGTGCACCACTGCTGACAGCTGCAAGCAAAGCTGTTCCTTTAGTGCATATTGCCCAGCTTTGTGGAGAGGAGATGGTATTCTTCAGCATCCTTTTATTCAGATGTCACATCATAAAAAGAGGAGCTGCTCCAAAAACCCTGTCCGTCCGCGCCGTCAGTGATGGAGCTCCACATTAATTCACCTGTTGTGGTGCCATTTAGAGCAGACACAGCAAAACAAAGGCCGGGAAATATAATCTGCGGCCACCAGTTTGTTATTACATCAACAATTAGCTGGGATGAAACACAGAGCAGGCCTGCCCCGCGTCCCCACTGATGACAAATCATTTTAATTCATTCTAAACCCCTTGCTACAGTGTAAGTGAATTAGCCTGTAAGTATTGCTGCTGTGTCAGCATGACTGATGTGAGCTCAACTCATTGTCTTACACACACACACACACACACACACACACACACACACACACAGAGTCACGCCTTAAACATATTTTAAATAACACCACAGATACTAAACCACCACTGTCTTAAACCTGACACACAATATGAGCTTGATTAGTCACATATGCTCAAGTGCTGCGATCACGTTGTCCCCTTACATCTTCCTGTGACCCGACATCAACAGTATTTCTCACATCCACGGACTGTGGAGAACAAATGGGCTTGTGAAGCCTCTGTTGTAGCACCACAGACCACATAAGAGCAATCAAACAGTACATTAAAATCCGCTCTTTATGATCATATCACACTTGTCACTGATCCATTAGTAGCTATATCTGCCAAGCAATGAGAATCTTAATTGCACAATTAATTCCGGCCTCTGATTGATGTGACAACCGAATTTATGGCTCGTGCAAATGCTGAGGACGCGCTAGACAAATGCGTGACAGTATTGCTGACAATTATAGCAGACTAATGGCCTGTTTCATAAGTGCCAACCCCGATGGCCTAGTTTAAAATCCTCCCTGCTATGTTTTTACCACTGGGCTGTAATTGAGGCATTCAGACATCCTCCATTTGAAGATTTATTTTCACCGAAATAATGCTATTTATATAAGTCCCTGAAATAGTTGTATACAGTAGAAATAAAAGCACTTGGTTCCCTGAAATGGTTCAGGTATCCAGACAAGCCCTCCATTGTTTTCCTTTTCCAAGTCAAGGCAATCATCCTCAGTGTTGCGTTGCCTTGCACAATTATTCACAGCAGATGATATCTCTTTTCCTTTTCCTTAATTGCTCCTCTAACGGGGTTACACAGCTGGTTTTTGTTGTGGTGCCAGTACAGTGAAGGGTACCATTCATGATTTGCTCGTATTAAAGTTGGAAGACAAGAGCGGACTTATGAGGCCGTATTGATTTTCTTGCTGCTGAGATCCATTTACCGAGCCGGTAGAGGGAGAAATGAATTGATACAAGACAAACAACACACGTTCCCCTGTTTTTGGAGGCAACTAGATGATACACAGATCTGTTGAGTTAGAGTCTCCCCACCCCCCAACCGAGAATTCAACTTCATTAAAACCATAGACGTATATAAATAAAGATGGACGTACCCTCCATGACGTCACACATAGGTTTCTTGGCAGTGCCTGACTCCGCCCAGTGGTCAAAGGGGTGGGGCATGTGTCAGCTTTTGCAATGCGGCAGCTATTCTTCCTGGGGTCTATACAGTCTAGACAGTACAACATAGACATTCGGACTACTCATCACAATACACATAACACACATAACAATAAAAACTGACTCAATTTAAATAACACAAACACAAAGAAAATGAATAATACGGCTGAATCTATAATTATCTAACAGATAAATATCATCCTATAACATTTCATGCCTGTGACCTATAACACAAAAGTATACTTATTACTTCCAGGTAGTGCTCTTTTAGTGTTTATACATTGTTTTGTTGTATAATATGATGTGGGAGTGAGCTCCATTCCCATGTGGAGCCGAGACTTCAGTACATGCTGGTTTGTGGCCAGCGTAGGTCACCCAGCTGTCACTCAAATTAACCACACCCTCAATTATGCAGACCTTTCAGCCCTAATAAAACTTAAACAGGTGGGAAATTAGCAATGGACGCCAAAACCGTTTTTGTACCAGACTGTAAATGTGTTTCTTTCTGCTGTGAAGTCAGACATTTGAACATGGGAGTCTACGGGGGCTGGGTCAGTTTTGGAGCCAGTCTCAAGTGGTCATTAGAAGAACTGCAGTTTTTGGGGCTTCCATCCTGTCTTCATGGACTAATGGATGAATCTTTGTAGATACACAAGCTGGTCACAAAAAAAAAACACTGGAATAGGCTCTATTCACCACTCAGTACTTGCTTTTAGCAGAGGTGATCTGGGGTCCGAGAGTGGACTCTTTGCTTTGATTTTGTATGAAAAATCTGAAAACAACGTAACGCTCCCTCCTACTATACAGAGCAGCAGCATTTCTGCGCTTTAACAACAGAGATAAACCTTTTGGATGATTATACTGTAGTGCCGATAAACAGTGCTATCACAAGGTAGGCCGTATCTACAGCCATGCCAGAAAATGACATCTTTGGTGTTAATATAATTAGATGTCTCTGAGAGTAATGCTGTTTTGCTTCACTGTAAAGATGATGTAATGTAATGCAACTTTTTGCTAATAAAGTGCTCCAGACAGAATCTTTCTGCTCTGTCTTTGTAGGAGTTTATTTATATAACAGCAGGTGACTGAGCCAGATATTTTACCTTACTAAAACTTGGCAAACAATTTCGAGAAGATGAGTCATTCCTTCCTGGTGGAGCTGATAATTTAAGGTGCAGTAACCTTTTTTGCCAGCATTCACACTCCTTCAATAATGAATATTCAGTTGTACTCTGTGATTTCACTTAAAAACAGAGCAGCTGCTAGAATCAAATTGGGTATAATCAGCAAATTGCTCCACTATTACTAATGTCTAGAAATAGCTGACCCCTGCCTGGTACATTTCTGCTGAAAATACATTTGGAGCTCAGGTGAAGTCAAATTACAGGAATTGCGCTAAAGGCCCTTTGGAAGGAGTTCTGTAGGGCTGAGGTTTGGCAACCTGCAATCAGCCAGAGCATCTGTGACTTTACAGAGCTCTTCAGAACAGTTTGGCAGCAGCAGATGCATCTTCGAGGTCACTTTCTCCTCCACTTTCTGCCTAAAAACGTCTGAAATGAGTGGGCTCGGTGATCTGGCAGGTAAGGGCTCCGATGTGTTACCATGGCGCAAAAAATCTTTCCCCCCTTCTCTAAAAAGCATCCTCTCATGGTGGACACTTTCTCCAAATTGTCTGCTGAAAGCCCCATAAAATCCATCCTTGGCTCTTGAGCAGAAAAACACTCACATATCAGTCATCCTGCACTGTCCTCCTTCTGTTCACTCCTTTTCTTGACCGTTTTCTCTTGTTTATCACTGACACCTTGCTATTTATCTGGAGAGAGCTGATGAGTTCTCCCTGCGTTATTAATCTGGCTCCTATAGAAAAGGTTTTCCGATCAAAGTGCAGAGTTCAGGAACATGCTGCGTCGTAATTAAAGCTAATGCTGCCAAGCGCGGCTGAAGACAATGCCAGCCTGGTTAACGATTTCCAAGCGCGTCCCGTCAACGCCACCTGTTTTCGTCGAGAGCTTTTCAGCAGCTGTTCCCATAATTACGCTTGCTGTCACCACGGAGAACGGGAGGGTGCGCCGCGGCGTTGTGCTAGGCCGATAAACAAGGTAGTTAAAGGCCACTTATGGCAACACAGTTACTCTCCCAAAGGGGATTCAGCGTCTGTTTCCAGAACACATAATGGGTTGAAGTGTGTATGTGCAGTTGGACATAGAAAGCTCTTTTTATCCACCATTAGCTTGAGATGAGAGGCATCTGCTTCATGATGTGCGTCTGTACTTTGGTTCCGCTGAAACGCCTTTGCCAGCATTTCCAAGCGGTTTCCGAGCCCACACTTACAAAGTCACAGTGTGTTTTTCTCATGCTCTCTTTAATTTGATCTAATTGTTCGCTGAACCACCTACAGAAGGATCTAGTATCAACTCATCAAGTCTTTGTATGAACCTGCTTTTGGTTGCTCCCACTGAGATCTACTCAATGATGCATTTGCAGTGATGTCCATAGATCCGGCCTCAGATGCCCTCATAGAGACAGAATTGGTTTTCCTAATGAGCCGAATGAGGTTCCTCATTAGAACATCCCCAGAGGAAAACAGTCCCACTTTGTCAGCGCTGAGTCAAAATCTGTTGGATGCCCCGGTGAAGAACATGTGCTGTTAGTTCACAAACACTTCAATCCCGCCGCTGCTTGCTGTGCTCTTCATGCCCTTCACTTCTGTGTAACAGCTTGCCTCTCAACCCTTCATTGTACCTGAAAAAAGCCTGGATTTGTTTTTTAGGCTTAGAGGTACTTAATATTCTGCCTCTTTGTCAGAAAATGTTGCGAGAAGAAACACCGCCAAAAGAAATTTGTGTTACAATACTTATCACGCGTGCACCCCTTTTGCAATTACATCCTTGGCTGATTTCTTTTAGCCTTTTTAAATTCATTTCCAATGACCTTTAATGTCACCAAATTGGGCCAAGTGTGGAAAGAAGTTTCCAGCAGTGTTAATTGTTTTAGGCAGTGATGTGCGGAGAACTCAGAGTTGTGTGTGTGAATAGAAGTAATTGTGATTCATTTGCACTCTCGCTCTCTCTTTCTCTCCCTCTCCTTTTTCTTGCTCGTATCTCACTCTGGCTTTTTCTGTTGCTCTGTTTCTCTGACACACACCTGTGCACATCCAACACACCTTCCTTGTTAGCACGTGACAAGTTAAGCGACGTAGAAACAAACAAAAAGGCTTATTAAGCAGATGAGGCTCTTGCTAGAGTGATGAGTGTATTCCTCTGCCCTCTTCTGTTCACCTGCGTGTGTCTCTGCTGAAATGCTGCCTCTACCGCCCTCCCCTGCCCAGACAATAGACTGTAATGAATGGGAGCTACCCCATCACGGTGTTAATTAATAAAGGACTTAATCGTATAATGGAGTGTGACTGCATGGATGAGCCAGAGAGAGCGGAGAGGAAACGACATAGGCTTCTTACAGGCACTCCACTTAAAAGTGGTTCAGTAATAAGTTTGAACTTAATGATCAGCACCTGAACACAGCGCTGCACCTTTTACTCACCAGGCAGCCTTACATATAACATTACATATTTGCAGCGTTGTGACTTTAAAAACCATGAAAACATGTGATGCAATACTCAGACACCTGATCTTTGGTAGTCCTGCTGCAGGCTAAGAGTACGTCATGCTGCAGGGCAGTTTTAACACTGCATGCCTACACAAATGTGTGAACAGCTACTTGCAAACTGTGCAATAACTGAAGAATTGAAAAGTGTATTTACTAAGGGTAACATCAGGGCCAAGGCTGACATGAATAAACACGGTGACACTCGTGGAGTTAGCTAGATCACATCACTATGAAGAAACATGGACATATAAAGGTTTAATATTGAAAACTTTCCACCATTCTTATGTGGTATGGGTCAGTAAATTAGGGTCAGTAAGATTTTGATAGTGTAAAGTGATGTTTGCAGATAATTTTGAAATCAACCTATGAAATAAATCTAAATGAGATTGTCAAGTATGTGCATGCGTAGGAAAGATCTATATTTGTGAAAGAAAAGACTGTGAATAATATCTGTGAACACATTATATGAATGGAAAGTGCTTTTGTGTACAGATACAAAGCGGCAAAACTGCTCTCAGCCTGAAAGGTGTAATTCATTTCAAGATTAATCTTTATCTTGTCTCCTGCTTAATTATATGTGATGGTTGTGTAGAAACATTTAATGTGCTGTATGCGTATGTGAACTCACCTGGGTCAAGTGGATTTAGCAGACAGCAGGGGTGGAGGAATTAGACATTCAGCCGTTATTAGTGAGAGCACCTTCTGCTTATGAGACAATTTGTCACAGCAGGTCAGTGAAAGGTTTCCTGCCAGTGAGCCTCCCTGGAAAAAAAGAATGTGATTTACGAAAACATGTTAAACACAAACAGTTGCTGATTGACTGACTGATGAAGTTACACCATTGGTCTGCCGAGTGTTGTTTGATGAGTGACAAGGTCACACCATTGGCTGAGTGTTGGAGTTTCTCCATTGGTTGTTGGCCTTTCAAAATGATTTGGCACCATAGACTGTATTAAAAAAATGGACGTAGACTCCAGGTCAGAAAAGTGAAGCCAATGCTAGATGCATCATGCAGAGCCTTAAACCTGCATTCTGTCTAATGACCATCAGGGGGCAACTCCACTTGCTGTAAAAAGAAGTCTGATTGTATTGAAGTCTATGGGAAAATGTCTCTATGTCTCACTCAATACAACACAATGTTATTTTTTTTAAATTATGGTCCCATTTAGAGGAAAATAGACTATAAAGCAGGGCATGCATTGGGGCGGGGCTATGTGTGATTGACAGACTGTACCTCTCACGGCGACCTGCCTGACAATCAGGATAGAGTACATAGCAGGTCAGATCTTCCAAATATGGTTTCTTCTGGTTTCAAAAAACCAAGATGGCGACGACCAAATCACAAACTCGAGGCTTCAATACGGCAGCTCACAAACCAATGAGTGACACTTGTTTGGCACAAACAAGCAGTGTTGTCAACTTAGCGACTCTGCCACTAGATTAAATGACTTTTCAGACTGCTTTAGTGACTTTGACTGCTGGCAAATCTAACGTCTTTTTGGACAAACCTTAGCTACTTTCCATGGAAAGTATTTCCCCACAAGCGTAAGGTTGGGCTTTCCCTCCGCAGATACACCTCTCCGCTGTCTGCACAGCAGCTGATGTGAAGGAGCTTCTAGCTGAAATCACAGCACAGCTGTTTTCTTTAACTTATGTGTTTGGTGATTTTGTCAGATGATGTCGTGTTTATAAAATCAGGATTTTAGCAGCAGCAGAGCAGCAGCTTGGAAATGGCTTTGTAGCTCAAATGTAGCTTTAATGGGGCACATTTCAGTCACTATTTCAAACTTGCTCCTTTGTCTTACAACACAAACTGAAAAACATGTGAATAAGACCAGTTTTATTGTGAATTCAGCTGTATTAAAGCAGTGTACAGAGAGGAGGAGAGAAGCAAACAGGTAAAAGGCTGAAACCTGCTGGCACTATACTAGGTTTCCACCTAGTGTTGTTGAAGTTGATTTAAGCATGCAACCTTTTCAGTATTTTTACATCAGTTCATCTATTGTCAGTACTTTTGTGCTCTCTGTCCCAGGTGCATACACAGGGCTGAGCTTGGAACAATAAGTTGACTTTCCTTTTTTCTCCTGCACAGAGGTAGCTGAATCCAGCGCTGCCTGAGCTGAATCGGTGCAACAAGACCTGTCAAGCAGCCTGACAAACTCATTCTTGGCTAGCGGAGCTTGTTCCTGTCTGATGAAAATGTTACACTGCTCTCTCATTCTCTGCCTCGGCCTGCTATTCCCGGAACACAGCTCTGAGTGGGTGGTTATTCTGTCATCATTTTGGACGAGAGCGCGCACACGTAGACTCATGCACACACACACAGAGGCTTGGGTCCATCCAAAGTAATTTTTTCATCCAATGTATTACTATCTTCAACTGCTGGGCTAAAAGCCTCTCCAGTGGCATAACTCTTAGCCAGTATTTATTTATTTTATTTTGATGAACCATCTTCATTAAAGATAAAGACTCACCCTGCCAGTGACGCAAAGGGCTATTCATCCATTCTTTCAGTGTAAATTGTATGTTGTATGTCAGCTGCGTTGCTAGGGGCCTGCATTGGAAACCAACTGATCACAACCTGAAATTCAACTCAGCTATGAGTTTAGTTAAGGTTGCACTAATTTAACAGCTGACAAAGCTTCTGGATTATGTAGGTATAGATTCTGATAGGATGTCTTTACAAGTTCAAGACAAGAACGGAAAGTTAAATGTCCCATACAGTATAAAGTGAGGTTTCCATGTCTTTTTTGATTATAAAGCAGGTCTAGGTTCTAGGGTTGTGAACGATAAACCGATGCGACCCGATATTCGGTTCAACAAGTGAGAGATACGGCTGCATCGGTAGCAGCCTCCTCAATCGATACGAATTATCAATGATTTCCTAGATCAGGGGTTTTCAAAGTGTGGGATAGTGAGCCCCCCCTTCACCCCCCCTAATTATTATTACTATTATTACTGTTATTGTTGTTACTTTGTATGTTCCACACAGGCTTAAAAAAGGTTTTAAACAATAAATGTTATACACATCTTTATTTTTGTAAACATCTTAATCTTAATCATCTTTATCTGTGTATGTGCTTAAATATCTTTTTTTTTTAAACACAGTATAACATCTGTATGTTTTTAACATCTTTTTTAAACACACATTTTAACATCTGTATGTTTTTAACATCTTTTTTTTCACATTTTAACAGTTTTTTGTTTGTTTGTTTGTTGTTGTTTTTTTTTACATCTTTTTGAATACATTCATTTTAAGGCCTCTGTGCAATTCCTCAAATCAAATAATAAACAGATCAACCTCAGAGATTTTTAGCATCACTGCGCACCATGTACAGCGCTGCTTTTCATATCGCGGTCTCAACATCATGCGTGAATCCTGGTGTTGGGGGGTTTCCCCGCCTTCGCGATGCGTAACACTACGCGGTATGATGCTTCGGTTGCCTTGGTGTTCACGGTGCCAAACGACTCGATGACTTTCTCCTGTGACCGCAATTCATTAAGTTTCCGATCAAAAAACTCCCGCGGCTTGGTCGTTAAACTTTGGTGCTTGGTTTCAATATGACGCCGGAGTTTACATGGTCGCATGCTGTCGTTAGCTAGCACCTCTTTGCAGATGACACACTGTGGCAGCGGAGCATCATCAGGACCAATACACCAAAAGCCAAACTTTAAATAATCAGGGTCATACTTCCTCCGTTTTCTGCTCACCCCAGACTCTGTGCCCTCTCTCACTTTCACTTTAGATACTAAAAAACGATCCATTTTGCCCCTCGCCAGACGTATACACTCTTCTTTCTTTTCAGGTTTGTTTTTTTTCTCTTGCCGCGCCTCCACTGAAGCCCTCTGGCGCCCCCCAGGGGAGGCGCGCCTCACACTTTGAAAACCGCTGTCCTAGAGGAATCGGTTATAGAGTCATGGATCGGGTATCGCGAGACTTTGAATCGGTTGGCGGCATTACACACGTGGCAGGTCTCTAAAACAACGTGAGAGCTGAGGCTGCCCGCAAAACGCCGTAGCTGCCTAGCTGGTATTAGCGTGAGTGATAAACAAGGGATGACCACGGATGTATTATCAGCTCAGCCTCGCAGCCAATATTTCCCAGTGGCCACTCGTTATTGCAGCGGAAAATCCCCTGCGGCCCAAAAAGCATTTTTCCCATAGACAGCAATAGTAAAAGAGAGGCCTGTAAAACTGTTAACAGGACACCTCCAGCTGTGCACACAGCCAAATATCAATCTTTCTAATTTATATTTTTAAGGCATGGGGTTTTAATCTGTGTAAAAGTTTTTCAAAGCCCAGAAAAGTCTTTTTTCTCTGAGTGACGTCAGCACTGTGTACGTGCACTCTATCCGCGGTCCCGCTGTGTCTCAGGAACGACATCTGCTCACAACAACCGCCTTATTATTTTATAGATGAATGACCTTCACTGTGTCAGCGGGTTAAACTATAACTGACTCCGGCCTGTAACCCAATTATCGTTCTTACACTGTATGGAATCGATTCGTATCGAATCGGTCTGTAATAAAAGGACATCATTTTTGAATCGAATCGTAACCTGTGTATCTAGATGCATATCGAATCGTTTATCACAGAGAGATGTGCAACCCTACTAGGTTCTATATTAATACTGTGTCTGCCTGAGTTCAGAAACTGAGCCTTAAAACAAGCCGTCAGGATTTCTGTAACTTTGTGATGTCACAACAAAACAACCACCGCCCTCAGCCATGCCCCAAGCCCCGCCCACCTGGACCACCCTGGACCCACTTAGAGCCTCTCTTCTGATTGACTCACCGACTTGCTGTTACTAGAGCTCCAGAGAGGAGCCTGAGAGAGGAGATGTAAAACTACACTGAGATGGTTTTTGGTTTTTAAAACCGCAGATATATCTTCTTGTGGATATCAAGACTTCAAATAAAACACAGATAAAGTGTAAAACATGGGACCTTTAAACATTGTTGATATATTTATCATATTTATCATATTTTTGAACAATTATTTTTTTTCTATCCCGTATCAGCTTCATTTAGCTGTCTGAGGGGAAGCAAAGGGTCACTTCCCGACAAGAGTCAGTGATTTCTGTAATACATGAGATTTGTTGAAATGCACAGCGATTAAATGAATTCCAGCGGTGTGAATTTACTAATGGTCCATTCAGGGACAAATCTCAGTTGGCAAGTTGCACAGACAGGTGTACTGCCATTTTGAAAGAAGAAGAAAAGCAGAGAGAAAGAAAAAAGGGGGGGCAGATAGGATGGCCGTCTGGAGAATAGGGGCTCAGTCAGAGGGTGTTGAAAAGAGCCTCCACCTGAACGCACCGCTGCATCCTAATAACTCCTCAGCCTCCGAAAAGAAAAAGAAAAAAAAAAACACCTTATGGTCTAGCTTTCCCTTCTTTCCTTGGCTTCACTCTTCATCTGAGCAGCTGTGAAGGGCACGCACCTGGCTGCCATCCATCTGGTTGTGTTGTGCACGTGTGTGTGTATTGATGTGAGTCTATTTAAAGAGGTTTCTGGGGTTGATTGCTCTGGCCGCCAGTATTGTTCATGTGGGTTTGGCAGCCATGGCAATAACTACACATGTACAGTACTATCTGGCCAATCACAGTATTGCAGCACTGCTCTCATGCTTCCTGTTGAGCGGGCTTGTGGTCGGACAGTTGTCAGCTCTTATCTGCTGAATATAAATGTTTGTGGGAGAAAGAGAATGGGATATTATCACTTCAACGATGAGCTGATGTTCCTTTAAATGAGGCACATGAGTCCTGAAACTATAGTTGTTATCATTGTTGCCAGTGTCTGGAAGAAATGTACAGAGAAAGACGGTGTCTTATTGTCTTCTATCAAACAGTTTGGCTTGAACAACTATGAACTAAAATCAAAGTTGTAGATTTTAATACATTATCTTGGCTATAGCTATAAAAAAACCTTTCATCAGCACCAAAGTACTGAATGGAAATTCTTTTTAAACATCCTTACATCTTTACCAAGTTTTCTCGTAGTCAACATGAAAAAAGAAAGTGCCAGTTCCTTGATGCCTCAGGTGTTTTCTCAGGAACATTTGGTTTCTCTCACGCCTCTTTTCCCCTTCTGTTTGGCTGCAAGTAAGAAGAAAAATACACAAATACTATTCTTTTGGTTATTTTTTACAGATGCTCTTTGTTAGATACCAGTGGAGATAGATAGGAAAGTAACTGGAGTGGTTGTTTGATGGACTATTTTCCAGCTGAATTGATCGCATTGGGTGTTAGACACTCAACAGTACTCTCTCACACCTCTCTGGCAGCTGAAATGAACCACTTTTGTGTACCATGCATGAAGATCTGCAGTGTGGGTCCCTGCGACATAAAGCTACTGCGGTAATTTTCATCAAAAGGCCCGTGGATTGCACGGGGGAAAGAAGGTCGCATTCTTAACGTGTCACAAATTATCCTTCAAAGGGCTGTTGTTCAAAGGAAGCCATTGTTGTTTGAGCATCAAATTGCTACCTGGCGTTTCCAAAGTTCTCTGCTGTCCCCACTGTTCAACACCGAGCTCATGGCGGTGGAAAGAAATTAGCAGCGCTTGGCTAGACAGTATGGCCAATTGACAGTGACAGCCCTGAGATGTGTGACATGCTTGCCATCCATTCGCTTTCCTGCTCCCCTCATCTTACCCCTCTTTATCTTGTCTCCTGCTTGCTTTCCATTTTCTTGTCATTCACCATCCCTGTTCTTTTTTTCCAATTTTTGCTCCACTGTTCTCTGTAATCTTTTTTTTTTTTTTCTTTTTTTGTGGGTCTCTTTGTTTTTCTGTCTTTTCGCCAAAGTTAAAGGTAGATAGTCTTCACAGGCATTTGAATGTGACAGTGACACTGTGGTCGGGCTAAATAACTGTTTGCCATCTTTGGTTGGTAAATTGAGTCATCACAGCCCAAAAGACTCAAGAGCTGGGTGCAGACTTTTATGCCTGTTCGTTTTCAGTCTTTTAAAAAAGTTAATTAGCACATCAGCAGTGCGAGAGCTGCACACATATTCACTCAGTTTTTCTTTTTGAAAGCCAACAGATAATAGAATAAAATAGATCTCACAGAGACCTCACTCTCTCTCTTTCTTCAGCAGCCAGAGGAAGACGACATGGTGTTGACCCCTGATGGTACGCGAGAGTTCATGACCTTTGAGATCCCCCTGAATGACTCAGGCTCTGCAGGCCTGGGTGTCAGTGTCAAGGGTAACCGGTCCAAGGAAAACCATGCTGATCTGGGCATCTTTGTGAAATCCATTATCAATGGAGGGGCTGCTAGCAAGGCAAGTAACTACTCCCACCCACTCATCCTCTGACCATTACCTTTATGGATTTCATTCATTGCTGTAGAACTGCTGCCCATTGAAATGCTGTATGTTGGAATCAAAGTCAGTCAGTCAAAGTCAGCTTTTCAAGTGGTCACATGATGTTTATGAATGGCATGACAACCATGTTGTGATTGTTTTCCTTGTGGCAGCAATGTTCTGTAGCATTTTATTATTCCCTCAAAAAAGGACATTAAATCTGAATCCAGTTGTTTTTGATTGCAGGGAGTTTGGTACAGTTTCTACTCCGAGGTCTGAAACCAGAAAATTACAGCATCATTAATGGTTAAAATAAATAGGGAAACAAGTTTATGATGTAGTATCTTTACTGATTTAACTAATGATGAGGGTATTCACAAGTATATTATGAGCCAGATCTAATCTTCCCCTGATGGTGTTTGTCCACAGGATGGGCGTCTACATGTCAATGACCAACTCATTGCAGTCAATGGAGAGTCTTTGCTTGGGAAGACCAACCAGGAAGCCATGGAAACGCTGCGCAAATCCATGTCTGTGGAGGGCAACAAGCGAGGGATGATCCAGCTCATCGTGGCCCGGCGGTTGGCCAAAAACAATGAGGTAGCCTAACAGGCGGGGAGGAGTCACACTGATGTGCTAGGGACTAATTGGCATCACAAGGAGTGCGATTTAATTGGTCTGCCTTTGTTTCATTTTTTAAATCAGATATCGTTAATATTACCCTAATTATGAGCTGCTCTAGTTTTAAGATAGACTGTGTATTTCACTTTCCCCACACGTACACACATGTACAGTACATTTTGTTCACACACTCAACAAACACACATGCTTGCTTTAATTTAAATGCTGTCAGTGAATAAGTGGAAGACACATTGAATGAAGAAGAGGAATGACTACATTTCAGCCACACTGAATGATAAATGAGAGCAGCTTTCTTCTGCCTTGCCACTAGCCGTAATCTGTCCCCCATAGGTTTTTGGAGCTTTGAGATAGCTCGAGGAGGACCTTTATGAAGCGACCACACCACCATGCAAATCTTCAAACAGTCCCATTTCCTGTGTGAGATAGGTGATACGTCTCATATTTCCCCTCATTCTCTGTGTGATTTTCTGTGCCCACGGTGGGCCTTGATATGATATCTAAGAAGCACTTCACTGAGTTATGATTGACAGGCCTGCGGAATAACACTGCAGGATAGGCAGATAAAGGAATATGTATTGCGGTTTGGTGAATATTTGTCATGAGGCAACAGTGGAGAATATTGAAAGCGAGGGGATTTCAACTTCATGAAATGTCCATTGTGATACAGAGCTAATCCCAGACCACCTTTCTTTAAGAATAAACTGTATTCTTTAACAGACTGGAATAAAAAAAAAAACAAAACAAGCTGAATACAAACATGATTTAGCTGACTGTGAGATGCTAAGTACAGTGTGACTGTATTTCAGGATTGTAAATGCTTCTACTCACTCGCACACGTTCAGTCGCCCTGCAGCCAGAGGTTGTAGATCAGGTTTGATTAGTGTTGCTGTGACTCTAATTGGAGCCCATGTCCTGTGGCTGTGTGTCAGTTTGGAGTACCACGCTGAGCCCCGTCCTCCTTCTGTGCCCTTCACCCTCCCTGCTAACCCTCATCCTCCAAGCGCTGTCTCTCTCTTCTTCACTGTACATCGTCCTCCTGATGCCCCGTGAGCTTGTTTTTCTCCATGTTTTAATATTAATTTTCAACCTCCTTCTGCTCTCCCTCAACTCATGGTGCTCCATAGTGGAAAAGGTAGAACGTGGGATGAACACAGCCAGGGACAGTTGAATTTCCACAGGTATCGTGAATTGCCTTTAATTGCAAAATCACAACAATCAAAGCCTCTTACAGTGTCTTTCTTAGTTTTGTAATGGGATTATGAAGACTGCTTGCATCTGCCAAAATGCTTTTATTTTCCAAATAATACAAAAGTCAATATTTAAAAATCACAGTCAACCAGTCTCATCTGTATATTAACTGATGTAAAGTGCTGCTTGGTCTCATTCCTTGATGAGTCTGGTAAAACAAAGTCACACAGTCCAGTAACAGAGAGAACAACTGTTATTCTAAAACAGGAAGCAGCAGGTTTAATCTGAAAGCTGTTTAAGAAGCTAAATGTTCCTCATAACAACTTTAAAATGCATCAACTCAAGAATCGTTTTCTGTTAACTCCCATCATCATTCAGTCAAACCTTCCTTTATGTCCTATCACTTTAATTTCATAGAAATTAAGGGGCTATCTACAAGTTTTCTCTGCCACCAAATGTGTTTTTTTGCGGGTGGTGGTGATTGTCACTTGACAAGAGCTTTAGCCATTTTTGCATTTCCAAGACAAGAGGTTATAATACCTCTGAACAGCACTACATCTGGGGACAGATTTGAGGCCATAGTGACTCGGTATCGGAAAGTGATGAGACAGGCTGGGGCTAGCTGGTTAGCATGCTAACTTCAGTCAAAGACAAGATGTGATAGAGACAAGAGTTAATATTGGTGTTGCTTTCCACCTCTGGAGATGCTCTGGGTGAGTAAAGGAATGAAGTTTGATGCTGAACTCGCAACATTTCTTGTAGACTGGTGGGTAAACAGCTGTTAGCTGATGCCAACGTTGGCTATGTAGCAAAAGCAAAACATACAAACAGCTCCTTTAAACCGCCTTCCCACCTCTTCAGTCTTAGACTGCGCACAGACAGACAGGACTGCTGCATGGAAAAAAACTGCATCTCCATGATTCATTTGACACCACTGTGTTGACACAGCAGTGATGACAACATGGAGGGATACAACAAAAAACACAAAAGAAAAAGACAAATCACCCTCAGAGTTAGATTACGTTGTACCACCATATTTCTGCTGTTTACCTCTTGATCGTCTCGATGAAAGATTAAATAATGTCAGTAACAGTCTTCACTTTTACAGGATTATAAACCCCTGTGCAGTGTTGTGGTATATTACAAAACCCATGGATCTTTGACTCCAACCAGACTTCCTGGATTATGTTTTGTTGTTTCACTGTTATTGAAGCAACACCAACGCAGACACCTTGCATTTTTTAACACAGGGCTGCGTTCAGTCCACATGCCTCTCTCTCTTCATTCTGCCTTTATCTCTCCCACCCCTCTCCCTGCTCCACCCTCCTCCCCCACCTCCAGACTAAGGGAGAGGACACATGTCCCTCCCGGGATAGCTCAGCCCCAAGGTTCAGTGAGTTCTATCACTTCGGTCCAGTCGCTCTCCTGTCCTCTTTAATCCCTCACCAGCAGGCAGACAGGTAGTCAGACTGACACAGAGCAGACAGACGCATTATTATTACACTGTCACTCTGTAGGTGGATGGATGGGGGATGACATTTTTACATTAAAGATTCTGATCCATTTAGAGACAATTTGGTGAGAGATTGTATATAACTTGGCATTTATTTGTTGCTGTGACGTTGCTGTGATGTAGCAGAGAAAGACTGAAAGTGTGTGAAACAAAAAGAATAAGGAAGATGTAATAGTGCATTTTAGATCCCTTCCATTAAACTCCCATTACAGGCAATTATACATTGCTTAATCTGCAGAGTTTTCAGGAAGTTTAATGGTTTCATAAAGTCACAAGTGAGGATTGTAACACACTCAGAATGAAGATAAGATTTTAAATGAAGCATTTAAGGTCAGTTGCAAACCTGAAATAACAAAAGCTGAGGTTGAATGTCGACATAAGCTCCCAGCAGCTACATCCACCCCCCCACCCCTTTCTCCCCTGCTCTGCTGTGTTGGCCAGGCAGATTTGTGGCAAGCCAGCGCCAGTTTGCCACTGTCACCCAGCCGAATGGGAGTGAGCACTGGAGGCCACCATTGAAATGAATCAGATCCATCACTGTCTGCAGGGGAGAGGAGCCGAGCAGTGCAGCCTAATGCATCAGAGGCAAGGACTTGGACGGGTGCAGCATATCCAGGCCACCTCACTCCATGAAAATTGCATTGATTTCATCATCGCTCGGTCCTGTGGGCTAAAGTATGATCATCTTTGTTAGAGCAGAGCAATGTAATGTTTCTTGGTCGTTTAAGCTTCTTTGGTTTGGTGGGTGTTTGCAAAACTAAAACTGCAAACCAGGCACAGAACTGGCATCTGAAAAAGACCCTGTAATATATGAACAGGAAACACCCATTGTGTGTCAGGGCGGTGTGACCACCTAGAGTAGCCTCTTCACAGGCACGCACACACAAATGCATTACCTACAAAAACACACACACACATTGCCCAAGGTCTCTCAGAGGCCCATTTGCTTTCAGCAGAACTTCCGGACAGATCCTCTCTGTGGCAAAGACAAGTGCTTCAATAGACGGGTTCATACTGCTGATGATGGCCCACGATTAAGCCCATGTCCGAGGTGGAGTACCTGGTCTATATTCGCTGCCATTAAAGCGGTGGCAGTGACCTTGGGATAAAGAAAAAAAACACTTCAGCTCAATTGAGGATGTATTCAAGCCTAACAAAGAAGTCTGCCTTACACTCAGGATGTTTTTAATGTAGCACAAACCCAGAAGGTCTCCGTGAGCCGGGTTCAAAATCTAATACGTGTGGACACTCACTGAAGGGCCAAGCTTTAAAGTACTAATCTTAACCTGACAAGGACATTCTCGCTCAACCAGGTCACCTGACAGGAGTAAGTCAAAGATGCAGGAAGTCGAATACAAGTCAGAACAGCTGATGAACTCTGTTGGAGAAGTAGCAAAATGTCTCCGGCTGCTTTTGGAAATCAATCCTAATACCAACACCTTAATGATGCATTTGATGTTTAATCGAACAGAAGACAAAGAAAACGCAGAAAACGTATAAGCCATGACATTTGAATATGCTCAGTACACACACAAGCACAGATACCCACATACACACACTCTGTACCAGAGCAATTAATTCCCCCTCTGTTCTGGTCCTGCAGATAGCCCCTGTTTGAAAAACTACCACACTGCCCCAATAAGTGGGGCGATATGATTGGTCACCCCCGGTTCGTTTGAAGCATTGTAATTGCATTGCTGCTTCAGAGGCTGTATAATTTCTCCTCAGTATCTGAGTTCTATTAATATATCAGCACATGTGTTTAAGCAATTAAATTTACGGAAAGTCATTTGGTTTCCATTACTTATTTATTTACTTGGCCACACTTCCTGAATGTTCTCCATCGTTCATGTTTTTAGTTCAGAGTCCTGTGACTGAATCTAATCTGTTTCAGTAGTTTGGTTGTTAGATTTATTTTCAACTTTCTGTTCTCCACTTTTGATATTTTCTCATGAATTCTTTCAATATTTCAGACATGAAATCTGACATCTCTCTCAGTGCCACCCATTGGTTTGTGACAATTTGAAGACATTATCCTGTGTATGCTTTGTGGAAGCGTGGCTGTTGTTTTCCGCCATATAAATCTTAATGATACAGTAATTATGCATTAGATTGGGGAACGTGCAACAGCAATTTTCCACTGGCTTGAAAGTAATTTCCTTGAAAATGCTGAATATTGAGCAAAGTGCAGCAGCGAGGTGATGGATAGATGGCAGCCTAAATAAGTATGGAGAGTGTGACATAAAGACCTAATTATAGGTTTTTTTTATAATTGGTAACCCACATTTCTCTTTTTTGAGTTCACTTTTTCAGAACTGTTCATCCTGTTTTCTTCACTGACCTGCAGCTCAGCACAACAGTTAATCTAACATCCAAAATGCACCGATGCAACTATGTTATAACATTTTATGTACAGTAACAGTTTGTTATTCAGCACAGTGAACTAAAACAACACAAATAACATGTAGCATGATGACATGCATCACTGTTGTCTTTGCAGTATCTTCTATTCAGCATGAACCGAAATTTCATTCTTTGCTGCAGGGATTGTAAATACATCACAGAAATAGATCACAAATGCTGTAATATGTTTTTGTAGGCTTTGTTGTGATTTTATTTATTTCCAAAAAATGCAGTTTACAAACTACTATATATTCTTAACATACTCTGCTATGATTAACATTTTGTTTAACATGGTTTTCCACATAAAAACTAACTTGACAGGTGAAAGAGCAGAGAGTATCAAGATGATTAGAGGAGGAAACATCAGAGAGACTCAGTCAGACCCAGACTCAGATGAGGAGCCTGTTGAGACCAGAATCAGAGACCAGCAGACATATCAGAACGGTTAGCGTAGTTAGCATCTTGAATTTGTTTATGTTGTTTGTTAGCTTGTAACTGGCAGTGGCTGACAAAGTGTTAGTGGTTGTGCTCATGCAAACTGTGGCTTTCTGTACTGACAAGGTTTCAGGTTTATTTAGTCCCGCCCCCTGTCTGACAGGATTAGTTCCTTAGGTTATATAAGGTATGAATCCCTGGGTGTCTGAATCTTTTTTTATGAGATTGTGATTGGTTCACTGCAGTTCAAAGTGGAAACACTCAGTCATGGTGTTGACTGATTATTTTATGATGTATCTTGTGTTATATGTATAAAAAAACAACATATGGAATTAAGAAAGTTAAAAAGTTGATTTTCATGAGAGGGGGTCTTTAATGTGGCCACAAATTATAACCCACATCACACTTTCAATCCACCTGAGAAAAAAATCTTTCTGCTGCAGATATGTCCAGACTTCACCATGTCAAAGATAAACAACTGATGTAGCGAGTTTTCATACATCCATGTTGGAGATAATTCCTCTATAGGGCTTAGGAATAAGTGTGTGCTATGTTAGGTTTAGGTAAGGTAAACTTAAGTTTTGAAATTAGTAAGTAAACGTGCAAAATGAAGTGTTAGAGATTTTGAACACGTGAACTCAGTATTGAGAAATGTATGTTAGCAACTGTTAGAAAAAGCTGTTCATCTCTGCTGTGGCTGAAACTGACAAACTGACCATTGTATGGGCAGAACAAAGAACATCATCAGAAGTTATTTCAATAGTGTATTAAGTGGGAATTTAAGATAATTTGATTTTAGATTTTATGTCTGAGCTCAGACAACATGCCTTCCCCTCTCATCCCTCCTTATCCTGTTTCTGAACTTTTGATCAGTGGTGGATGTTTGTTTCTGTCTCTTGCAACAGCCAGAGCAGTTCATGACATTTAGAAGATATTTATCACAGCGGCATCTAAAAGCAGACAGGCTGATGATGATAAGCATGTTTGTGACTGGATTTCATTTCTCTGATTTACGCACACACCTCTCTATGCATTTTGATGTTATTTATGACAGAGATCTCCTGCAGAAATCGACTATTTTTTGACAGAATGGCTGTCATATGTTATCTTTTTTTTTTTTTTGTCTTTCCTGACAGTGCCACAGCAACTCACCAGTGCATTAGTCAGAGCAACAAAAACACACTTTCCCATCCTCCTGCCTGTGTTTGCCAGAGAAATACTTTGCTCATTCTACACATCTGCAGATTGAGTTGAATTTCACAGAGTACTATTTTTACATCACGCCGCTCCACCATATAGTTCTCATGATAATTCATGAGCTGGAGCTTCTGCCTGAGGACGTCCAGTGATCCTCCCCATTTGTTTGATTTCATTTATTCAAATAAAGATATTTGTAACTTTCACTTTCTTTTTTTTGCTTGTCTCAGCAGAGCTCCCTGTCACGACCACCTCCAGACATAAACGTAAAGCTTTTAAGTCAAGACTTCCCCCCTCTTTTGATCACTTGAAAGACTTTCCAGTCCAGCAACCCCAATTATGTAAAGAAAGAAAGAAAGAAAGACAAAGTGGCTCAGTGCATTTAGTCACCTGAGAAACATGTTTCTGGTTTCCTGTTTTCCTTAAACCACTGCATAGCTCTATGTTTACAGAAATCCCCACTGTTGTTGTGCTGTTCCTCAGCCAATAATAATAATAACAATAATGACAATAACAAAAAACTTTATTCATAGAGCACTTTTCATACAAGAGATGTAGCTCAAAGTGCTTTACAATAAGAAATGGAATAGTACAATAAAATAAGGGTGGATAAAAGGACAATCAAATTAGACAATACAAATTGTTATAAAACGGGAAAAAAATAAAGATAAAAACAGGAATCAGAAAGAAATGTAAAATATGAGAGAATGAATTAAAAGCCAAGTTTACAGCTGTCGTTTAAAATGTTCACAGAGCCCGCGTCTCTTCTAGCTCTTGGCAGGGTGTTCCATGATTTTGGAGCATAGTTAAAAAATGCTGTGCTGCCTATTTAATGTAAATATAAATGTGGCACAAGTGATGCTGACAGTTACTGCTGAGGTTTTGATACACATGCCAGCTAATTAACATCAATGCTTTAAACTGAAGGGATGTGACAGGCCCATAACAGCATGATGCATAAGAAGGACAGGGCAGCATGGAGAGTGAGGTGGGGGGGTAGGTGGGGGGTTTAGCCCACATTTTTAGGCTGACATAATAACATGACTTAATATTATGTACAACACCAAGTAGAATCAAAATGATGTAATTTAATGATGGGGTTTCACAGAGAAGCAAATTGTTTTATCTGTGGCCATTTGCTTTGTAATGATGGATCATAGATTACCTTGCTCCTCTTTTTTACAACCACAGCATTAGGGAGCATGGTCAGGTAATGGGCGAGCTAGAACGCTGTTTTATTATTGATGAGCAGCAGCAGGGGGGTACAGCAGAACGGTCCAAGCAGCAGAGACTTGCAAATGCTTTCATTGTTGCATCATAGGAGCTTGCAGTCACAGTAGTTTTGTTAACTCCATGAGGAGAGTAGATATAACAGCTCATTCTGTATCTAATAGAGCACCCAGGTCATCTCCTCAGCATGCCAATGGCTCATGTTTGTAATTCATTCCAATAGTGTTGCTGTTAGTCAGTAAGAGAACGTTTATGCAAAGAGACAAAGGGGAAGGAAGTGGCTGGCCCTAACAAAAGACGCTCACTCGGATGAGAGAAGGGCTGATCGATAGAGCCTTGAGAGAGCTATCAATCAGAGCCCCGGCCTAGTAAATTATGGTTTTATTAGTATTGAGCTGACCACTGCTGAGAGAGACCTTAAAACATTGAGATGCCGGCCCACATCTGAGGCAAGAGAACGGGATGGAAATCTGCACTGACCCCACCCCTGCACCTTAATATGGAGTGATTGAAATCCAGTTAGATCATGACATGTAGGAACTACAGCTCCCCTGTTGTCATTGCAAATAGGGGTGATTCATGGAAAGGGGATAGGGCAAGGCCACAGAGCAGTGCACTCTGGGAGATGCAGTTTGCAACCGAGCTGGGACTAAATGGAGGAGAGTAGATCGCAGAGCAGCAGAAATGCAATTCCAGTGCTGCCGGGCCCTCATTCCCAGCCGGCTCTCTGAGGACTAACTCATTTAGGAGCGGCAGGGGAAACTCAATAGGACCAATTGAGAGAATAATATATTGAATCTGGTGGTTGAGTGGGCTGCTTGGGCACGGTGGAGGACTGCAGAGGTGAAGTGTGTGCTTTAGTGTCTGAAAACACAAGTGTTGTTCAGCAACATACACACGTGTATAGGACTACACACACACACACACACACATTCCTTTCACTTCACAGCATAGTAAATGTGGTGTTCGCTTGTTGGCTGTGTATGATACTACTGCACTGTGCTTGAACTTGGCCAGCATGAACAGGGGATTGTCAGAATCAGAAGTTTAGATCCCTACTGAAGAGATGATGGTTTAAATAACACTGAAACTGTAACTAAAAACCTTGTTAAATGAAAGTTTTTAAAAAGCTGAAATGGAAACATATCAACTGGATATAATCCATCCATCTCTGATGTTGTTACAGTTCCCTCTGGAGAAAAAGAAGAAAGAGTTCGATGCTTTATTAGCTGTTTAACTAAAGGTAGCGTGCCTGCTAGCCAACAATGAGGAAAAAATAATGTAATATATCATGTTAAGTTAGCTGTTGCGTATAATTTTGAATGCCTTGAGTTTAAATTTGTGAAGTTTTAGCCTTGCCACTGTGGCTCTAAGGATGGCAGTATTAGTCCACCAGTTTGGTTCAGACTGAAAAGTCTCTACAGTACTCAGACAGTTTGCCATGAAAGGATGTTCAGACATTCATGATCCCCAGAGGATGAAGCCTAATGACTATGGTGATCCCCTTACTTTTCCTCTAGTGCTGCCAGTGGGTAATTTTTTTTTTTACTTATCCAGTAAAATCTCAACATTTACAATTTTTCATTATATTATTTATATACATGCTCAAATAAGCATGTTAGCAATGATATTGTGAGCACATTGTTAGCATTGATATCAGGTTGGCCTGAGTACAGCTTCACAGAGCTGCTAACATGGCTGTAGTTTTATTTTCCACATGGTGCGCTATACTGGTTAGTTGGTAACAGTGGTGCAGCAGTGAAATGTGATCAGGGGTTCTTCTCACATATTCTTCTGTTGTGCTGATTTCCTGTCTGTGTGATATCTTGGTGAAATTGAAGTTCTGCTCAGAACTCCTAAAACACCTCGGAGTCCACTTTGCAAAGCACTGGAATTAGATGAGACTCTAGGTGGATGTGAGAAGCTAATGAAAGTGGGGGCTCCAGGCAGCAGAGAGGTGAGCTGTGCCCGTGGCAGGATGCAGCAGCTTAGGGACTGTAATTACAGCATTATAGTGGAGGTTGCCTGGATTAGGGCCAGAGCAACAGGCTGAGACCAGGATAGAAGGCCAGGAAATGGCCATGGACTAGACATTATTAGCCTTAGTTGGCAGCTTAAGTCCAGCTCTGTCAACACACTGCTTCTTCTCCTTCACCAAACACTCAAGGTCAGGGAGACGCTGATGCACAGGCAAAAACACATTTGCGCATGACTCTGCACTTAGCCACAAATTCATATAAACACACACACAAATGCATGTAAACACAGTTTCATATACACACTCACTCTCACGCTACAGTCACTCATACACAAATAACAGCATTACCTCAAACACACAAGCACAGGCATGCTTAGTGAGTCCAGTCACTGAGCAGCAGCTGATCTTGACTGGGCTCCGTGTAAGTCACAGTGCTCTGCCCTCCCCCTCAGTCAACAGGATAATCCACTCTGAAAATGACTAGATTAAGACAGATTAAACACATGATGAAGTGATGAGAACCGGGGGTAAGAAAGGACTGAAATCTCACCACTGAAAGATTTAAAGGAACACATCCACTTTTGGACAAATAGACTCCTCCATCAACTTCCTGTTGCTGTTGTTTAGGGATTAAATCAGACGAAGTTTGAACACTGTGATAACACCACAGTTTATTCTTCCACAGATTGTTTTGTTGATTTT
The DNA here is from genome assembly GCF_046630095.1 of Trachinotus anak. Classification (NCBI taxonomy): domain Eukaryota; kingdom Metazoa; phylum Chordata; class Actinopteri; order Carangiformes; family Carangidae; genus Trachinotus; species Trachinotus anak. Next base: position 19,831,105 of record NW_027273860.1, on the reverse strand, counting down.
TCTATGGTTGGCAATTTTCAGATGATTATGGCTATTGATGTCTACGCTAAGTACCAATGTACTCTGTGTATGTCATCATTGTATTTGTTCTTGAGCATCAGAAGAAATTTAGATATTGTATGTTGAAGACTGATTAACAGGCGACACCGGTCAGTAAACACTGGGGTTTACTCAGTCAGGAGGGGAGGTTGGGGTTGGTCGCCGCACTTTTCACTCTCTGCTGTATCGGGCATAATTTATGTGAAGCAGCCAATGGAAACAATATGAGAATTTCATTCAAACAATAACAAGAGAACATGAATATTTAATAGAATATCTTCCCATTTTTAAAAACAAACATTTTAAAGTAATTCATCAGTCCAATTTGTGGATCCCAACCTGTGGGCCATGAAGATATTATGAGTGGGTCTACAAATCATTTGCAAAACATAATGTTTTTAAGTTCCGGACTCGAACACGGGCCACTGCAGTAAGGACTAGGCCCAAATGGTGTGTGCTCTACCAGGTGAGCCACCAGGGCGGCCAGAAAGCGAACATTTTGATGTTACATTTTTGTTTATGTGACCTTCAAAGGAGCAGAAAATAGTTGCCAACCAGCCCCGGTCTCCCCTAAACACGGACAGTGTGCTAAGGCATTAGCATGCACACAAGCAGACTTAATTAATACTGGATACACAAAGATGAAATTGCTGCCATTTTGGCTCTGTGCTAAGCGGTTTCCAAAGTCTATTTGTCATAGAAGCCAATGAATATTTTTAAAATAAGCCTGTTCACTTGTCAGAGATAGAAGAAGACAGTGACATTAAGATCTGCTCCACTTGACACACCCTATACATAGTTTTGTTATTATTTGGGTCTTAGCTGCCCTCCTTCTGATTCACTGTGTCCACACATTTGCCTACCTGTTATCTGAAACCTCCCATCTAACTTCCTGTCAGCTCATGACAAGTCTCTGCCAGATCTGAAACGGATTAAAAAAGTCCGGAGGTGTTGAGTTACGGAGAGAGAAACGAGTTGAATAAATCTTCATTTAAACAATTTGAACCTTACTGAGCCTGAATCATCCAGGGACACGCTTTTTATTATAAGGCTGGCAGCGGCCGTGGCTCTGATTGTAATTGCGTTGCCCCCACCCTGTTTCTCACACACACACACACACACACACACACACACACACACACACACACACAGACACACACACACACACACACACACACACACACACACACACACACACACACACACACACACACACACACACACTGCTTCTTTCCCTCCTCGCTCTTATCAGCACACTGTCCCGATAAAGTCCTGCGCTCTCAACCTCATTAAACCTCTCATTTATATTAAACAGCCAGTAAGTCCCTCTAGCCTGGTATGCGTCTCGCAGGACACGCCACTCCCATGAGGCGCCGACTTGACAGCACCCACCCTGCACTGTGGCCTCAGCTCCTACACCCCCGCAATTCTTCTTTTTTACTTATTACTCCTTCCATTTGTTTAGGAGAAACTCCACACTGTGTTGGTGGGGGTGTTTCCCCTTCTTCTCTCCTCATCTTCCTCCTGCTCTCCTGTCTTCCGGCTGCTGCTGCTGTCTCTCTACTCCCCTCTCTCTTGGCCGGGAGCCAGCAGAGTATTGTGAGACATCAATATAAGCCAGAGCCTCCTGGTTTAAAGCATGCTTGAGGTACTGAGTTGAACTGTGCAAGACTATCTAGCTGTGAGGGAGTTATCTGTAATAGGTCCTGTACAGGGACTTCTTCTCCAGTGCATTCCCCCGGCTGCCCACGGGCTGCTATGAAGCATTGTGGGAAATAAGGCCAAGGCCCAAGCTTTGTTCTCTAACTCTCTGCACATGGATATGAGATTTTTTTTCCCTCTCTACCTCCTGACTCTTTCTGTGGTGGCTCCATTGTCTCTACCCTAAAAATATCACATTTGACAGACTTTTGGTTTTTGAAGACTGGACACAGTATCTGGACCCAGTGGTCCCAAACTCAAAGACTGACTGCTAACTATGTCCCCCGTCAAGACTGACACACGCACTGAGTGTACAGTGGGCTCAATAACCAGCAGTGCGGCACATCGACCACAAGGCAAATGTCACTGGTCCATTTACTAGGGCTCATTGTTAGAGACAGCTGTCTATCGGCCTATGGGAAATCCATGGAGCTTTATCCAGCTCGCACTATTGGAGGAGCCGTTTCACACTGCTGAACCAGAAAATACCGACGTAAGCCGAGATGGATGCTGGAGCCCCAGTTCCATGTATTTGGAGTATTGATGGCATCACATTAGGAGCCATAGCATGCAGACACCATTTCTTCTTTTGTGTCAGAATTTGATTGTCGAACTCTTTGCATTTTCCTATTCGTAACAAATTTTTGAACAATTGTTAACATCAAAAGACAATTATTTAAAAGGCACAACACACAATTCAAATCCTCCTCCTTCAGAGGCAGCATTTAAAGACCGATTGCATCACAGTGGTGCAACTACGCTGTCCCATTTCGAAGGCTCCTTTAAATGTGGCCAAGAAATGTTTCCTTCTTTTCCTGGGATCCAATGGGTGGATCTTTTGTAGCACAACCTATCTCAAGATTCATTGAGCGCAGGTAGTGAAAGCAAACAACGCCAACAGGGAGCCAGAGAATTACACTTTTAAATGTTAGTATTGGGTTTCAGCATATTTCAACAGCTAACGGTAAAACTGTTCAAACCAAAAGTCTTAAAAACTTAAGTTTTTGTGAAAAACTTGTCAAGGTTGCTAGGCAACAAGAGCCGTGCTTTGTGATGCAACTCTAAGGGCATTCACAGCTGGTGATGCAAAGCAAAAATCCTCCACAGGCCAGACCGTCTCATTTCAGTTATTACGGCTACAAAGGGCCACATCTTGGTAGCCCGCGTCCTCTGAAGGCTGCTGCCCCTGAATTGGGACACAGCTATAGAATAATACAAAATGAAACTGAAACAAACTCATCAAAATTTTTTTCATTTCCTTGCTATAAAATGTTGTTGTAAGCAATGCAAACATATTGTATTTGGTGAAAAAAAAATCACATTGGATTTTTAACAATATTTTACAACTAGTTCTTCGACTAAAAAGAACATTTTTTTGCCTCCTTTACTAAGCCCCCGTGCCTGCTCTTCCTCTCTGTCCCGGTCTCTGTAGGAAGGCCCTGGCAGCCCTCCAGTGTTAGAGCATCCCATGAACTCTCTACTGGACAACCATGAGCGCCGGATCTCTCACTCCCTGTATGAAACCATTGAGGGCTTGGACAACATCTCAACACCGCGGGCTAATGTGATTGGACGCATTGGTGAGTGTTATATTAGCTGTGTTATTTCACTCCCTCTCTCAACGCCTTTGTGTTTCTTTCAGGTGCTACTCGACAAAATGACTCCACAAATTGTTTTTTTTTTTTTTGGAGGGGGCCAGTCACTCCCCATTTACTATGATGGGAAGTGTGGTTGACCTACTAACCTCCTGTTCATTGAATATTCACTACCCAAGCACTTTATTAGAAACACCACGCTAACACTGGGCAGTTCCTGCCTCTGCTCTCAAACACCCTCAGTTCTTTGTGACATTGATTCCACAAGATGTTGGAAACCTTCCTTTTAGATTCTGCTCCATGTTGACATGATTGCATCACATCATTTGTGCAGCTGCAGATCTCCCAGTCTACCACATCCCAAAGGTGTTGTATTGGATTCAGATCTGGTGACGTGCTGTGCATCCTGTGATGCCTTTCTGCTGGCCACATTTGGAAAGAGTGGTTATCTGAGTTACCGTAGCCTTTCTGTCAGCTTGAACCAGTGTGAACCAAGCTGCCGTTCACTGGATGGTTTTTGTGTTTGCCTCCACTTTGAGTAAAAAGAGACATATTAGAGACTAGAGACTGTTGTGTGTTAAAATCCAGGAGATCAGCAGTTTCAGAAATACTCAATGCAGCCTCCTCACTTGTATCTGCAGGATTTTATGCACTTTACTGCTGCAACACGATTGGCTGTTAATTTCATGAATAAGCAGGTGCGCAGGGGTTCCTATTGAAGTGCATGTATTTTCCTCATGGATCTGTGTAATCTGACATTTGCTGATTAATTTTAACATCCACCACTTCCCCCTGTGAAGCACTACTGTTACCTGCTTCCCTTAAACCACCCAGCCAGCATCACCTTCAAAGCCTCATCCCGCCTCCCGAGCTATGCCGTTTCACTATCCAAACCTCTCAGGGATTAACGTCATCCCCAATCCTCCCCACCTTCACTCCACTCCCGACCGGCTTCACTCGGGTCAATTCCCATTCCAGCAGGCTGACATCAGCAGGCTAAGATCTCAGCTCTTCAGGTGTATTAGAATTGGCAATTCAATCCTCAGCCAGTCGCTGCTGTCATCTCAACATCGACAGACCTTTCACATATGCATATACACACACACACACACAGAGGCTGAAGGTAATTTCATCAGCACAGGGAGGGCGTCGTGGCTGGAGACGATGCAGTGCAGTTCCACGTATCCACACCCTTTTTCTCAACACACACACTAGGGCACTTTTCTCATCTTACCCTCCCATCCCCTCCAGGTTTTCACATCGTCTTGCTCATCAAGTTTTTAACCAATTTACCGATTTTTCTCTTTGCTTTCAACGTTGTTCTCCCCTCTCTCATGACCTGTCTCCTCACGATCTCCCTGTCTTCAGTCTCTCTCCCCTTTCACCTCCCACCCCGTTACCACTTCCACCTCCCGCTCGGATGGAGTGCATTTGTAATCTGTCAATGATCCACACTTTGTCCCTTTCCACCCTTCTCCCCTTCGTTCTCCTGTTTCCCTCCTACCCCCTCCCCACCATTCCCCCCAGAGTGGTGCCACTCTGCTACTGATCATAGAAGATCAGAGGCTGTGTCAGAGGCATCTGATGGTTAATTAAGCCTCCAGATCAATAGGGCCTGCCCCTGACACTCTCTCTCCCTCTGTCTCCCTGTCTCCCCTTTTCTTTTTTTTTGCTCTTTCATCATGTCTTACTCCGCCATCCCGAATCAAATGTTCTGAAATTGGTGGAGTTTTCTTCTCAGTTTGGCCTTTTTATGCCACTTGCTTTCCCGATGCTGGCTTTTCAGAACGCTGCTGTGATCATAAGCGGCGTCTGTGGGCTGATGGAAAAGTTTCTTACCATTGAAAGTTCAAGGACGCCAAGCGCTCATCTCATCCTGCGGAGTGGGAGTCAAATGAGCCAAGTGGAAAAGTTTTAGGGGGTGGGGGTGGAGTGGGCGCTAAAGCACTAAGTTATCACAGCCGAAGCTCAGCAGAGTGTCAGATCTTTGACTCGGATTGTCTCTCAGCAAGAAAAAATATCGGCTCCTTTTCTCCCATGTCTTCAGGCTGTCTCTGAGTCGTGCCCTTATTAACCCGTGCCTACATTTTGTGACAGGTCTTCTTCTTTTTAAACCGACACAATTCTGTTATTTAAATTTCTGATGCAACCAGACATGAGTTTACATTCATGATGGCAACACAACGCTGCCACACTGAGGTAGATTTTGGCACCTGGGAAAAGTCAAATCCAGTGTATCTGATCTGATTTTCTCCACTTAAATCTGACTGAAGATGCAGAGGATGCGTTTTGTTTTGTTCCTGAAATGCATTAAAGCACAGTAGATAAGCACATAGCAATGACCTTTTCCACTGACAATGCAGAGCTAAGATCCAGTTGACCTTGATCATATGCCGCAATCTTCCTGACACATCTTACACATTTATGTTCAATTTATAATTAACCAAAATCTTAGTCCATCAGATTTACTCACTGTAAATTGAATTAATAAATAAGAAATGGAGACAACAGAACCTCACAAAATTGCCTCTTCACTTTCTCTCCTGTAGTGGAGATGGTGAATTTCTGCAGGCAGGCAGACAGACAGTAGCTGCTTCCGCTCTCCATCTTCTTCTATATGTTATTTCAGACGGGCTCAGACATATTGCCTGGCGCGTGAGATGTGACAGTTGTGGTTAGAGGACAGATGCTGAGATCGGCCCTGCAAGGTCAGGAAGCACACAGCCGCAGGGCTTGACTGACAGCTTGATGTTGAGTCTATCTGGACCTGCTAAATTACTGAATCATGAAGGCCAGACGTGTGGAGTTTGGGATGTGTTCAGCCGGCACACATGCTGCAGTGCATACACACAGGCGCACTCACGTACAACCTCTCCATCAGGTTATACACAATTCCCACTGATGTGAGCCAGACGTTTTTCCTCTGAGCAAATAGTGTTTACTTACAAAACTCGGAGGCATTTGACTTCTTAAAAGACTACGGAGGAGCTCTAACCAAATCAGCCCCTGTGCTCTGCTGCTGTGCTGCATTACACTGCCTGTGCTGTTACAAATGGACCACGGCACAGAGAGAAATGGGATGGAGTGGTTTCGCTGCTCCTGAATTAAGACACGACTTTGATTGTGAGTTATCGCAGATGGCAGCAAGTCAATATGATGAAATTGTAAACTCCATATTTCTGCCAACCCATGATTGTTGTTTCTACGCTCTCTATTTTCAGTTTAAAAAAAGAGCAAACAGCTGCCACGTTCTATGGATGCCTTATCTCACCTTACCCAGGTATTGATCGGTATGGACCGGTCTTGTCTACTCCCAGCAGTCACAGGTAGCTTGCTGCCTTTCTTCTGAAACAGTAAGAATAGCTCTTGGTTCTTACACTAAAAAGAAAAAAAAAGAAAGAAAAAGAAATTATAATTACCATGGCAACAGCGAAGAAAAGCTCAAAATAACACAGGAGACAGGTGCTATTATGCTGGTATAGTGCCGTCACATTGATTGTAAGGGCACTTTTCCCTCTGGTGTTTTGGGCTGTCATTCAGAACTATCTGCTGCAGTGTGTGTGTGTGTGTGTGTGTGTGTGTGTGTTCGTATATTTTTGTGTGCACACATTCAGCTAATCAATAGTCAAGAGGTAATTCCATTCCCCGTTTGCTTCAGTAAGCCATGAAATGCTGCGATATTGTCAGCTTTAGCTTCACACATGCACATACCATGACTTGTAGCATCATGGCCGGGGGCTGGATCCACAGCTCGGAGGTGGTGAACATGGAATACACTCTGCTTGACACCCTGCTCAAATGAATCGAGTTCCTGACACTTTTTTTTTCTTTTATTCCCCTGCTTTCCCTTCATCCCCACCCTCTGTCTGCCCTTTCTGTGATGAAAGGAAGGAAGAAAGAAAGTAAGAGAATATGGAAGTGAGTGAAATATCCTGCGTGTGCACAGTGTGTCAGCGACAGCCGAGGTTTGACACAAAGGTCGTTAGCATCACACCCGGCTTCGCCTTCCGTTCTGTCTAATTGAAAAGTGCCACTGGGTGCGGGTCTACACGCTGGGGTGAAAATTGAGGCCCGTGGATGTGACTGTTTGGCCGAGTGCCTGGCTCAGAATGCACACCCAGGACTGGCACAGGAGTGAGGGAGGGGAGGGATGGGAGGCTGGATGTGAGAACCAGCCAGGCGGACTCATGCAGTTGTAGAAGTTCACAGGATGTAAAGTATGCAGAGCAGGTAACGGTGCAAAATCCTGAAGATACACATTAACCCAAATCCAAAGTTAGTCACCTACAGAAGTACAGAACAAGCTCGCTCACTGGTTTTTTAAAAGGATAAAAGTACAAGAGAAAACATACATAGACACATCAACCTCTGGGTGTCCTCAGACGCTTAAGTCTTCACTAATGGTGTTTAAGTGGGGCTGTCTTCCCAGGACTTGACCCTGTTGTCTCTTCACCCCCAGTATTTCACTCTTTGCAGACTCATCCTCTCTGTGTGCTCAGCCATCAGTGCAGGAGATGAGACAGTGTGACTGCCCTTAGCCTGGTATCCAGACTGCTTCAGAGTGCTATTAACATGCCTCAGTGAGAAAGTAACAGACATATAAACAGTGTTACCCAAGAACTGTCCCTTCTCCCAGCTCTCACTGTGCTCATTCATTGTGGTTTCTTGTGTGAAAGGAGGTATAGCTGCAGTAGTTTAATGTTTTTACATATTCTGTACTGACTATGCTAGACTGACTCTCCGAGCTTTCATGCACTTGTTAGGGTGGTATATTGACCTCATATAATTCCAGCAGAGCTCCACCCAGTGTAAACCTCAGCACAAGTCTGATTAACCAGAGTATGTGACTCAGGCTGCAGGTCAGCAATGCTATTTAAAATATGATATATGTAGGATGTGAAAGGACAGATTTGTGTTTGTTCTACCTGTGATACTCAGAGCTGGAGGCAGTGTGTTTTCGGGTTGTCCGTCTGTACCATTCTCGTGAAAGCGATATCTCAACACCTTCAGGGAATTTCCTCAAATTTGGCACAAACACTCATTTGGACTCAGTGATGAACTGATTAGATTTTGGTGGTCAAAGGTCAAAGGTCAAGGTCACTGTGACCTCACAACGTACTTTTTTGGCCTCATGAATGTGATATCTCCACAAATGTTCACTTGGATGAACCATAAGGCAGTAATTCTAGAAACACAAAGTAGACAAGACAAAATTGGACTTTGTCCCTAGTTAATGATGATTTTAGTTCTAAGGTAAATATTTGGTTTTAATATTACTGAAAACACTGTTTTTTGGGACATAGAGTACAGATTTTTATTTGTATAATTATATGCCAAAGTGCATATAAAATGTACAGCAAATTTATAATATTTAATTTCTCACATTTGTGTCTGCTCACTTCTCTGCTCAAGTATTTTGAACAGATTACATTAGTGGATGACATCGTTGATATTTACTTCTAAAGTTACAAATGTATCAGGAGCACAGAATGTATTTGTCTTTAGTGTGGATGCAAAACAAATCCGTTTGGTGTTAGTGTGAAGAGGTTGAGGTGGTTTTTAAACTACATTCCTTGAAATGGCATTTAAAGGCTAAATAACAGGTTTGGATAGGAGGGCAGGTCTTCCTTCAGCAGCACTGATGACTCCATCTCTGGAACAGGAAAACCTTTTACCCTCATCATGGTTACCATAAACCGGAGAAGTGATTAGTTTAGTTTGATGCTGTATGAGAGATCACCATTGCCAATAGCAACACAATCTTGGCTGCTATCGACTTCCATGTGTTAATTTGAGATATTTCTGACACCAGATCAGTTTCCCAAGCATACAGTAACAATAGTCACATTTTGTCGATATGTGGTCATCTCTGACAACAGCCCACTACTCAGACAAAAAGTGATTATGACAGGTTGGTTTCTGTTGCTGATTAACTCCAAATGTCTGTGTAAGGCTCAGTGTTTGGTGTCCTTATTCATATCCAGGATATCTGAGTTCAGACATTCAGTTTCTCTAGAGAGAGAGATGCCGTCATCAAGCCAATCAACTAAATGTTCTGATCAATTGCATTGACCAGGGTAAAGGGCATCCCTGGTCAACGGTGGGATGTTGTTTAAAAAATGGCACCAATGTCCCCGGTTCAGCGTCAGGCTTTGGTTTCCACCAGTGTATACTTAGGGTGATTACCTGCTGCAATCCATGTATGGGACTGATAGCTGTTGCAGCATGGATCAACTAATGATCTCCCCTCTAGTCAGATCAATAGGCTAAAGTGTCACAGAAGGAGGGAGGAAGACAGAGAAGAGAGAGGAAAAGAAAGCATGAGAGTGCGTGATGGACAGAGACAGAGGGGATTGTGTAGCAGAAAGAAGATGGAGAGGGGCTATTAGTGTGACCTCTCACCTCACAGCTCAATGTTTCAACAGGCAACGCTTGGTCAGAGGGAAGAGAAAAGAAGAGAGTGAAGCTCTGATCCGGCTGGATGGATGCAGCCAGGTGGCCTCTTGGGCCAAAGAGCTCATCTGTCTCTGCCTTCACTCCCTGCCAGAGGGAGGAAGAACATCTCTGCCTCAATATCATGCAATAGCTTCCACACGCTAAGCACGGCTGGCCAGAGGGCTGCGCGTGCTTCAGCACAGTGGCAGAAATGGCACTCTTCACTATAGTGAAGACTATAGTGAACTACAGTCTTCCCTCAGCTGTGTAGATGGTAAACGTGAATCTGAAGCTCTTGAACAAAGCAGACTCTTTGTTAAAGAGTCAGCTCCTGTGAGCAATTAATCTGAACTGGAGTGATATTTATCCCCACGAGACCTCATGTACATGTCTCTAAGATATGTGTGTGACTGTTTAGTCATTCGCGATGGCATCGTGATATTGAAGTATTTCTTTTCATTTGCTTTCATTCCATAAACAGAGCAACAGTGTTTTCTGAATTGCAAAAGTCATCAAAGGCCAAATAACAGTATTTTGATTCTAGCCAATATAGCGGTTCTGGGGTTTGGAGAAAACAGTAATTGCATTCACACCACTCAGGTTTAGATGCTTGTGGCTGTTTTGCTGTGGTGCCATTAGGCACAAGAACAACCAGTAAAAAGTTGCTTCAGACTTAAGAGCAACAGTATGTTCAGTTGACCTTCCCACAGCAAAGTGATGTAAACAACAGAGATAATGCTCAAAGCACATGAAAGAAGACACTGAGAATATATTCAGTCATTATTTCATCACTTGTTTGCATTCAGTATCATCACTCCATGATGAACAGCCTTGACTTTCAACTAAGTCACCAGCTAGTTCTGGCTCAAACACACTATCACACACATACACACTGTCTGTCGATTTGGCTGGCAATAGGGAGCGGAAGATCTGCTGGTACTGTCACCTTCCCTTTTTCCATTGTCACCGACTGTGCAGAGGTAGTAAGGGACAACTGTGTTAAAGCAGTGTTAAAGCAGCTCCATCTGCACCTCACTGCGCCAAAACTCCACCAAAGGCTCTGAGAAGTCTCCTTCCTCTCCACCTTGTGCCTCTTTTCCTGCTCTGCCTTTTGCTTTTTTATCTTTCTCAGCCCAGTCTCATGAACCAAAGAGCCATTTGACCCAGAATGACTCATTTTCTTTTGGTCTCTTGTCTGCTTCATTGTCCCTGTTTCACTGTACAGTCTGTACATTTATTTTACAGTCTGTACATTTCATTTCTGGCTGTCAAAAATGACAGCTAGAAATAAGTGATGATAACTTGATTTTTGGAGTGCATTGTCGGTCTTCGATTCCCCACTCCTCCAGTCCACATTTTAAAGTGTCCTCGGGCAAGATACTAAAGCCCAAACTGTGTGCGTGAACGTGTGTATGGTAGAAAATCACTATATGTGTAGGAAAAGGTGCTGTACGAAAGTGTGTGTGAATGAGTGAATTTGGCCTCCATTGTAAAGCGTTTTGAAAGGTTGATAAAACTAGAAAAGCGCCATACAAGTGTAGTCCATTCATCATTTACCATTCAGAGTTAACTTGCTGTATGTTATGATAAATGTTGGGGGCAGGTGGGCTTCACTCCATGCTTATGCTAACAACTGCAGAAAAAGCAAGAGCTGCAGCTCCTGTAATTATCTTCACTCCTCAAACCATCAGCATGGCCCTGACTACACCTGTCCACTAGCCATTTAATGCATGTGTGTGTGTGTGTGTCCTTGAGCTACTTTGTTAAGAGGGAAGTGGAATGCCTTCAGCAGCATCTGCAGTGCTGGCCACTTGTATCAAGAGGTCCTGACCGGAATGTTTCATAAATCGAGGAGAAGGAAGCCTGCAGAGTTTCTAATTAAACCTGTGTCCTCTAGCAAAAGTGGTCCGCTGACATATGTAAACATAAGGTGACTATGGTGCATATTGTGAATACAAAGAAACGATTTGCCCCTATGTTGTATATTTTAAACACAAACCAAACCTTTTACAGATCTTCTTGTAGCCAAACAAACTCCCTGTTATGTTACCACTCTATTGAATGTCTGTTCCACATCGCTACTGTAGTGAAAATCTAAGAGTCGCTGATGCAATCAAGATGTAACTTTGCCTACGAACTGAAAGTAAAGGCTGGTATAAAGATGGCCCCTGTGGACACACCACCGCAGGGCATCTCTTATTGACACTGCCCTACTTTTCCTAAACTGACTGTAAAGCACAGACACTGACAACAGAGGAGGGAAGCGTTGAATTTCGGGACTGACTCAGAGGAGCTGTGCAAGGACTCTGAGGTCAAACCTCAACTACTGTATAGAGCATAAGACACACACACACACAGAGCAATAAAATACACAGAATATGAATAGAACAGAATAATAATTCTGCAAATCACATTGATACTTACACAAACATACACAAATAGTAATGACTATAGGCTTTTCCCACAGCTGGGATAAGCAGTGTGTTGTTTAGTAGGCATTCAGCGAAGTGGATGAGCTGGAGGTCAGACCAGTTTTGTTGTTGTTTTTTTTTAAGTTTTATTAATGATAAAATAAAAACACATGATTAAAGATAAATGATGACTACTGTTACCCAGCTATAATTTAACTATTAAACTAGCGCCTGCTATGAAAGTAAAATATGTGGTTAGATTCTTCAGTACTCCTCGGCAGAAGCGACCCAGAACTATCAACTTGCAGATTTGTCAACCAGTACACATTTTGCGCAGCAGTTACAGATTTTTACGTTGAAAACGTGACTTTTCATATGACTGTACCGCAGAAATCATGTTACTAAGACATTCAAACTAAACATGACGATAGCTGAGGAGGACACTGACAAAGAGAAACTGCCAGTGTTACATCACAACACAAGTTTATTTACATGAAAATGAAAACATACATTACACAAAAGAAATTGTTTTATTTTTATTAAATAATAGAATGAAAATCACTTATGTTTATCAGTTTGTTGAACAACACCTATAATATTTATCATTAAAACAATGATTTTAATCAGCTATACTGAAACTTTGACTTTCACTATTCTGTATAACCCTGTGTAGTGGAGGGGTATTTTAGAAATACACGTTCAAAGATCTAAAATATGAATGTATGTAAAAATGCTCCCTGCAAGTCATGGGTTCAGCTTCCTCTGAAAAGATGTCCTTTTATTACAGTTCTTCTCCAGAAAATATGATTGTATTGTTTTCTTCATTGCTGATTCATATGTTGAATAACTTGATGATGTGTTGTTGAGTAGGCAAATGATGGTATGCAAAGCAAAGACGTGTAGAAGCATATGAACTAAGCATTACACTGTTATGGTACTCAGAATATTTTGCCAGGATTGGCAGGTCTGTACTCCATCTATCCACTTGTTAGCAACCAGAAATGTGAAGACGTATTGACCTAGTGATAACCACAGACCGTATTCCAGCCATCTAACTAAAAACCCAATCAGTCGACTTTCTTTCTTTCTTTCTTTCTTTCGTATAAATAATAGCATTGATGCATTGATGAATCTGTTGGGAATTGACTTGATCCTGCATGGATGTCTTCTTTCCCAGCCTGCTGGCTTGTCTGTTTCTTTCCCTAGAGGGCTTAATTTTTGTTCAGATGTATAAATGTCAGAACAGGTGTGAAGTCAAATATTTGTAATTGTCTTCTGTAAATCCTCTGGCTGCAAAAAAAAAAAAATACAATTGAAACAAACAAAAAGAAAGAAAGTGAAAGATGTAGCTTAGTCCCACCAGCTTCCTGGAGTTTCTCACTGTCATTACTCCTCCTGCTGATTTACAGTACAGAGGGAATTCAATTACCCGAGGTTCTCTGTCAAGCTGCCCTCATGAGAAATAGTTTTCATTTCACCTGGACAGTGTTTGCAGCCATCTTAACTGGTTTAGATGAGCAGCCCATAGACAAAGGGATGAGGCCTCTGAAAGAATCAGTTAACAGAGGCGTGGTTTCTTGTCATTGGACAGCAAAGAAAGAATGGACAAAAATTCAGGTATGAAACCAAAGTCAGACTTGCCATCAGGTGTATTGGAACAAATCCCAGTGGGATGCTGCATCAGTGTGCTGGTCGAACATCAAAAAAAATCCATAGGTATTACCTTTATATACCTGAGTTCACCAAAGTTACAAGCTGTATTGAATATCTTCTCTCAAAGACTATTTCCGCTTCATTTCTTTCGTTTTTTGTTTGACTTGTTGCCCGTAGGAGAGGACTTTTATAAGCCCACCTTGATTTGTGTCCTCCCCTTCACAGCTGTTTTCTTTTCTATCTTTCTTTTTCCTTTCCATTTTTTCCGGGGCAAATAACTAAACTGCACACCTCACTGCTGCGTTGATTGGTGCTCAGATTCACTTCCACAATATGCATTTATCATTTGTCGGGCCCTAGTAAAATTAAATGCCTCTCAGACTCATGTTGGAATGCTGCCTGGGTAAATATTGTTGTCTGCTGTTAGTGATTACACACGATTGTTCCTAAGCTATTAAATTAGCAAAATGGCTCCCCTATAATGCAAACAAAAGCAAAGACCAGAGGGAGTTCAGTATATGAGACCCTCTGTCTAATTGTAAGCAGGTGTGTGATAGGGCTTGGGCCACATTGCTCATCTTGACTTTGATTCCCCCTTTTTCACGTGCGTACCTCTGCACTTAAGTTGTGCGCTGATCAGTCTGCAGAAGGAATCTCCTTCTGTATTGTAATGCCACTTCTCGTGCTGTTGAACAACCCTTCTCCTGCCCTTGGTGCTGAGTGCCAGCCACGGCAGCTCATTCCCCATTGACTTTGACTCCTGAGGAGCAGCAAAGGAGTGATTCAGAGAAGTCCTCTGCAGGGAGGGTCAGGCGGGACAGAATACAGATCAGGGGAGCTCTTCTTTGCCTCACATTTGTCCTTGGAGAAGAGAGAAGGAGAATGGATAAAACTGCTTGGGTCTACAGCGGCAGGGAGTGCATTGTGGGTAGTAGTGATTAGATCTTGCTTGTGTCTTGCCTTGTGAGTCTTCAGGGTCACTTTGTTGCGTCATTTGCACCACTTCTGATCACTTTTGTGTGTTTAATGAGTGCCATGTGCCTGCTATGATTGGATGGTATTTTTCATGTCGTGCAACATCTTTGTACACTTTCAGCATTGCAAAATTGTACCTGATAAGCAGCTTTTTTCCCTTTTTGTGAAATATTGGTGTCCTTCAGGCATGTCCTGATATGAAAATAGTATAATTATCTCTGTATACAGTATTATCTTGCTAATTACTGAAGTAAGATAAAATTGTTGTGTGTACTCAAACGTGTCCATGGAGGAATTTGCTTCAGCGTGAGCACACGTTTTCTCAGTCTGATATTTTCACAGTTGTTATCAGACACCACTGATTGGATGTATGTAGCCGCACATGCAATCTAATTGCTCTCCCCCCCCCCTCTCTCAGGTAACTATCAGCTCTCTCCGACTGTGAACATGCCACAGGACGACATAGTGATTATCGAAGACGACAGGCCACCCCTGCTTCCTGCCCACCTCTCCGACCAATCATCCTCCAGTTCCCATGATGACATGGGCTTTGTGGGAGAGAACCCGATGCCCTGGATCCACGAGCTGCCCGGTCAGAATGAATGGTGAGCAGGCTGAATTATTTAAGACTTGATGGACTTCAGACAGGCCCTGTGTGGAAGAGAACAGCACAGTGTTTGTGTGAGTTGTAGGTTGGCTAGTATCTCGGTTTTTATTTCTGGTCTTGCATGCATTTGTATGCGATGGTTGAATTTCTGCACTGTCACTCAGTGGTGTGAGTGGTGTTTCTCGTACTGATGCAGAGAATCAGATCTGTTGATTGAATTTTCTGAAGGAATTAGTTTAAAATAATACAAATACACAATTTTACAGGAATATACGGTATATTGCATTTTCATTTATTGCTAATTTCCCAAATTTGTGACATAGTGTTATGGTTCTCCATAGCAGGGATCAGCAAACCAGACTCTCTGTCTCAGCTAATGACATTTTTATATGATACACAAAGTTTGTTAAGAGGAACTGAAATGAAATTTTGCTATTTTTGGATTCCTAAAATGAGGATACAAGTCTGGATTTAACTATGCAGTTGTGTAACCCCATGGGTACACATGGAACAGCACCTGTGTATGTGTGTGTGTAAATAATAGATGACCCAGCAGCAGTAGTCAGACTGTAAAAAACTCTCAGGGACTCAACTTCCACCTCACCAACCGCAACTACCCATGGGATTCCACTCTGTCTATAGACTGCAGACTGACTGGAGCACCTTCATAATAAAGAATAGAGCCAGGGCTCATCAACCTTGTCAGAAGACCAAGTCTCTTCAGGGACTTGGACCTCTTTAAGCAGAGGAACCCCTGCAGACCACTGGGGGGTTGTAAAAAAAAAAAAGAGAGATTCTTGCACTGTAAAATTGGCACAGAGCCATTCCCTGTCGATTTATAAAAATGTTTTTTTATTCCTGTCGTTGAAAGGCTGCCTTTTTACACAGGAAGTTATAGCTGTTCGCACTTAAAGGCACAATCACCCACTCTAAAATTACAGATGGCATTTCCTGTACAATTGCAGTGTTCAGGTACAGGAAATCAAAAGACAAGACATTCAATCATGTCTTCATTACTCATCTGAATGACAAAGTCAGCGACTGCTTTTTCACTCAAGGCAGGTTATAGTGATAGTACTTGCAGGGAGCATTTCTACATAAAGATTGCTATTCTTTCTTGTGATTGGCAGGTTGAGGTCACATGTATAATAACGCGCAGCACAACCACAAAGTTTTTTTTCCTCAAGGTGGAATCCTGGCTGCCACGAACAGAGATGCTTGGTTTATTTATTTCTTTTTTAGTATTTTTATTTCTTTTTCCCCGGAGACTCTCTACCATCACTCTCTCTCTCTCTCTCTCTCTCTCTCTCTCTCTCTATCTATCTCTATCTCTCTCTCCTCTCTCTCTCTCTCGCTGTGTCTGTCTCTATCTCTCTCTCTCGCTGTGTCTGTCTGTCTCTCTTTCTCCTATCACATTTATTATGAATAAGTATATATGCTCATTGTTCATGTGATGTCAGAGGTTTGTCATCATGGATTAGCTCTACAGCATATGGCTGATCTACGGTCCACACTCCCACAAACACATACAGACACACACGCACACACACACACACACACACACACACACACACAGACTCACATAGGAACACATACACGTGCATGCCCTGTGCCACATAAAGTAGAAGTGTGCTATATACCACTGCCTTGGGTTATTGTGAATAATTCATGTCCTCAAAGTCACACAGACACACACACAGACACAGACACGTACAGACACAGACACGTCAGGTACACATTCTCCTTCACTCAAATTCTAACAGCTGCTTAAACGCACCAAGTGTGTATCCTCATTCTGACTTATACTATTTCCCATTTTTCTTTTCAAGTGCCTTCAACATCCCTCCACACACGCACACACACACACACACACACACACACACACACACACACACACACACACACACACACTCAGTGTTAACAGGCATACTGAGCCAGCAGCAGATGTGGGTCAGCCAGACTCCGATGTATTGGAGCTGTTACTTTTAAATTAAGCTCTTGCAGCAGTGCAGCCAGGTCCCTGTATGTACTGAATATGTATTGTGCAGAGCTGTGAAAGTCTCACCTCTGGCCTCCAGTATTATACAGCCTTCCATCCTCATGGGAGGTGCCTGGCCAAGGCCACTGCCATACACCTAGAGTGTATACACAATACACAAAAAATGGCTGGTTGGCTCATGAAATCGTTGTCATTCAGGATCATTCTCTTCTTGTTTTTTTGACCCTGTGCAGTTTAACAAACTTAGATTTCCTCTTTCTCTTATTTATTCCTCCTATGTATGTGACTTTGTTCACACAGAACATCAAGCCAGTTGGCTTTTAAAATTAATTTCATCCTGGCTTACTTCTCTCTATTAATGTAGGGCTAATCAAAAGGTCACTGCAGCATCTGGCAGTGATTATAAGAATGTAAAGAACTACTAATGTAAACAAATATCAATTAAAAAGACCCTGGTCTTTTTTCCATTTTCTCTTTTCCTCTTTCCTCCTCTTGTTTTTCCTGATCCAATTTCAGTCATATGTTATAAATATACATTTCATCTTCCCCTCTGTAATATTTTCCCTCTGTTTCTTCCCTCTCCTCAGCAGGTTTCTAGTGAACAACGCAGCCAACGTGTTACTGTGTTAATGTGTGGGCCCCCGAGATGAATGGTTGTTTTGGAGGCAGAAATCCCATCTCACACAAGACGCGTAACCTGACCTACTTTTTTTTTTCTTCTTGACATCCCTAGCTAATATCTAATGGGTGTGTGTTCTGTGTATGGTCCCTATTTGTTCATGTTTTACTGGGTGAAGACATACGCCTGGTTTGCCTTCTCTATTATCTGTCCCATTGTTATGAACCATTGTTGCACCATATCAGCTTTACGGGCCTTGAGTGAACATAAAAGGGGCTATAAATGTTACAAACCAATACTCTTAGATCTCTGTTAAAACAGTAATGTAAAAATACCCTAGCTTTTATTTGTTGCTGCTGTATTACAGACTGTTTTATTAGTATTATTACTAAGACTTCTACTCCTTTTTATCAGTTAGGCTTAGCGAACGTGGCCTGTGGATAGACGTTGGTGGCTGTTTGAAACCTACAGCACCCATGGAGATACATGTAGAGATGCATTTAAATGCATTGCATTCATATGGCTCCTTGTCAGCCCACTGTAGAAGACTGTGGCTACACCGGTGAGGTCCAGGATCTCAGCGCGCAAGGTTAAAAGGTGCTTGAGTGTGGTTCAGGGTATTGATAGAAAGCAGCCTGTGTCTTCTGTCAGGTTTCACTGTATAAATAAAGTTTGTAAATTATTACTTTGCATATCTGCACTAAGTTAATTTGAGCGTTGGGTCCCGACCCGTCACATAATTCCCTCTGCAGTGTCTGCCTCCTCCCTCATTAGTTTGAATCCCAGGCCAAACAGGAAGGGCCATGTCGCAATGATTTACAGTGAAACAGATAAGACACGCTGGTTGATATATTGGCTCTGCAGAATAATTTGGATAAATAAGAAGATGAAAGGTTTTTCTCTCAGGGATGGAATGTGCAGTGTCAGAAACACAATTTAGTGTTTGATCACGGCAGCTCCCACACTGTAACACATGCAGGCTCATCAGAGTATTTCTACTTTCCACCTGGTTTTCATCCCAGAGGTTGATGAAGTGCAGTTGCAGGGTGTGTCTGTTCTGTGTAACTGGGATCCATGTCTGTCTCAAGTTCTTTTAGGCCTACACAGTTAGTGTACAAACAATGAACTTGTTGTCTTATACAGACACTTAAAATAAAGACGTCTACAAAAATGTCATTTAAAGATGTTGAGTTCTGCAGAGCTGCTACCATCAGCTTTCCAACTAGCTGCATTAAGTCTACATTCTCAGGCGTCTAGAGACTAAAACACTTGGCAAAGTTTTAACTTCCATTTTGACTGCTCAGCACCATCACCCACACCTGTATGAATATTTCCCTTTTACCACAATGCCCCCTTGGTGGTTGTTCTAATCCTTACTGAGATGGCTTCGTCTTTGTCCTTCAGAAAAAAACAAAACAAAAAAAAAAAAAAAACGGCTTTTAGTTTTTTAAGTATTTGCAAGCTTGTGCCACAATGTAGCATCTAAACAAGATATAACATAGACATAAAGTCCCTGTGCTCAGGAAAAGTTTGTAAGAGCAGTACAAGGAGTGTAAACCTTCCCTACAAAGTGCTGAAGCAGAGAAACTCAACTTTGAAGATGAGGCTGTCAGAGGCAGTGAATGTCTCTCCTACCCACTAAAGAACATCTCTACTTCCTCGTCCTGTTTTATTTTATCAGTCCACGGTTTTGTGTATTTCCCCTCATTTAGTAGCTTATAATTTATATGCACAATTCTAGTGAAGAAAGTAAAATAATAATTTGTAATAATAATAAAAAAACATTACACCACAAGAGTACCTTTTTATGGCAATTCGTGAATCCTGTTTCCTGTAATTACAATTTACTATAACTTAATACACCGCAGCACTGCAAGGTGGTTACTGTCTGCTCATGTAATCACACAGTGCTGTGTGAACAGAAGTTTACAGTTTTCCCACATAATTACTGTACGGCATTGAAGGTTTTGTCTGTGGTTTTGTAAATGTTTTTGATGATACAGTGAATGAAAAGAACTGAAGAACGATATTGTTCTGAAAAATGTGAGAAAGTACACAGGCACACCTTCTCTTTCAGCTGCAGTGGCACTCACGAACACAGTCTTCTAACGTATACGGGGGTGGGAGGTGAGAGTGCAGTAAGTGAGTTGGCTCTAAAGTGCAGGAATAAGCTGAAGGGGCTGTTATTACCATACCAACCACTGGTTTCATAGCTGCCCTGCTGATCACCTGCATTAGGTTTTACTACCTGCAGGAGGAAAGGAGGTATGTGCAATTACAATCAGATAATGGCCATTTATTATAATAAGATACAGTTAGTATGGTACAATTTGACTGATTTTATTGTTTGAGCACCTATTTGAAGCCCAGGGTTTCATTCTCCAGGTTTTTGGGAGGTTTTTTAATGGATTAAATTATGGGTTTAACACTGAATTTTAATTATTTTTTATTTCTATTTTCAGCATTTAAAAAATGAGACAAATGCAAGAAACATTTACAAGTTGTTTTAATGGAAATGATTTCATAGTCCCTGTGCTGTGATGCCTGTCCCTGGCTTCAGTAGGTGAGATGGACAGAGGACAACAGTAACCTCCTTAAACAAGAAAAACGACTTTCCCACTTGGACCACTAGGGGCAGTGTCAATCTAGATGAGGCTGACAGAGGATAGGTGTCAATTCTCATTAAGGTGAGAGAGAAGTGAATCGGACAGTGAGAGAGAGAGAGAGAGAGAGAACTAGACTGTGTCCTTCTCTGTCTTTGTGAGATGTCACAGGTGGATATATCATTTCCCAGGCAGCTCTGACACAGTCTGTCAACCAGCAGAGATGGAAAAGGGCTCCAGACAAACACACACACACACACGCTGCTGCACAGACACACTCGGTCTCACGAGTGTTTAGATACACATTGGCTGGTAAACAATTTCACAAATTAACATATAAAGTGGAAAAGGTCCACACAGACATGAACAAACAAACTTCCAAGCTAACATTGCAGGCAGACTGCCTACTTCAGCTGACTCCCTAATAGTCTCTATCATCAGTAATGTAACTAAGAATCACAAGTGCTCTGTTAAGCATGTGTTTTTCCCATCAAGCTATCAGCATAAGTACATATAAATGCAAACAGCCCTGTAGTGCAGGCACACATCATTGGACTAATCTGAAATGTCCATTTAAGTTAGGTAGTAACTTTAACACTATGTAGTACACACACACACACAAACACACACACACAAACAAACATAAACTTCAGGCATTTTCCTTTTAAATGCTAACAGTCTCCTCTATCTTTATGAATATTTACCATGTCCCGGTGGTGCCCCGTTGCTACAAGCGTGTCGCACATGCTCTCATTCCTGTGCTCACCTTGAGTGTGCTTATCTACAGCTTCTTGGGTTGTGTACTCTGTGTGTGTCTGCCCTGCACTGCCTCAGTGTGACAGGGTGCAGGTGAACCCCAGCATGAATGATGCCGAAGTAACCTCCACACAAACCGTAGTATCTCTTTGCCTGGTCCCTGTCAGTCGCTCTCCCACTCAGCAGACTGGAGAAGTCGTCGTAGCACAACTTGGGAGCATCCATTGTACAACAGGCAGGGAGCGAATGAGAGGGTTGATGCAGGAGGCAGCTGACAGACAAGGAGGTCTTAATTGATCTCTGCCTACAACTTTATCACATTTAAAAGTCCCATATTTTACAGCTGTCTGGTGTTTTATTTTAAGTTTTATTACCCATAGTAAGATATATTTGTGGTTTCAGGTACCAAAACCCCTGTCAGTGTAGTTTTACATGTCCTCTGAGCCTCTCTTCTGATTGGCTGACTGTTTCCTGAGTGATCGAATAAAACGATAGCAGATTTCATGTAAACCAAATCCTGCAAGGCTGGACACCAGGTCTGTGTGGGCCGTGCCGGGGGTGATAGCTAACGGCGGTTACTGGCCATGTGCTTCGTCCGTGGATTGGGCGCTTTGATTCTTAACAGTATTTATGTAGCACATAACTGCTTTATAGTCTAAAAGGAAATATCACTTTCTACAAAATGGGACCTTTTAAAAGGAAATTACAGCAAATCTCAGGTGTAGCTGCTCGTGTGTGCGGCACTGACGATGACAGTTTTTATGTCTGAGCAAATCTTTTATGGTTGCAATTAAGCAAGTGAAATAAAAGTGTTAATCTGAGACATCATTTTTACAATAATCTCATGTCTAAGAACATTTTTAGATGGTCCTCTGAAGCTATTTCAGACTGTCTAGTGTCGTCTCATGCACCTGCCTCTGCACCAGCTTCTCATGCTGGGGCTTGATGCAATGAGTGAAGGCAACTCCAAGCTCCTTGGCCCAGCTATGCATTCATGCAGTCCACTGAATTGCCCCTCTCCAAGCCTCAGAAGGACCATTTCAGAAGCACCTTACCCAGCATTGCTCTCCACCTCTTGACCCCTCTCTGAGGTGCTGGAACTAATGCACAGAACCCCCTGCTAGTCAGTCAAACCGAGCTGCACTTTTCGAAGGAGTTAGGACGCTTTGAGACTTACCTCTTTGGGGTCGTTTTTAAATGAGGGTAAGAAGCGTTGGGAGCTGGGAAAAAGATGAAAAGGAAGTTAAAAAAAAAAAAGACACAAGTCATCAGGGTAAATTGTGAGCACAGAGGGCTTTTAGCACACACCACTTAGCAACAAGGCCGATGTGCAGTTTGACACATTTAACTTCCTGCGAGGGACACAGAGACAGGAACGAGTTGATGTAAAATGCAAGTTAAAGCTGTGGATTTGCCTGTGAGCAATCCTCAAGCTAGTTAATTTTAGATGACGGGAGGACTTTGAACGCAGAGGAAAGCATCTGCTCGGAATGGTGGAAATTGCTTTTAAACACTGTTTAAAGAAGGAGGGATGAGCGAATGTATTATCCAAATGGACTGAGCCCACTATTAAAAATAGGCCAGAGGCGCTGACGAGATGGATGGTCTGTGGAAGAAACTGTGCCACTCTGCAGATTCTCTAACTTCTCTGTGAGGCGGTCACATGGTCAAGCTCTTCCTTATATAATCTGTCAAATGTATTTTTCATTGGGGATGTGGCCAAAGCGAGCAACTCCTTGGTCATCTCAGTCTAGTATGAGCCTGACCCTCGTGAACTCAACCAGTCCAGGTTCTTTCACCTGGACTCTCTTTCTGCTGGAAGACCATGTTTGAGCTTAAGAAGCACGAGAGACTTCCAAAGCAGTATCTCATTACAACAAGCATTCCTATGGGAAAATGAATAGCTGGTAGAGAGTGAATACGAGATCTGTAATTGAGTGCTGTATTTCTATTAATGGACTGTACAAGCTGTGAATCTTTGTGTGCCAGCTTTAAGTAGTTTAGAAGATTAATACTAGCTCTGCATTGCTTCTGGTACTGTAAGTAGCACACTTATTTCTTGGTGAAAGTACAACATAAGGCTTGCATTGTGTTACCTTTAATTTGCTTTGAATTCATGGTGTAATATCTAATTCTATTAAAAACATATGGGACCTGTTACAGAGGTTCACAGGTAGGAAAAGGGACAAGTTAAAAAGGTGGGAAGCGGTGATATAAGGGGGGGTCACTGCCACTTCTTTAAATTGTCATGGTTACTTAGACCGTAGGTGCAAGTTCAGACAGCAGGTACCTCCAGCTTGGTGGGGGTCGGGGGGGGTCCTCAAAGCAACACATTTGGCCGCTTTTCAGAGGCAGTGTTAGAATGGGCAGCAGCTTTAACCAACAGATCTCATGTCCGACTGAGTGAATTTGCACCACTGCTGGGCCGTCCCTCTGAACTTCACTTTTCCTGCCCACAGATTTCTCACCAGTTCTGCTCAGACAAACCGGAGTCTGATTCATCCCAGCCGCCTGTCTCCATAATTGCTTTCGCACATTCGCCAGCACTCCGTACCTGTGTGACAGGGTTGTGCATGATCCCACCTTCTGACCTCTCGCTTTGTGCGAGCGAAATCTACATTCAGCCAGAAAATACGTCCTTTCTCGTCTGTGCCATCTCAGTCACGCTCCGTCAGATGACATTTGCAGAGACATGAAAAAAAAAATAAAAAAAAGAGAGGGCAGGCTGGTTTTTGTGGGCCTGGAATGATGAGAGGAGAAAAGTGAGGGATGATGAATAAATGAATAATACATCTGTGCTGTCATTCCTCTCTTCCTGCTCCACCTCCCTCTCTTCCTGTGTCAGCTGGAGTTGGTCCTGTGAGGCGGTCTGATCTTAGTTGGGATTGTCAGGTGTGGTCGACAGCAAAGTGACAGGTTGACGCCGGCCCCTCGGTGACACATGAAGCAGCTTCTTTTGTTAAATGGGGTTGACAACCCAAATAAGAATTGTTTACATGCAAACAAGCCCAAGCAGGTCTGCAGTTGCTGTTAGGTGATTTTACAAATAGTGAAGACTGCTTCAAGGAGCATCGACTCTAAGAGGATACAATGACAAAAAAACACACGTCCTCCCTACTACTCCTCATTTAAAAACACATCCGGTCAGTGATATCATGAGAGATCAGATTGCCTGATGAAATGTCTGTTGTAAGATGCAGGAAATTCAAGATCTCGAGGTAAAAAGACAAAGACCCTTTAACGATCATAATGTCTGATCATCAACAGAACAAAAGAAACAGTGACAGTCTCCTCTCATGCTCGTAACATTTATTAGACTCCACCAGCACTGCATCTCCTCCTTCCCCCCTCCCCTCAAATGGCAAGATGTTCTCACCTTAATTGTAAATGCACTCTTCTGCATGCAAATACCAGTGTCCCCCTCTCCCTGTCTCCTTTCCCCACTCCCCTCCGATTTTCAATTAAGATCCAGACAGAGATAGAGGATCTCAAAGGGAGCGTGCTAGGGTGCCCTGCCACTGCTCCAGACATATGGGGGGGGGGGGGGGGTTATTGAGTGGCCATGACCCCAGAGGACCCTCACCTCCCTGGGATATCACACATCTTAGCCAGGACTCCTCTTCTCAATGGTGGCGTGTCCTAAAGCCACCCAGCAGAGGTGGAGGTGTCCTTGATTAGAATAGTCATTGAAATGATGGATTGAATCTGACGGTTTGCGTGTTATGGGCTGAGATTTTCGGGGTGTATGAATATTAATAGGTAGATTGTATCTGCAAGTCTCATTATGAGGATGGCCCCGAGCAATGAAACTGCAACTCGGCGTAGATGGTTACAAAATTATATTCTTTAATTGGATAATCATTGGATTATGAGGTGTGCTTTTGGAATGACTGAGCACTGGCCGTGATTTATGGAAACACTACAATATATATAAATTTTTTTTATTTTTTTGTCTGTTTCTCCCTCTCTCTCTTTTCTTCAGCTCGCTCAGTCCTGACGCAGACCCTGACGGTACATTCCAGAGGGAGGGCTTCGGTCGCCAGAGCATGTCCGAGAAACGCACCAAACAGTATGAAAACGCCGCTCAGCTGGAGATCATCAAGACCCGCAAGTCCAAGAGCATGGATCTAGGTAAATGATAGTGCGATTAAAGGAAAAGTTTAACATACAGGCAAATACTCTTATTTTCTTTCTCACTATTTACATCCTTTTTTACATGGCACATGTCACCTCTTTAGGTTGGCAGATTTTGTTACCTTTAGTTAGAGCCAGGCTACCTGTTTCCCCCTGTTCTCAGTCTCTGTGCTAAGCTAAGTTAGGTGGCTACTTCATGCAGTATTCAGTGGGCAGACATTAGAGTGGTCTTCTTTTTCTCATCTAAGTCTCTGCAAGAAAAGAACTGGCATATTTCCCAAAAGCTGAATGTTTATTACAACTTTGACCTTATTGTCATCGTTTTGCCCTTTTTTTTTTCTTATAACATTGTTTTCACTCAAGTAATGTCTGAGATCTGTGAATATGGCATCAGTCCAGCCATCAACAACAGGTAGACTTCTGAACAGGTAGGATGTAAACAAGAAAACAGTTTTGCCAGGTTATCTAAACCACGTTATTTGAAGGAAAAACCCTTAAGTAAATTCACCTGAAATGTTGGTAGTAATCTCCGACTGTGCAGTAAAAGTACAGTGTGCAGGCCTCCACATCCTATGGCCCTGTGTCCAGTAGAGCATTGGTAAAATAAAAGAAATAAGAGTACAATGGCCTCTTTAGTGACTGTTGAGTGATGGGAAGGCTGGTGAGACACAGGCATGCGCATATACACACATACACACGCTCAAACACACAGGCTGTATTTAGGGATGAGGACGGTGGGAGTTCAGAGCCTCTCCCACTGAGGCTGAAGCAGACGCTGCCTTCTCTCGGATCACTGACTAATCATAACAGATAACAGCTAACTCTCGTCCACAAGGAGCCCAGAGACGTGCAGAAAACCTTTGACTCTCCCACAGACTGGTGTAGGTCCGGGCCACTGCACCCAGCCCTCTGCTGTCCACCTTCCCTTTATGAGCTGCAGCCTCTGATCGCCACCAAAACTTCTTCTATAAGTGAAGCCAGACAAAACAAACTTTGAGCGGAAAGTGCTGCTTTGGAGAAAGATGATCATTGGTGGTGGGATAGATTTCACTGAGAAGTGAGTTGAGCAGTTGAGCATTATGTTCTTAGTGTTGAAATATAATTGGATATTAGAGAGGACAGGAAGTGAGGAGAATGGACAGGAAGCTCCATGATGGTGTTGTCATTATTGCAAATGCATATTTTATCATCAAGTTTAATCAGAAAAGCTTCTTGATTGAGCCAAAGTGGCGTCAGCATTTATTTATGAATTTGATTAGTTTTAGAAAACAACAGTGTTTGTTTTTACATAGAAAACAAGTCCATCTGCTCATAAGACGACACCTCACTTTGCAGATAACCAGTGTTATTGATGTTTCACAAATCTTAGTTCTCGAGATCGGTGTGTGCGTTGTTAGATGTAATTCAAAATCACATTTCCTTTCACTATTTGCAGGGCCCAATTGAGTTTGTGAAATATCCCGCTGACAGAAATCCCTGCCAATACAGAATCATAATCCATCAGCGAGAATATCACAGTGTTCAGAGGGTGCAGGGAAATAACTAACTTGTTCCTCTCATAATAACTGCAGGAACTGACACGAGTTCCCAGAGGAAAAATGTTTCAGTCAATACATGGACCACAAGCTCTACCATCTGTGTGCAAAATGAAAGCTACATATTGGGATTCATGTCCTACCTAATGTCACATAAGTTCCACTTATCTCAGAGGCGCGCACTGCCATAGCATGGTGATTATTTTAATGAAATTATTACATCAAAGGCACACAATGAGAGACGGCCTATGGGTAATGTATAATAGAGTTGAGGATTAAATGAGCCACAGAGCATATTGCCCACGTTTACCCTTAAACATCGTCTTTGGCTCACTCTTTGACATTGACAAAGTTTGTCTTCAGAAGTTAGGTGAAGGTGTAAGCATTCCTCTCTCATTCTACTAACACGTTAATAATGCTGTGTTTTTATTTCAAAGCCACCCTGACTAAGTTGTTAACATGCTCAGCAATGCTATCCCCTACAGACTCGTTTGATTCAGTCACCAGGTATTTTTGTCCCTCTTTTTAACCGTGTTGCAGGTAGTCCCAAATCACATCAGCAGATGGATTTTGTGACTTTGAAGCCCATCATTGTTGAAATATGCTAGACTAGTCAGGCATCCTGTAGTTCAGTCCCATTTAGATGGGGAACAAAGCTGAGCGAGGGAAGAAAAAGGGAAGAAAGAGACGTGAGGTTCTGCAGCTGACAGTAATACGTTAGCACGTTCCAGCCACTTTGCCTCCTAAGCCTCATGATTGACAGGCTCTGGCATGAAGCGAAGTATCTGCTCCACTTAGATCAGTGTTCCCAAACTACTCAGTATCTGCCTGCACTTTCTGATTCTGTCTCTGCTTTGCATGTGTTCAATAACATGGTACAGAAGACACTAACCACTCACACCTGTTTATGCTCTTTAACAGTAGCAGATGAGATTAACTGCAGCACGAGAACCAATGGAGGTAAGCACCCATGTCGGGGCCAGCTCAATACACTCTCACCATTATTACAATGGACCATTATGATTGTTCAGCAGGATCAATAATAGAGATTGGAAAAGCAGTCCCACTCTTTCTCCATAACCAGCCCATGACCAACCATTACTGGCTGTGTGATCTTGGCACCTTTAGATGCATATGGAGGAGAGTGTTGTTTGAGGTAATTGCAGCATGATCAAAAGAGGGTTTTCATATTGCTGAGAGGGAGTTGCATGGCGTTGAATAGAGACTTGGCAACTAATGCGGGAACCTGTGCCATTGTGCTCATTCTGCAGTGCAAATGATTGAAGAAAACACTCATTACTCCAGGAGGTGTGCAGGGCTGGAGAAAGCCAGGCGATGGTGTGGCATTTGCAATACAGAGACATTCATTGGCAGTTGGCCTCTTCAGCTCGCTCCAATTGATCCATCATAGTCGGGCTGTTTTGAGCTCAGTTTGGAGCACATTAAAGTGCATTTACTCCATTATATTATCACAGTGTGAGCTGAGGACTGGGTCACGAGGGGGTAGTTTAAAGTCATTTCTAAGAGCACTAATTTGAGACGAACATGTTTATTACCTGTTGTGTTCAGGGATATTTGAAAAACACAACAACTTTGTGCATATTTCAAGGACTCCTAAACATAACATAAGAGGCAGGAAAGGTGTTAAAAACAAATATTACGAGGCTGGTCACCGAAAGACCCGCAGTGTTAAATGAGAGATGGGCAATAATTGTGAGTTTCAATTCCAGCCGAGACAGTTGCAGATCCGGTGGGTTGCCAGGCTTGGCATGAGAGTTGCCAGCCTCTGCATATTAATAGCTCAGCTAGCTGAGCGAGTAGGCTTACATGGAGGGTGGTTAGCACGTATTAAAAATAAAATTATTGGGTTGATAAAAGCACACAGCTGCGGGACAGTATCCAGCACCCTTGATTGAGATATTAACCACAAGTCCGGGTAATGATGATTCCTTTGTGACACATGTTCAGCGTACGGAGGACGTCCTCTGTCAGGCTAATGATCCACAACTGGCAGAGACATAGGAGCCGGTCGACCCAGGGATGCTTCACTTCCACTGGGATACCTGGACATGGCCTTCCCTCGACCACCTTGGAGGCTATTTTTAACATAATTACCCTTTTACCGCCCTGCTTAAAGCCCTGACTCTCTGAATAAATTATGTGTAATGGAGCCCCTGTCTGTACACAGATCTTTACATGCAAGGACCTGTGGTGAATAATGGCTGGGGAGCATAGTTTTAGCTGCTCTAATTATACTATGGGCTCCTGTCCCTGTAATAACTGCTGCTGATTTATTCATGGGGTTTGCCATACCTCCCCTCTTTTCATTTAATGGCAATGGATCTTCTCCAATTAACTGTCCTTGGCCTTAATCTGGCTAAAGAACACAGCCACGTTGGCCATTTTTGTCTTCGGCCATGACAAAATTCCAGTCGCACTTTCCCCCATATTTGGTTTGATTGTCTTTCTTTTTCTGTATTTCATTATGGTGATTTTCATTTCTCCTCCAGACGTGTGGGGAGAGACAAACTCATGTCTGTATGCAGTGGGGGAATATGTATTTTCATCCCTCTGAATAAGAGGGAGATGAAGAGCAGAGCACTGAGGCTTCTGTTGTGTGATAGGAATCGCATAATAGACTGGCATACAGAGAGCTGTCCGTCAAACTCCCCCAGGAGAGCCAGGGCTGCCTCTGATGAAAACAAAGGCAGGTTCGAGGCAGCCGGGGTCTTTGGGCAAACTCTCTCTCTTTGCTTCGCTCTCCCATTCTCTTTGTCTCTCTGCTTCTCTCAGTCATTCACCACGGTGACTAGAAACAATGGCGAGGGGGATCATGGAGCAGAATACCAAGCGGGAGGATAATTCCCTGTTTCCAAGTACAGCAGATGTCATTTGTGTTCCCTTGAACTGTTGCATCCTGTACGGCTCTAACTTGCAATCCCATTGTGTCAAACATGCACCCTGGCTTCCGCGTGTCCGCTGTTGGCAGGCTTTATGTGTAAGCTTCAAAACCTCCCCAAATTTACATGACATTTGTACTGGGTTGATTGAGTTTTATCCACAAAGTATGAAAAATTACAGCATTTTCCTGCCATGCTGTATCTGCGCTTCTGTTTCCTTGATAATATATTTTGTCTTGAGACTGTCCTCTCTTGTCCTTCGCATGATGAGATTACTCCTTCTGAGCAAATGAATTACATGATTTTTACTTGCATTCTCTTGGTTTTGTAAGGCTTTTTATGCTTCCCTGGCATTAAAATTTGTCATCGTAATCAGAAATGCTCCTTCCCTTCTGAGGAACTAAGCAGTAAAATGAATCTTCTGTTCCTGCAGCCTGAGAGCTTTTGACCCCTTAGACATTTGTAGCACACAGTAAAGTTTCATTTTACTGTGCAGCGCAGCCTGAAGGCACACATATGTGCTCTTCCCACTAAATGGGATGCAGCATTATAGGATTGGTGTTCATTTATTTGGAATGCTACTTTCTGGATTGAGTCCAGGTCCTCTTGGGATTGGACACTTTTATTAACATTGACGAAAAGGAAGGGGAAATGGTCTGTTAAATGCATAACAGTACATTTACCAGTCTGGAAACCCAACACCACTGGCTAACAGCTGACCTTTTAGCCTATCTGACTTCTTTGACACCAGATCTGTAGCCACCATGGATGATAGAGAAGCACTCACACTCTCAGTGAGGGTGCGTTGGTAGCAAACGCAGCGAAAAGACAAATGCCCTTGTGACCCGAAAGATCCTAAAAGTAGCATGAAAACTTTCAGTTCCTTTAAAATGACATGACTGAAATAAGAAATCAGTCAGCACTGTGCTTTCCTACATGTGTCCTCAGAAAGTAACTGTCCGGATGACTGTTTGAACTAGCTGGCTAATCACCAGCGAGCTGCTGCAGGTTTGCTTGGTTAAGGGATCAAGAAGAAAATAGCAAAGGCGTTGAGCCAACAGAAGAGACAAGCTGCCAGTGGTAAAATTATGATAACAGTAGGAGCATATGTACATTTCTGCACAGTGTTGCCAGTATAGCCTCTTTTCTCTGAAGCTCTTAACTCCATCATACCCTGCTTTTGAAACCTTTGTGTATTCACACTGCTCTATATATCCTGTCTTCCTGTTCCAATCCATCATGCACTGAAACATGTTCTCTTCTGTGTTTGAGGTTCTCCATACTGTGGTCCCAAATTATTTCTTTCAGTGATGGGGGTTTATTTTCTTTGCCTAATCTGTGTTTGGCCACGCACCCCTGCATCTAAGGATCCACTGTGATCACCGAGCACCAGTGGCTCATGCCTCATTTAGGCCACTTCAAACATGTCCAGGGTCCTGTTGATGGTAGATGACAGAAGTGTGTGTTGTGAGTTTGTGTTCTTGTGCCCATTGAGGAGTCCCTGCATGGGGCACACACATACAAACATATACACCCAGTGTTTGCACGTGTGTGTTCTATTCAGTGGGGGTAGGAGACAAGACCTTATAGAAACATTTGCTATTGAAAACCAACAGGAAGAGCTGCAGGAGACATTTATTTACACCACATGAAACCACAGAGGAAACAGCAGCACTCATTCATTACATGTGGAGGGTCTATATGGTCCACAGGGAGTCATAAAGACACAATGCTGCTCTGTCCAGACTTCTTCGACATGTGCTGCGTCCTCAGAGAGTCAGTGAGGCTGCTGGAGTAATTGAATCAGCAGTTT
Source organism: Trachinotus anak (assembly GCF_046630095.1). NCBI lineage: Eukaryota > Metazoa > Chordata > Actinopteri > Carangiformes > Carangidae > Trachinotus > Trachinotus anak. Next base: position 19,799,330 of record NW_027273860.1, on the reverse strand, counting down.
ATCCACTATTACTGATAGTTTCCTCTGCAGAAGTTTACACCTAACAAGGCTTCACTTGCACATATTCAGAAATCCACCTTGTTATGTTTGACAGCACCGCTGAATCGAGGTAGAATAAAGGGGGACAGAAAATCAACCAGGCTGTTTGTTTACCAACTGGCAAGAGAGGTAAGAGCTCCGGGGAACTGACGGACGCTCCCTAACAAAATGAAATACCAATACCTGAGTCGTGCTCCACTGACATACCCTAAACAAACCCCTGGCAAGCATTGGAAAAATAATTACAGCTTTCCTGGGCTGAGCCCCAGTGCTGAAGAGGTTGACTGTTGAACATTCACTTTGCTTTCTACACAGTTAGCCCATGCAGGTCCTCTTAAGGATATACTTTGTCTTACAAGTTTGAAATATAAGAGCCGCTCTAATTAGCTACTTTGCAAAAATGTGTGATGTCACAACAGCCTTTCATTTGTATCATGCACAGTTTACTTGTTAATTGTATTAACTTTGCATAATGGCTGTAATTTCTGCAGCATTGTTTTGTGAGGTAAACAAAGTCTGTGCCATTAGTCTCGACATTTCTGTCCATAAACCATATTGGTGTGTTTTGTGTTGTTCTGTGCACCACACATGATGACAAAGTAGTGGAAAGGCAGAGTGTGCTAGTGTTTTTCTGCAGGTGGCCTCTGTCAACAAATGTTTTAGTGCATTTTTGCCCACCAGGCTAATCAACATAAGCCAGAACAGGTTGTTTCTTTTGTCCTGGCTCTGCCGTCATGTTGTGGTATTACCTGCAAAGGATTACAGCTATAAAATGTTGTTTGCACTAAGATGGGTTTGTGAATACGTAGACAGTGGTGTTGGAAATCAATGGACTTAGATTTGTTTCATCTACATGCCCTCCCCTTCTCTCCCTCCTTCCTGTTAGAGAAGGAGAGAACAGAGTGAGGAACACTTGTGGGAATAGTTTTAGGTCTGAACACTATAATCACTCTGGTGCTGTGGTACATTGCTGTCTTTGATATTTCATTTATATGCATTACGTTTCAGCCATATAATTTTACTCTGCAGACACAAGAACAAAGGTTGAATTATAATTCTCAACAGGAAAATGTCTCAGTGAAGATGTAATACTCTGTTCTCATTTCACACACTTCATTGGCCAGGCAATGGCATCATTTGTTTTTCATGTTAATTGCCAGACTCACACTTTCTCTTTGCCTGCCAAGTATGGCACATAACATCATCCCATACAAAACTAGCAAAACGTTAATGATTCATTGTCATGCAATGAGCCCCGTGATGATAAGTTTTAGGTTGCCATTGTGGGGGGGTTAGAGTCACACACCATTAGTCTGCTGGCCTCAGTGACACTGTCTCCTCTTTCCATAGGCTGTGCAGAACAAGAGCTCGGACCCTCGCTGGGCCTGAAAAAGTCCAGCTCCCTCGAAAGCCTCCAGACGGCCGTTGCAGAGGTAACGCTGAGCAGTGACATAAACGCCAACAGGCCACACTCGCGGATCGTCAGGAGCCGCGGCTGCAACGAGAGCTTCCGGGCCGCCATTGACAAATCATATGAGAAACCCGGTGCCACAACGGCAGAAGAAGAGAACAGCATGGAGGCATGTGAGTGTTCAGACCTAGAGTTTGTGTTTACTCAGAGCAGAGATCCAGGATAACATGCCCAAAAGTGTGTCAGCATTTAATCTACAATGGAGGGCATTAGTAGATTATTACAGAGGAATTCTGTTAGTGTAATATAGGCCAACTAAATAATGCTTCCCCAGAGCCTGTTCAGAGTGGCAGGATTCACCCCCAAGTAAACTAGGTTAGGGATCCCCACTTGCTGGAGAGATGTGTGTGTCACAAAGCCCATCTGCAGTAAGTGTCTAGGTTACACACTCATTAATATTCACACGCTTCATGTTTAGTGAAATTGTTAGAGAATGTGGCAGCGTGTTTTCCCTGCAGCTTACATACTCTTAAAGTGCACTGCCGTGTCTCTCCACGTAGTGTAAGCAAGGAAGACTTTCTGCTGTTTACCCACATATGTCAGGCTCCTGCTGTATCCATTTTACACGCCACATGTATGTGTAATGATATTTACTATGATTAGAAATGAAATAAATCATCTTTGCTTCAGTCTGTGCCTGGTAGTTTTGGCACGCAACACTTTACAACGTTGCCAGGTTTGCTCACATTTGTTTTCCCGCATACCTGACTGCGACTGGAACCAAAATTACCTCGTTTTATTCTTAACTCTGAAGTCAAGAAGAGAAGGAGAAAGACATGCCACCTTCTGTTTGAGTGGATATATCCAGTCCTACTTGGTGTTTGATGACAAAAAGACATGCATTGGATATCGAGAGGCAGCCGTCTTATGTTTTGCGACAGGTAATAACACTGCAACACTACAAGAGTAATCACCAGATATAAATTTCCATTCACCATTAAAGGATTCCATTAAAAGAGCTGGGGGGACATTTGAGAAAGAAGGAATTATTTGCCTGAAACGCTTTGTTCTCATAAGCTCTGTCGGCATGCCACTAAATACAGTCTTATCTCGGCAAAGAAAAATGGGGAAAGCAACCGATTTCCCCTGCCGCGGTATATTGCATTCTCCCTCATGATATTCAAATAACTCTGTTTTTCAATTTAGATAAAAGCAGCCAGTCTGTGCTCGTCACTGAGGTTAATAGTCAAAGTTGACAGATAAGCCTCTGCCTTCCTCTGCTCCCAGACTTTTATTTACATAAAATAAGAATGTGGCATCACCTAAAGAAAATGTGTCCCCAAAGATATCCTGCTGGGCAAAATGCTCTTCCCCCCTGCGCTAGTCTGTGTTGCATCGTTTGAGGAAATGGAAAAAGAAAAAGAAAAATAAAAGTCTAGGGCAAAAATCCTTCCTTTACGTCTTCATTTTACTTGTCTGTCATAACCTTCACTGACAGGCCAGCTGACATGTCCTTGATTATTAAAGCAGGGAAGTTTAATGGTAGAGTTTCACTAAAGTGACAAAATGTTTCCTGTCATTGTCTGTCTCCTCAAATTATCTTTCAGTCTTCTGACGCTTCCATCAACGCTCCCGTCGTCATTTGAGAAGTCATTTTCTGCTCACTTTCATTAGACTGCTGCGGATGGCCTCACTTTTTTTTTGATGTCCAGAGATAAAGGCTTTATTTTGATGGGAGGTTGCTTCTTTTTCTGTCCTGCTTCAGTTGAAAGACTCAAATTAAACAGAAGACGGATGATGACAAATACTGCATTGAACTGGCTTCCTCTTCCTTCTAACTCACAACAAGGCCTTTATAAGACCTTATATGAAGAACCTAGCCACAAACAAATGTTAGACGCACACACACACACACACACACACACATACAAGCGCACGTGGCCACTGCCCTCTGGGTGGCTCTGGATTACAATATTTAGTATGTTATCTGCGGATTGGCATCGTTAAGCAGTAGCAGCATTAGCACTCATTTAAATAGCGAGACCCAGCTCACAGCTGCCATTCGCTACTGTCGCTCTTAAGTGGATGATAAGCAGGCAGCAGATTGAGTGATAAAATTGGTATACTCATCCAGAACCTGCTCCCAAATTTGTGGAGGTGGAGAATAGGAAGGGGAGGGGCCACGAACTGTTAGTGGTGATGAACTGCATAATTGAGCAGGTTTAAGCTGCCAGTCCGCCCTCGGCTTCCCGCAGCACGGCGCCTCATGTTGAGATTCCATCTCAGTAATTCCCTCCGTGATGGCAGCTGAAAGAAATATCTGATAGCTGCACAGATCACAAGAGAAAACAAACCCCACTGTTCATCCTAGAAATGTGAATCCTGCAGCTCCTCCCTCCCGTAGTCCGCCTCATCCTGTATGCCAAAAATCCATCATGGTCTCCCCTCCCTCTTCTGTCCTCACGATAAGCGCTTTTCTCTCCTTCCATCAAAGGCAGAACTTATACAATGACACGCAAGAGTGTAATAAGTTGTAATCTGAAGGACATCTACCTCATGCCTCAGAGCCAGAGATATAGGGTAGACAGGAGCTATTCCGATTGTGGAACACACCACATTTGCAATTAAGATCCCCGGGAGCATTTTTCAAGATTATTTAAATGTATAATTACTGACAGATTAATTACATTTTGCACATCAGTTCTGATTAGATGTGATGGAAACTTTGAGTTTAATCAACCCTACATCTCCTCAGGAGTTTGGTTTCAATTTGATTTCTGGGTTGAAATGAGTTCAGACATAAATTAAGAACCAGATTCATATGACAATCTGAAAGAAACTCCACTATTTGCTCAGATCGCTTTTATATGAAATGCAGCAGAAAAGGGCAGGAAAAAAAAGATGGTTCTCATGTGAGCTGTGTGAAATGTACACACTTGAAATAACTTCAGGCTCTCAGCTAAGTGAAAATATGTTCGACTGAATATTATTCTCAAAGGGTGTGCAATGTAAATATATTCTGCTCTAATGAGACGCATGAGTTCAGTTTGTTCTGTTCAAAGCTGCCGTACCTTGTGGGAAACAGCTTTTTTTATGATTTATGTGATGTTGCAAGAGGAAAGAAGTGAGTCTTTGTAGCTGTTAAAAAAAAGTGTTGTTGTTGTGCTGATTTCAAATGCAGCTTTGTGATCCATGGGAGTCAAGTGGAAGTTAAAGTTTTTGTATGCCTTTATTGACTCACATTTTATTTTTCTTCCTCTCCTTGTGTTTGTGTGCTGTTCTCTTTCCCTCTCCATCTCTGTCCTGAACACCCTTCTCCATCCTCCTTGTCCCTTCACTCCAGTGGACGAGGACACAGAGGGAAGTTCCCGGTCGGGTCGTGAGTCGATGTCCACCAGCGGAGACCTGATTGTGGGCTCCGGGCTGAACGGCAACCACTCCAAAGATGACAGACGGAAAGACTGGGACAAGGTTGGAGGGAAGGAAAAGAAGAAACCTGAAAGGGATAAAGAGGAGAAAGACAAGGACAAGATCAAAGCCAAGAAAAGCATGCTGAAGGGCCTGGGTGATATGTTCAGGTAAGAACGAGACGGCGCTCAGCTCAAATTCCTAAACAAAACCCCCACCCCTCCTCTCTGTGTAGCCCCGAGCGCTAATTGCTATCTGCTTTATTTAATTCCACTCAACACGTTCACCGTTGGATCATACAGAATTTGAATGCATTCTCTGGATGTTGCCAGTGCTAATCAGGGACCTCTCTCCTTGAACCTTGTGAGACAGAGGGAGTGGATGGAGGGGAGGGCGGGTTATCGACCTCAAGGGCCTCTGGCACTTTTGAGCCAGATTATTTTTAATAAGGGCAACATGTTTTATTCATAAACCCATGTGCACAGCCCTCCTATCCAAACACGCTCAGCATTTGTTAACCAGCAGACAATGTTCAGGGCCCATATGGGTGCTAATGTGGGAGCTGTGATTTGGTGCTGGGGATAAAAGACCTTTGGAGATGATAAAATCGACTGCAGATTGGAATAGTTGCGTGTGATTGGTATTCTCAGCGGCTGTCTCATCATGTGGTTGCAAAGTTTTAGAGGCAGACTACCTTGGGAGGCCTAGAGAGGCTCCATGACTCTGCTCTCAACAGCCCGTAATATTCATCAATTTAAAAATAAATGTTCAAAAGGAAAAGATTTGATATTATTTAGCGATACTCACACCTGCTAAAAGTCCTTAACATTGTGTTATCACCTCATATACCCCAGGAAGTTGGAGGCAGATTCAAACCAGTAACCTCCACTGGCACATTTTGTGGTTGTTAGTTTAGTCCTCCAGCCTGGAATATAACCCAGCTGAGCCACTGAGCACTAATGCGTAAAAACACAAGTCCTACAGTAACGAACTAATGTTGCGTTGGACCATACACTGTGCACATAGACAATAGTAGCAGAAACATGCAAAAAAACACTGAAAATAAACATCCTGTGGGTATCCATTCACTTTCCTCTGCCATGGGGAAAATGAAAGGGGGAGTCACATTAATTATTTCAATTCCGTGCACATTTGAATATGGCATAAATTAATGGTGGAGGCAGTGCGGGCCGTTATCGTGCCGTAAGTTGTTTTCATGTGGATTAGTTTAATGGGATTAGTTAGCGTATCGCGGCGCACGGCTCGGTAATGAACAATAAAGACGACAAGTGTGTTTTGAGGTCACCATTGAGGAATGTGGGGAGCTTCCTTATCTTATTATTTTCACTCTTGTGTTTTTTTTTTTACTCAACTGCCTTTGCATCCCGTGGTGTAAATGCATAATGAGTCATACACGCTCACATTCTGTTGCACACCAGGCGTTAGCACATATGTGGAGACACACACATGTTCACAGGGGTGCACGCACAGAGAAATGTGCTGGATTAGTAAATGGAAGAGGAAATCTGAGCCACAGATTTGACACTTGGCGCAATCAGCGCCGTTGGCAAAGCTTTTTGAGTGTCCGTGTGCTCGGCCCGATAGGTGGCTGCTGGGCGAGTTCAGCTGTGCACGTGGGCCCTCGGCATGCCCTCCTCGGCCTCATCATCGTTCTTCATTATCTTGGAGTGCCACTGCCACTTAAGATTTGGCACATGGCAGGCCTCGCTGACACTCGCCCCTGCTCCGTGCATTTAACACCAGGCCCTGTGCTTCCTGAATGCAAAGAGGCAGCCTCCAGAAGCAGCATGTCTCTCCAACTCTCATGCTTTGTCTTTCTTTCTTTCTGCGACTCCTTGTTGATACCTCAAACAATTTTCTACTTAAAACTGTGACAGCTCTCACACCCACACGTCTACACTGTCCTCTTCTATTCTCTCCCCTCTCCCTCACAATCCACCTAACAGGTTTAGAAAGTAAGAGATGGCAACTGAGGTGAGAATGAATGCGTCCCACAGGATACAATAACAAACTTTTTTTTTTTTCTTGTGAAGAACCAAATGGAGTGATGTGAAATGCCTAGCGGTCAAAAGGGAGGGGAGGGAAAGAAAGTGAAAGATCTGTTGTGTGTCTCACTTTTAGCGATTCTAGCAAAAGTTTTGACAGTGATTTCAGAACGAAGTTTTCTGTGCATGAAAAAGGGTTTGGCTGACAGTTGCTGAACGCTCGCAGGCTTACGGATCATGGATAGAATTTACATTAGCAAGTTTCACATGCGAGTGTCTCACCATTTCGTGAAAACATCAAAAAGACATTCTGATTGGGTTAATCCTTTGTAATGCTTGTCTCCGTGGTTTTCATTTGCATAAAATGGACAGGCAGCCACTCACTTTTTCCTGCATTTCTCACACATGCATGTCTTACACTCACCTTCTCCCTCTAAGGAGATTTCAAGGAGTATGCAGCGCGCTGCAATTTGAGCTCATTTGCATGCAGGCCCTTGGACAGCCTGATGAACGTGTAGTGCACGTCTGCTTAATGGACAGCCTGATTGGGAGTGCATTAACATCAGAGCCAGGGGAAAGGAGGATGGCCTAATATAGGCAGCGAGAGGGCGGATAAAGGGAGAGACTGAGATAAATACTGTAAGTGCAAGAATGACTGAAAATGTGCAAGTTTGTGATGGAAACAAAATTGACTGCCTAAAGCCCAAAGCAAAGAAAGTGCAGTGCACAACCCTGGCTTCCCTGCCTGTCTGGGCTCATACTGTACCGCCTATAGGATGGCAGACTGCCTGGTATACAGTCCTGTACCATCCAGTAATAGATAGCTCATAATCTTATGAATGGATAACTATGTACATGCATGCATAGGATAAAAATTGAGCCCGAGGCAGCTTGACATCACTGTTATTTCAAGGATGTCTGTTGCATGCGTGTATGACTGTGTCCATGTCTGCATTCAGTGGGATAGCAGGGAATTCAAGGCGATGCATTAACCCCCAAACCACTGTACGTGGTCATTCATCTCCTCTCTAGTGGATAACATGTGATCATTACTTTCCCATTCTATCAGTTTTGTTTAGATGTTGGGAGCTTTGCCCAGGGCTCCGTTAGCATGCTAGCAGACAATGATGTCTCAACCCTAGCCTGCAAGACTCCGTTCAACATGCCTAATGAGGTGTTGTTATCTGCTCTGTGACTGACTGACCTCCTCCATCAAAGACCCATCTCCCATCTCTTGATGCGTTTATGTGTGTGAGAGACCATGTTGTGTGTAAGCACAAAAAAAAAAAAACTATTCTAGGTCATTTATTGTAGGGCTGAGTATTCAATTGTTAAAACAAAGTGAAAATTAATATTTTAAGGGGTAATTAGACTCATTAAATATGCAGTTTCTGCATATCTATCTTCAGAATGCTGTTATGTATTCATATTTCTATACCTAAACATTTTTTTGTGTGTGTATAAATGTGTGTGTGACGAGTGAGGAAAAATGCATCTTACTGTAGGAAAAGAAAACAGCAGCATGAAGGAGAAATAGGATTGTGAAGGCTGCAGAAATGGAAGGCAGGGTTGGGATGGGGAATGGGGGCCAGCGAGGAGGGGGGTGGAGGGTGGATTGGGTGAGAAGGAGAGAGGGGCTGTGTGCACTGGAGTGAACTGGGGCACCGAGGGAGAGTGGGAAAGGAAGATGAAAAGGAAAGAGGAAAGGGAAAGGGAGAGGGGGAATGAGAAAAGAAGGGAGCTCTTTACAGCGGCAGTCATGGCATCGTGCTACTGTCTGCCTGGAGGGAGGACTGAGGATTTTTTTTTTTTGTAACATTTTTTTGTGCGAGTTAGCATGAGCAGTTTCAAGGAGCATGTAAATTTCCATGTGCGTGAGTGTGTAATGTGTGTTTGCGTGTGGGTGTATATAGATGAAAAGACTGTGTTAATGGGCTCTGGCATCTCACCCTCGCTCACCCACGCACACATACTCTTACCCCCCGCCCTCCCCACCAATCTGATAAGCGGCATGCCTCACGCCGAGCCATCAACCGACACTGGAGCTCGGTGTGACAGCCTTGCACCCCCCATGCATCCACACTACATCACCCCTGGGACCTCGTCTGCCTGCTCCTCACTGCGGATGCAGCCCCACTCAATGGGGGGGGGGGGGGGGGGGGGGGGGTTGTGGATTGGGAAGGAAAGCAGTGAAAGATGGAGTGTGGGGATGCTTTCTATCTTTCAATCTTTATTATTCTTTGGCACGCTGGGAGAGCCGGAGTGTGGGGGATTGGCATCAGTGTGTGTGTGTGTGTGTGTGTGTGTGTATTTGTTTGTATGCATGTGTGAGCATGCCTAGAATATGGATACCACACCATGAAAGCATGACAATGTGTAGCATGAGAGTAGGTAGTTAGCGTGTTCCTGTGCCGTTCTGTGTCTTCAAACCATATGATTCTTTCTGCTCGTGTGGGTGTGAACAGCTGATGGCGGGTAAGCCAGTTTGATCATTAGTACACCAACAGGACACACACATTAGCCTGGCTTTTTTATACACACACACACACAAACAACCAAGAGCGTGCCTGATGGATCAACATACACACTTTTCTGTAAAACACCCCTCCACCTTACCAAACACACCCACAAACGCTCACATATGCTTGTAGCATTATACCACAGTTGATTTGGAGACAGCAATTAGCCACCTCCACATGTGGGCTCTGACATCTGCTAAATGTAATCTGAGAGAAAATGATAATTGTTCTTGTTGCTCTGCCTCACTCATCACAGTGTCTGTGCTGAGGTAGTAAAAGCGAGCATGGGGCACAGCATCAAGCCGGAGCCTGTGTGTGAGAATGACTGGCAGCTGCTGCGATGTGAAAAATATGAGTAAAGAAGCACAAGATGATTACATGAAAAAAATAATGTAACACGTCATGGACTTAGGATGGTGAGGCAAGAATAGACATCAGCTCAGTAGGGTGGTCAGTGATTGCAGAGATTGCTTCATGTGGGCGAGGATTCACTCCTTTAAAGTGCCTGTGAGCAACAAAGTGACTTCCTGTCAGCTTTAGAGGCACTTCTGTGCTGCTGACCCTCTGACCACACTGAAAGTAAAGCAGGCCACAAATCTCCCCCCATCATGGATGAATTTTTCAGATTGAACTCAATAGTGAACTTTGGTAGCTTTTGGCAGCTTTGTCATGTGCCAAGTCATCCCTCAATATCACCTTCAAATGGCTGCACAGCTGAAAGAAATATCATGTCAGAGAGGGGCACAGCACAGAGAGAGCGGGTCAGCTTTCTCAACTTCTCAGGAAAAACAAAGGAGCACAAAAATGTCCTCAGAGTGTGACATCCCATTACTCTCCTGACAATCATGTACCAGAGAGGCCCAGCAGGGGGCCAAACAACTAACAACAGCGTCTCCCCACTGAGAAGATTAGCGCCACTGTCACAGAGGGCAGCGACAGAAGATGAAAACAGTGAAACAACTAAACTCTTCAGTGCACCAGGTTAAGTCAAGACCAGCTTTGTGCCTGGTGTCAAAAAATTAGATGTCACTGTCAATTTCTGGGAGGGTGAAGCATTTTGACATGGGGAGAGGCTGAGTGATAGGATTAAGGAGGGGGGGGAGGGGCTGCTTTATGACTTTAACCACCAAGAATGAGAGATGGCCGTTTCAAGCATGGTGGGGGTTAAGGGGGGGGTTGGCTGTCCGGCCGCACTTCCTCTGCTTTAGGCCACTCGATGCAAATGTGATTGGGCAGCAGTGGGCCTCCATCAGACAGCCCTGGAGTAATTAGGTTTCCAATGATCATGCAGTGCTCTGAGATAGACCTTGAAGCATTGGGGAGAAGCAGCGAGGCTGGTGTGTGTGTGTGTGTGTATGTGTGTGTGTGTGTGTGTGTGTGTGTGTGTGTGTGTGTGTGTGTGTGCGCGCGCGCGTGTGTGTGTGTGTGTGAAGACATGGTGTTGCACGATGGAGTTAATTGAATCTGAAATCTTGTTGGCCTGAAATGAGATCCACCGATGTCTCTCACGCTGCGTCTCAGGCAGAGGGCTGCAAACATGACTGAATTCATAAAGTGTGTTATTAAAGAGCTCAAATTAAGTGTAGCAGTGCACCCCTCCATACTCTACCAGGCCTATGACTACTAATGATCCAACCCCAGTGGAATCACGCCCAGACCCACCAATGAAACCTCTTCTCTTCTCTTCTCTTCTCTTCTCTTCTCTTCTCTTCTCTTCTCTTCTCCTCTTCATCACTTCTAACATGTTCTCTTTTCTCTTTACACTTCCTAACTTTCCTCCCCCTCTTTCCCTCTCTCCATCCTCTTTCCCTTTATCAACCTTGATGTTCCAAACAGAAACCGCCCGATGTTTCTTCACTTCCCTCCTCTCTGTTTGATATTTGTTTTTCACACTTTGAGACACTTTGAATCCACTTTGATGTGTTTTTCTTTTTTTTTTTCACGCTGGCCCAGATCGCTTTGATCAATCAATGCGAGTCAACTCTCAGAGGACAGGCGGATTTGAAAATAATGAGAAAACATTAAGAGCACGTACAAGGATCTGAGAATGGCACAATCCCATTTTGTTTTTTTTAAATTGTACAAATGGATCACTGATGCTGCCCCGTTATAAACCATATTTAATGTATGTTTTGGTCTGAGGGAGGGAAGGAAGTAAAGTATAAACTGGTTTAGAGATGCAAAGCATGCTTGATATTACAGAGACAGAGGTGAGAAATGCACATGGGAGAACCTATTTATTTCCCCCTATGTGCTATGCAAATGAAGTGTGCTGCCTGCTACAGTAGGACTCATTGCTAGTCTGCTCACCCATCTACCAGGCTTAGCATGTAATGAAATGGAGGCCTTTGGCTGAAATGACCTTTCCTATCCACTGAGTTCACACCTGCTGTTGTGTGCATGCTCCGAACATGTGAGTGAGTAGGTGGTGGGCGAGAGACAATCACAGTGAAGGTAAGGGAGAAAAAAGCCGGGAAAATTGCTTTTGAATTACAAAGGTAATATCAATCGATGTTGAATTACACTTCTGATTTCCATCAAAGACAACCAATTAAAGGCAGGAGCCGTATTCCTCTTGTTCTGTCACCGTCTCTGACATGTGTTCAGCATGTAAAGTGAATTTATTTTTTTCTTCCCTGGTTTTCCACCTCTCTCTCTCTCTCTCTCTCTCTCGCTCTCTCTCTCCCTCCCCCTCCCTCCTACTCTGATCTTTTTTTTCTGTCTTTGGTGAGCGTGTCAGAGAAATGGAGATTCTTTTCATGGCTGGATCAGGATTTCATTTCTCCCTATGTTTGTCGTGAAGGATTCTTAATTGGGCTCTCTCTGCTATACCAAGATGTGTGAGCAGCCCCCCCCCCCCAAGTTTGTTAGTTAGGGAGGGGGTAAACGCAAGGCTGAAGAACAGAGGACTGAACAGTTTATATATCTAGCTGCAGATCTGTATGATGTCTGGTTCAGCCTCTTATAAGTTATTTGTGTGTGTGTTTCAGCAACTGTATTTCCAGCCCAGCACACCCAGCAATTACATCCATGTTGGTTATTTCTGCACCTGATTTACATCCAGCACCAACGTTCAGAGCCAATACCAGATGTAGTGAGACTTTTATGTAGTGAGGTGGAAGGTAAGGCTGTAGAGGCTTGGGATAGTGGACATGTCATACAGCAGACTTAAATACATGTCTCCCAACACAGTCCTACAACTAATGTTTGTCTTTTCATTAACCATAACCACGATCCTTTCGTATTCTTAACCAAATAGTTATCTAACCCTAACCATCCACCAAACCTAACCAAGTGTTCTTGGACATTACAGATTTGCAGAGTCGCCCACACTTGATGTTGTTGTTTGGAGACAGGGTTGGCATATCAACGTCACCTTGGTGGTATTTCTTGATGACACGGTGGTTGATTTGTAGTCTCAATCTCATACCAGTGCTGTTGTTCCCATAAACCCCACTGCCCCCCGACACAAAGACCATACTGCCTCTGTGATCGATTCTTCAGGTTTTCTCTCTTACTTTACCACAGTAGTTTAATCTTTCCCCAACCTTATGCTCTTCCTGTGCTATAAAGCAACTCCCTTGTGTGCTGTAAATCAGTAAAGCAGATATTTGACTCCGTTCACACAATATAAAATGTAATATGTATGTGAATAGTGGCTGCAAATCCTCTTATTGATATTCCCGCCTCATGTGTGTGCAGTAATTATAGTAAGGTTTTAGAATTGAAAAATGCTTTATGCAGCATGTTTAATTTGACATACTTATGGTCCTGTTCTCCTAATGTTTTGATTTATTTTGCTTCGGGGAACCAGAGGTTTCATCCAACTGCTCAAGGCCAGTATACAAAGGAGGAGTGTCCAGGGTTATTTATCTAACCCTGCTAGTGATGTACAGCCACTATCCCTGATGTTCCATGGGATTCCCACTCCCCTTTCAACCTCACTTTTTTCACAATTACTGTCACTCCCTCCCTCTTTCTTTCCATATATCCAGCCATATCCCCCTCCCTCCTCCATCTCAGCTGCCCTGGAGATTCATTGTGGCATTGACAGAAAGACTCTCTCTCTCTCTAAATACTGGGAGGGATGTATATCACGGATCAGCGGGCTCAAATACAACGCTTGGGCCGGCGTGTGTCCACACTTGTATTTCAAAGCCTGACGTTTACGAGACAGAAAATCTGCCTCACTTCTCCCCTCGCCTGTCCTCAGGCCAGCATCGTGGAAATCAGGCATTTGAGCGTCACACAGCACATCTGTCTCCAGACTCATCAGCATGTAAATTAGGTGGGAGACAATTGCGAGAAGCAGGGATAATCAAAACAGAAAAGAGGCCTGATGGACAAACTTAATTTAAGAGGTAATCTTGTGTCGTGACAATAATCATAAGGTATTTCCTCTCAGCTACATGTCCTGATGGGTTTAAGTTGTAGGAGGTGAGAGCAGCCTATTCCAAGCCTATTCTAAATCAGTGGCAGTCTCTGATTCCCACTCCAAAATTCACGTTGCCTTTTTTCTCCCGCTGTGGTACTTTCACATCCACAGTTATTAAAAGAGCTGAGCAGTCTTTAGCTGCTGTGTTTGCTGAATGCTGAGATCTTTGTATTTGAGGCGTGCAGCAGGAGCCCGGCTGAGGATACAGAGAGTGGCAGTGATCAAAATGGCCCATTAGGAATGCAGTGTGCCATACTGTATCTAGGTCACAGCCCGAGCCACCTACTGTAGCTCTTCCACTCAGAAAAACCACAGCACTGTGGCCTCCCCACTCCCCTCATCTCTATTCCTGCACCTCTGCGTGTGTGTGTGTGGGTCAGGCTGATTAGGCTTCAACCAAATGTGAGTGTGTGTATATGTGAGTGTGTATATGTTACTGTATATGATTATGAGAGAACAAAAAAAAGAGTGTTTGTCTGTTTGTGTGTATAGTGAGAGAGAGAAGGTGTGCAGGATGATTATGTGTGGAGCAAATGTCAGCAACTCAAATAACACCACCCTACTCTGCAGGAGAGGAATACACACACACACACACACACACACACAAACAGCTTACCACAACACCTGAACTTCCCTCTGAGCCGCTGAAGTGTTTGTGTGTAAATTGTCCTTCAGAAACTCCCCACTTACTGCGCTCATATACTTTAACAAATGGATGTATGAATGCGTTTGGACTGTTTATTTGTGTTGTAATGAGAGGCTTTAATCAGTGGTGTCAGGGATTTGAAACGTTCCTCTGAGCATGTGCAAGAACACCCCTCCCTTCCTCACACACACACACACACACAGACACACACACATGCACGCACGCACGCACACACACATACACACACAACTAAGTGATTTATGTGAAACATTAAAGGCAATCATGTTGGGCTGGGCCTCGTCCTTTGTATTGCACAGGCTGTTTGAAATATGGACAAGCCAAGCTGTCCCTTGATATACAGGCACACACATATAGATAACACACACACATGCACACACACACACACACACAGATGTTTGTGTGCGAATGCTTTTGCTTAAATATGAATAATTTGCACACAGAGTGATGAATGCTTATTGTTTTTCCAGCTGGGAAACACACAGGCCCCACTTATGTGCAAGAACTTTTAGATGTAGATCAATATTTATATACTTACATTCTCACACACACACACACACACACACACACACACACACTCTTATTCAGTTCAACAGTTGCTTTGATACTGATAGTTGTTAGTTTCACTCTGATGTAATTCTGTCATCTTGGATGATGCAGCTCTGTGTGTCTATATTCTGTCTGGTATCTGTGGCCTGAAAGGACATTTCACAATAAGAGTGGGTTCAATTCAATTCAATTTTCAATTCAATTTTATTTGTATAGCGCCAAATCATAATATACATTATCTCAAGGCACTTTACAGGGTAAGGTCAAGACCTTACTTTGTTACAGAGAAAAACCCAACAGTTCCCACAACGAGCAAGCGCTTGGCGACAGGGGGGAGGAAAAACTCCCTTTTAACAGGAAGAAACCTCCAACAGAACCGGGCTCAGGGTGGGCGGCCGTCTGCCTCGACCGGTTGGGTTTAGGAGAAGATAGTAACTCTAGTTACTGGACTGTTGAAGATCTGCCATACCCTCCTCCACACAAACTCACACACACATACACTTATTCACATATAATGGCACAAACAAACAATGAAGAATCTGTAGGATGGGATACCACCTAGAAATAGCATTGCGGCTAACTCTGACTGTCCGTTCTTCACATACACAGATTTATTTCAACCCTTTTTTCCATCTCTTCTCCTCAGGGGTGTTGGTGGTAAGTAAAAGGCTTGGTTTGTCTTGGTTACCTATGCCTACTAACAACTAGACAAGTGGTGGAATGCAGTGTAAGGCAGAAAGATAAATTCTGAAAGAGATGTGTGATGCAAGGGAAAAAACAACAGATGGAAGAAGAATAACAGAAGAAACAGAAAACAGTGATGGACACAGCAGGAAAAATGATCAATCCAAGGATGAAAACAATTTTCTGAAAGGGCATTATAGCATCAATTTCTATGCATGTGTATTTCAGCCAGAAAAATCTTCATTTCCATACAATAACCTCTTTATGGTAAACAGGTGGGGACCGTGATGCTGCTTGAGAAAAAGACTGTCATTTAAATACAATGATGTGAGATGGGATACAATTCATGTACCTGCAAATTGTTTTTCCTTGTCATTGTTTTGGTGTGGCAAAAAAAAAAAAAACATAGCGCGTCACTGAAACCGAGTATTCTCTAACGAGATGGTGTCTTCTTTGCTCAGCTGGGAGGCCTGAGAGTCGCAGAAGTTTCTGGTGAGAATCATTTTGACTCCATCTCGCCTGTGGCGCTGTCCCCCTACTGGGGCCTCGGCCTGATGTCATGAATAAATGCATGTCATGCCTCCACAGTGCGGTGCGCGCCACTTTCCCACCCCAGCATGAACCATTTTCGACTTCTATCCTCTCTCCTCCTGTACCTCTCCCCACTGTTTTCACACCATCGGTGGAGGAATTAGGGCTGGCTTCCCTCTAGAGCTGCAGCCAATCAACAAACTCCCCCCGCACCCCCTCCCATCCTCAGGAGGAAATCGATTGGTTCAGTGTGCGCAAGCCCTTGTCCACTGAAGTGAAAGCACAGAGATGTCATATCTTGCAGTGACCTGTAAGAGGCAGGGTCCCTGTAAAAGGCAAGGGAGTGTGCAGCTGCATTAAGAGATGTGTTATTTTGTAGGCACAGTCCATATCATGAACCCCAAGATGGTGCGAATCCAAAGAGGTGTTACCTTATCTTCTATACTCACAGACGAATCTCAGGTTGCTGTCTTTCTCTTTAAACTCTTAAGGAAAATGCTTTTCCTTTCCTTAAGAAGTGCATCACATAGTAGGTTTAAAAGAGAGAGTCTGGCTGAGCAGGGAAGCACTGACTGACATTACAGGTTGCAGATAATGAGTTCCAGGGGGAAGGAGATAATCGTCTGGTGGTGGCTTGAAGCTGGAGGAATGACGGGAGAACATCCTCCCATACTTCTCTGGGGTTGATGTCCCCGGAAACTGGTGGCAGCAACATTACGCAGGGGCCACTCGACGATAACGACTGTCCCTTTAACACCTGTTAACAATCACAGGTTCACTATGTGATTCACAAACGAGAAAAAAAAAACTTTCCCCTTTTCTTTCTCTGACTGTCTTATTGGATTTTTTTTTTCAAGGCATCTGTGTCTCACCCCAGGTAGAGTGTTTTCTCACCACAGCTGCAACAATACTAGCCAGTGAGGAGGACAGACAAATCCGACAGCCTCACCTTCCTAACAAGGCACTATTAAAATGACATGCCACTCTCAGGGTTTTGCTACTGTGTAGAAATCATTCACTTCTTCATATCGCTGTGTCCTCGCCTTGAACAGGGAAAGGAGAAGATGGAATGAGAGTAATATGTGTCTGTGTGTGCCGGTCTTACCTTTCTGCAGTACGCTTTTTGCCATCAATAAGATGATAATCGCATCTCACATTTCTGAGGGAAAGAAAATATTTTCTGTGGTGCTTCATGGATTATCACAATGAAATACAGTGGGTGGAGGCACAGTTATTTATTTGCTTCCTGACAGCAACAAATACAGTTTCAGGGGATGGAGGCTCAGACTCCACAGTAGACGTCTGTGGGGGACTTCGCCCCGGGAGATTTGGATTAACTTTCAGGTTCGCCGAGCAGAAACCATAATGATTCTGTCTGTCTGCCCTTGAAATTATCCTTTCATCACTTACTCAAATTGATAGATGCAGTCATTTGTCCCCCCTTCCTGACTCACCTGCTCCATTTACAGGTTTGAATAATATCAAAAGATTGAACACCACATGTGACAAGTGCATTTAGTGAGGTTAAAGCAGGTGGTGGCCCATTACGTCTATGCAAAAACCAGATTTCAGAGGAAGGAACAGACAGCTATTCCTGCTGTCCTCTCTCTCCCCAAGTCAGCAACTTCCGCTGAGCAGACCACACAATTCCCCACAGAGGATGTCAAAACAGATTTGCTTCTCTCAAATCTACTCCCCAGATTAAATGATTGTAACAATCAAACTGGCTTTGAGGCTTTGCATAATTTGCTTTTTCTCCCTCTCTGGAAACTCTGCCTTTGACTTTTTACTCCTCTGTTGTGCTGCAGCCTTGAAGTATTATTACCCTGTAAATCAATGAAGATGATGTATGAGGCGTCCACTTCTCGTGGTATAAACCCTTCTGTTTTCAGTGATCTAAGATGATGTATCTCGTTGAATGGAGTACATATTTACTGACTTATTTTCTAGTAAAAGCAGATACATACAGTAAAGTCAGATACCCAGTCATACAGTATGCCTAATGTGCATCAGTATTTGAAAACAGTTTATTTAATGAGACGCTTTCAGCAGATGTCTAACGCACGACACGTTGATTGAACACTTCAATTTTTACTCTCAATGTTTCATTGCATCAGTGGCCATTATGGCATCAATAAAGCAGATATTACACACGGCTGACGCATGTTACAGTATCTAGATGAGGTTTAATGGCCAATCAGACATTATCAAGAGCAAACACTGATGAATAGCTCAGAGCAACTCAAGATGTGAACGCAGCCTAGAGGTCATATCCGGATTCTGTGTGTGTATCACTACCCTACTGATTAAACCTGCATCTTTCACAGCTGTTGCGTGTTTGCACTCATGTAATCGTCACCGAGCGTCTCTTCTCCACCCAGGTGGCTGTGTGATCCACATCCCTCTTCTCCATTGTTCTTTGTCTTTTGAGAGCGCCTGTGCATTTGTGTATTCATCACTCTTACCTGCTGCCTGCCACAGCGAGATAGATGCTTAGGAACGGATCATTAAACAGAGCTTCGGTCTAGTGGAGTGAAGCAGAAAAAGATCAGAGCTTTATGAGGATGTAAATGGCTTATCATTGTTCAGCTGGCTTGAATGGAAACGTCCAGCTGTTGCTCAAATAGAGACCATTGCATGTCAAATAGCTGTTTCACAGAATAATCTTGATTCAGAGGTCCACTTGATACTTCTTCTGGGGAAAAGCAAGTGAGTGGAGGTTTGACGTGAGATAGTCTGTTGCTGTGATGTTCCTAAGGTCAGTGATGGATGTCCACGCTCAATTCAAATAGCTGCTGTACTTCGGTGCAGTTAAACAATGTTAAACAATGCCATCAAGGTTCCTAGGTTGATCTGAGAAAAACTGACAGGTCGGACTTTTGGGCCAAAATAAGTTCTCCTTGCCAAACTGCAATGTATACTGTAGTGACTCCATTGTCATTCTCCCCATGAGTTGCAGCTGCCAATCAATATCTTATTATCAAGCCTCGACAACCTCACTCTCAATGTAAGTATCCTGCTGCCAGCCCTGATTAATCCCAATGCGCCAATACTGGCTCAGGAGTTTTCATAGAAACAAGTTTCTTTCTTCCCTCCTGACACAGATGAACTCAGAATAATTCCTCATTTGTATCAGATTCCCTTCGTTTCTTAAATGAGACAGGTTGTAGCTTCATACACACACTGGTGCCACGGGTCTCTGAGCTCCCCGGTCTCTTCCTGCTGAGAAAATGTTAAGTATAGAAATATTACATTGGAGTTTGTGCGTCATTGATGGTTTGGTGGCTAATCCTGTGTTCCACGATGGTCCCCACTGGCAGGGCTCAGGATGTTCAAGTGAAGGGCAGAGCCATGTTGTCAGTGAACCAGCAAGTGTCCCGAGCCTTCTAATAGCTCTGGTAGTATCGTCCCTTTCCTCCGCCTCCGCTTTGATGTGGGCCCTCCCTCTCAAGCCACCGGCGATGGGGGAATAGCCTTTCATACGGGAACCACTGCACGCCCAGGGTCCTGCTCAGTCTAATCCGCCAATATGTTCCACTATGACAAATCCCTAAATGTATTAATGTCGATCCAGAAGATGGAAGGAAAAATGCTGAGGGCAGAAGTTAGTCTTCCTTAAGGTTATTTTATGTTTTTTTTTAGTTTTTTTTTTTTTTTTAGGGGGGGTTGGAGTGAGGAAGGTGAATTTTCTTGGGGAAGTTAATGAAAGTCTTTGACGGGAGGTGAGGGAAGCTGTCACCTGCCCCGGTGATAGATAGCAGGTTCACTATTATTAGCGCTCCTAGCTCCAGCCTAGAGTTTTATGCCTTACCAGAGCCATTTGTTGATTAATTAATCAGGTAATGTATGCTATCTGAGCCACAGAAGAACCCACATATCACTCCCTCTGCCTCCTCTGGGCTCCCCACGCAGCCACAAACTAGGATCTCCCACCAGGCCGCAGCACAATCGGAGGATTACAGCTCCGAAGCAGCCGCCACCACAGAGAAGCCATTTGCACAAAGCTCCTGGCTGCTTTTAATGTAAAGTTGAATAATAAACATCTGTGAGGGAAACAGACTCCCATTTCATGAATTTATTCACTTCCACTGGCCCAAAGTCAACCTTGTCTGATGTGATTTTTTTCAGGTTTCGGAGAAAGTTTTCAATCTGTCAAATAAAGCTCAGCTCTGAAGAAGGTAAAAATAAACCCGGAGTGAAGCACCGTGGTGCTGGGAGACTGCAGAGCTTAATGCTTGCTCCTGTCCCGCTGCCTGAAATTGAACGGGACTGCTGAAAAAAAAAAGTCCATGTGGAACATCTTAATCAATCTCTGCGTGCACAATGCAAGAACATCGAGTAACATTATGTAATATAAACACTCAATAAAAATCCAGTCCTTTTCTGTGATTATATTTATTGAATTTCTTTTCACTTGTGGCCACATGCCCTCATGCCCACACACTTTCTGTTATTGCCTTGTCTTTACAATCATCGTATTTGTTCGTATAAGTGGCCTGGTTCCCAGCAACCTGACAATCAGAAGTCAAGAATCAAACCTACAAGGTTTGCAAGACTTAAATTGTTTATTGAGTTTCCACATTTGAAGCCAGTGACATGTGACAGTCGAACAATAACAACATAAAACAGAACAAATGATTATCAGAGTGCGGTCAGAAATGTATGGACATTCTCATTTCCAGTAGTTTCTTGTTTAAAAAAAAAGTTTATTTTCCATTCCAGCATTTCATTTCATGTAAATGTTGATCTTTCCTGGTTTCTATCAGAACATTCTCAGCCTTTCCTGAGGCTGTATTTTAGCCAGATACTATATTTGTCCCATCCTTGTGTAATCTCTCCATCATTGCCAAGATATATTTTAGAACAGTTGCCGAGGATTGCATATCATCTCCGGATTTTATAATTGTATTTATATTGTCCCATAAAGACTTGCTGGGGTATGTGCCTCCAGGTCATCTCATATCCTCCAACAGCTGCTCAGTGTCTTGTTCTCTGCTTTTGATTTGAGATGTAATAAAAAAGAAAGAGTGAAGTTTTTCCAACACTATCACTGAGAGCTGCACAAAGTTTGCACCATCCTTAATCTTAAGATTTCAATATTTACCTTTTGAGTCTGATTTGGTTTTAATGTATGGCCTTTGTAGAGCCTCCTGTGCCTCACCCACCCAGAGCATGATTAAAAGATGTGATGAACCGATGCCCTTGAATCCACCATAACATAAAATAATCCCTCAGCTGTAATCTGCTAGGTTTTCATAGGAATCGACATGATTTACTTAATTAGGCTTTGCAGGAGTGTACATATTAGGAAACATGCACCGTGGGTTATAGTAGATGCAGTAACATTCAACCTTCTGTATATGGTGCACAGATGTGCTTCTATGTCCATGTGCAAAATGACCATCGTGTGCACTTCCTGGATATCTGTCTGTAATACTTCCTTTTTCTGTATCCTGCCGTTTGCACTTCCTCCACAGCTGGCCTCAGTGTGGAGCTACGGGAAATGACATCATACTTTCATGATATTGCCTTTCCTGTTCAGTCCTCAATCCCTAAATTCTGTGCACATGTATGAAGTTGGCATCCGATCTTAAAGTTATCCACAAGCACATTGTTGTGAGTAGTAAAGTCTCAGCCAGTGGAGTCAGACAGTATATGTGTGTGTGTGTGTGTGTATGTGTGTGTGTGTGTGTGTGTGTGTGTGTGTGTGTGTGTGTGTGTGTGTGTGTGTGTTTGTGTAGGGAGCCCTGTAAAATGTACGATACTCCCGTCACCTGACTGCCTCCTTTCTATTTTCTATTCCTCATCATTTTCTCACACCCCTCACACAGCCAGAGCCCCCAGTCATTTATTTGCCGAGCACCGGGCTCGGCCGACCAGAGGAATTTACGATCATCGACTTGGCTTATTCTCACCTCCTGTAAAGCTGTCATGGATTTACTGCCACCGGTGTGTCACTCCCGTCATTAAAATGTAAAAGTTTGCAACACTGCATAGAAAGTTACAAACGATGCCACTTCCTTCGCTTACAGTTTGCCCCGGTTGCAGGTAGTTTGTTTCCACCGTGCTCAAAACTAAATCATGAGCTGTCACTGCTCCCCCCTCTGTGAGTAAACTCTACAGCGGGGGGAATTCATGAACTAAATATTATTTGAATTGACAAGCTAATAATGAGGAAAAAGCTAAGGCTAAGTTAACAGCAGATATCTGCAATAATATCTGAATTGCGCAATCATAATAGCTCAATTTCCAACAGTACTGAAAAACGAGCACATCCCACCTGGGTTCACCACTTTTTTGTGTCCCCCTGGAAACACTGCAGTTGTCATTTCTGCTACTTGCAGCGCATTTGTGTGTTTGGTTGTGTTGTGCGTATTCTCAGCGACTGATAAAGATGGGTTCGAGTTGGGGTCTGTTTGCAAAGGTTTTCTTCAGCTGCAGTGCGTGGAGCTCTGTCGGCCACTGCTCTGTAGACTTACTTTAAACACTGCATGCTGAATCTTTCCTGCTGTCCAGGACGGAGCCTTGTCGGGGAGGGAATAAACTACCTCGAGTTATCTTTTGATATTGCTTGCTGCGTGTTGATTGCATTTATATGAGAAAGGCCAAGTTGTTCTTTCAATAACCAATGGGTGCTCAGGGAGACTCCTGAGCTGTCTCTCCAATACAAACCCAAACTGAAGATTTTGACAGTTTGACACTTTAATTTCCTATTGAGTATTTCAAATGAAATTCCCACACAAAAGGAAGAGACATGCTGCTGGGAAAAAAAAAAATGAAATCCAGTCTGCGCTTCTCTTTTATGCAGGTTTGTAAAGCACCGGAAGGATGAGCGGCCAGGAGACAGGATGGAGAGGAAGAGCTCCAGTAAGTCTAAAGCCGAGGACATGCAGGCGTCAGAAGAGGAGACCCTGCGGATGAGGCTGGAACAAGAGAGGTGAGTGCTCAGACAGAGCCTGGGTTGCTAAAAGCCTAAACAATTAAGTCCTGGCTGAACAGGGGGGGGGGGGGGGGGGGGCACTGCTGAATGGAAAATTAGCAAACTACCTAATTAACAAAATGGTGGAGCAAGGTTGGGGAATTCTGGGAAAGCACTCAGATGTCAATTTGTGAAATGTCCTTTTCTTTTATATCAGTACATTAAATAGATCATTTATGGATTGTTGTTTCCTGTGCCATTCAGAGGCACTGACCTCCTAATGTTGCTCGTAGGCCCCTGTGGATTTGGCATGATTGAATGGTGCTCATTATAATGGTGAAATCGATGTAGCTGCGCATTTGTCTTCTCCTGCAGCTCTCCCAGGTTGTTAATCGCTCAAGAATGTGCAGTTTCTTTCTCTCCAGCCCTCTTGGCTCTGTGTCCTCTGGTGTTTGTGGACATCAGGACGTCCAGAGGAATTAGGCAAAGCATCGGTTTTGCCGCATGTGCCTCATCCCTCACAGACAAGCCCCATTTAATTCTCTCCAGCAGGGAAGACAATATTGGTGGCAGGGTGGATGAAAAGACAGCTTGCTGCCTCCATTGTTCTCCACCAGCCAGATGAACTCAGTAATCAAACTGCGGTTGGTAATGACAGCTAATTGAATAAAAACAATGGGGCTTGATACCGCTCCCTCTTATACGGCAAAGAGAGAGAAGGATGGATGGCTGTCGAAAATGCACAGTAACACAAACACAAACAAGTGAGTGCACAAAAAACACTCACAA
Source organism: Trachinotus anak (assembly GCF_046630095.1). Lineage (NCBI taxonomy): Eukaryota > Metazoa > Chordata > Actinopteri > Carangiformes > Carangidae > Trachinotus > Trachinotus anak. The sequence goes on along the minus strand of NW_027273860.1, from coordinate 19,775,376 downwards.
AGGGCCTCTTCCCTGCTGAATGGAACATCTGGAGGCCCTACTGAAAAAGCTGTTGCCCGTTTCTTCTCGGTATTCAACTATGACTTGCAGTGATGGTCCTCTCCGCTGCGGATGCGAACCCGTTCTGGCTGAGGGCCCAACATATTTCTCTCGGTGCACCCAGGAGACCAGCGGGCCTGGCTCTCCATCCAGATCTGTCCCCTTTGAGCAGCTCCCAAACGACTGTCATGCTAAGCAGCAGAATCAACACAGATGCACAGTGGGCACGAGATATGTAGAGTACTCGTTCTCAACGCTCGCCTTCCCCACAAACACACACACACACACACACACACACACACTATTTAAATCCTGTCCCTACTTCTTTTCTTTCACCGCTGTCAACCAATTTCTTTGTCTGCTGCTTTGTCTTACAGCACATTCTCATTCCCTGTCTTGTTTGTGTCCGTTCTGCATGTGTGAGCTCCAGTCCCAGCTCCCTGTGCTGGAGGGCAACCTCATTCTTTCTTTTTGTACCTGTTCCCAAATCCCATCACTCAGCTGGGCCAGGATTGTCCCTTGGTTAATGGAAAGGGAATCCTGAGGGAAATGGTGGTTGGTAATAATAAACCAACCTGCCGTGACGCCAAGTCGATATTCAAAGCATCAGGGTTCAGCAGGACGACAGCTCAGAAATCCATTACTTCTTGTATTTTTTTGGTTGCACTACTATATTGCGCTCCCAAGGTGCTACATTTGATTGTCGTAGGTCTCCGCTCAAGGTACACACTCTGATTGATTACTCTGCTGCCACGCAGACAGGACCATTTCGGAGTGCGTTTATGAAATTATGGATCGGGACCGTAACAGGTTTCTGAAGCTGGCAAGTCGTCAGGCAGCACAACGTGTCAGCACAACCCGGGATGGGCCGCAGCCAAACTCCCAGCTCGGCTGACATTAGCGATCATTAATTCAAGCAGACGGTTTTGACAGGGGCTTTTAGTGATTCAAAATAGGAGTCAGCGAAGAGGTGAGACAGATTAATTCATAAAACCTGCCCCCTCTGCCCTGCAATAAGGCAGCTCTGGTTATATATTTAAAACTCTGACCTTGATATGATTCATGCCAGTTATGGTTTGGCCTGCTGTCCTCACAGGCACAACCAGTTTATTTGGAGTAAAAAATGTTCTCCTAATTGATATCTTGTCAGCCTCTTATAGAAGCATCATTGAAGATGATAGAGAAGAGAGTACATAAAACTTTGACTTCATTACTGCAGCACAGTGCAGCGCGTCGACTTGATGAGGAGTGGTTATCAGCAGCATTTGTTTTGCTAAAATCTGGCAGATTTTCTACAGCTCGTGTGATTGGCTGTTTCATGTCTCATCAAAGCAGCGTTAGAACCTGTGGTTAGGCTGATCTAATCCACTGTTCAGCCCAGCAGCGGCAGCCATTACTCTGGTTTCTTTATGCCCATGGACAGCACCCGAGATGCCTCTATCTGATTGGCTCATGTTGAGAGGACTTTGGAGACAACAAGCTCTGTGATTGGACCCTGGGTGGGTTGGAGAGAAGCCGCTTCTGCGGCTGTGGCCCTCATTCATGCAAGGCCGCTGGGGAGGGAAAGAAAGGAACACAGGGCAGGTGGTGTTGGTGGAGCTTCTATCAGTCTCTGACTTATCTCTGCTCATGCTAGCCCTGAAACTATATTTTCCCGGCCAAAGTGGGGAGCACACAAAGACGACCTGACAATGTCCCTTCCTCATTTTCCGCCTGAACTGAACTTCATTCTCTGTGTCTTTCTCTGTGGCAGCTGATTATGATGTCCATTCTCTCTTATCTGCTTGGCTCCGGTTGGCTTCTAATCAGCGGCCAGCACTCCACTGCCACTCTCCTCGTTCCCGTTTCCCAGACCGCAGCAGAGCGCATCACTGCCTATTTTCCCCCTTAACAGTGGCCTGCTTCCTCTTGTCTTTTGTTAGACTTCCTGCTGACTCTAGACAAACAAAACCTGAGCAGTGTTTCTGGAGAAGGTCAGTCAGCACAATTCATTTTTGACAAACAACAAACATGGATAAGCTCTGAGAATTTGGTCTTTTATTAAAGTTCTTTTATTACACAGTGTTCGCCCTACAGAGGCTTAGTGCCACAAAAAATAAAGCAGTTTGCCAAAAGGCAGATTTCCTCCCTTTCTGTTTTGTGTCACAGTGATTGTGGCACCAGCGTTATCATTCCACTTTGTCAAGCCATCTCATTATTTCAGTATCCAATTTAAGTCTCATTTGCATAGAGAGTTCAAAGGAAGCTACGACTGGCTGATTGGGAAGTGTGATTACATTTGTAATTATATTGATACCTACAGTAAGTTAATGTGATTATTAACACTGTGAATTAACACCACGAAACTTGGACAATTATCTCTGTGATTGCATTACGCTGTTATGGGCCGAGTGTCAACAGAAAAAAATGGTCTGTCGGAGGTTTTGCGGTTCTGCACAGACAGCTGCGCGCAGAGTCATTTTCTGCACTTTGATTAGATTCAGATACATTCTGCCCTCCATCTGCACTTCAGAACAATGGAACGTGTTTTGATGAGAGGGTATTGAAAAGAAAGATCTATTCAAGGCAGCTGGATGAGAAAGTTAGTGAGCAAATACATTCTGTTTCATCCACCATGGTAACAATGCATATTGAAGAGACAAGCTTTCAAACTTCTAAGTGTGTTGACTTCAAAATGAGCGTCTGAGACAACAGGCACCCCCCCCCCCCCCCCCCCCCCCCATCCCCTGCCTCCCCATGGGTAGATTAAACACCGTCAAACATATGGAGGAGTCTGCTGTCTTCGTGGGTCCAAAACAACAGCCCTGTTGGATAAACCATGAGATTTATTCAGCATGGAGAGGAACGATTTGGGATAAGCTGATACATCGGTACCAGTTCTCACCAGGCCTCTCATTCTACCTAGATAAAGTATTACTTTACATTACAGCCTTCTGCTTTCACGTTCACAAATTCCGTTTATTTTAATGTGAAGGTGCAGTTTTCAATCTCAGTTTAGTGACAATGACTTAAAAAAACAAAAAAAACAAAGAAAAAAACAGGGAGAGCAGACAGATGAACAGGAGGAAGAATAGTGTCATCTGGCTGACACATAATTTTCTTGAAGACATGGTCAGTCAGTGGATTAGGGGTTGAACTTCAACTGCCCTGAAAGCCTCGGCATTAGACTGTCTAGACTGTCAGGCCAGGAGGAAATGCCTTTGTCTTGCACTCTTATGAAGAACAAGTAAGTAAGCATTGGATTTTTTATTTACCGGCACATGGTCAATTCCACTTCTAAGAATATTCAGATAACATGAACAACACAAAGAGACACAAAAGCCAAGAATTACTGATGTAATACTACCTTTCCTGTCATCTGTATAATTAAAATAAAAATTGAAATCCACAGCGGGGGCTGCTGTGAAACACCATCTCGTGTGTCCCCCTTTTTGAAATGAAACCTTCCTGGGCTGATTGCATTAAAAGCTGCACTGTCCGCTCCTCTCGTATGTAGTGTCTGGTAAGAGGAGATGAGAGGAGAAGGGCTAGTAATTGGGACTGTACAGTAATACAGTTTAGTGTGGGCAGCGCTTTCCTCAGTGTTAACATGCTGGGCCATTAATTGGCTAATGGAGTATGTACGGTACATTGAGGGGGTGGTCTCTCAGGAGGAAGCGGGGGAAGAAGAGGAGTTGGAAGTGGAGCAGCAGTTGCGGGTTGCCCAAGAAGAACACAGTTGGCAGGTGTGAAAATTTGGAGCTAATGAGCACATTACAGTGCAGAAAAATGGCTACCAAATTCAAACCCTGTTCCTCATAAGATACATTTATATTCTACTAATTTGCTCTGTGTTTTTATCCATGTTGTCCCCATGATTTCTGTGCTGTAAAAAGGAGGAGGGATGGATGGTTGGGCATACAGGCTTTTGCATTGCACGTGTTTTTAGGTTTAAGCTATTAAGAAAGACAAAGCCCTGATGAAGTCGTGCTGCTCAGAGGATGTGTCTTGTAAACGCAACGGTGACTAAAGCTCTTGTCAAGCAACAATCTCGACCATCAGCAAAGAAAACTTACAAATAGCCCCTTTAAGTCAGGGTTGACATTTCCAAAACTTAAGCTAGCAATCTTTTTCTAATATTTAATTGTAGATATTGTAGTTAGAAATATATGTTGACATTTTGCAGCTACTTTCCTTATAAATGTTTCATTGTAGTAAGACCGGACACAGCTTTGTTTAGAGCTTGGCCTGTATGCTAACATCACTGTGCTGACATGTTGACTGTAGCAGGTATAATGTTGACTTTGGTTATCACCTAAATTTAGTGTTTTACCATGCTAACATTTGCTAATAGCGCTGCAGCTGGGAACATGGGAACATCATTAGCTTTGCAGGTCATTTGGTCATAAACCAAAGTATTGGACAAATATAAATTTTGACCCGATGGTGCTAAATAAAAAAGAAACAAAAATAATTCAATTTAAAAAAACAATTTACAATTAATCATAATAATTTAATAATTAACAGTTTAATAAATAAAAAGAAAACAGTTGACCCTGAAGGGGACCTGGATGTAAATTTTACAGCAATCCACCCACCAGTTGTTGAGACATTTGACATTTCCCCAGACAAAAAAGTCAAAAGAACACCAAAGTTATTAGGACTCACCCTCTGCAAAACATGATCAGCACATGATTTTGTGTCAATCCTTTAAAACCATATTTTACAGGACAAGTCAATAGGATTTGTCCTCTTTAGACAGTAAATGCTGGTATTTTTTTTAATGTAAAGCAGATGCACGTAATGTGTGTTCTTCATTGCATGTTTCATTCATGATACATCAGTGGAAGTCATCTGGCAGAAAATGTGGACTTAATAATGTAGCATTCAAACCAGAGCTTGCCACAGAGTCCCACTGCCACCTGGCCAGGGGTCGAAACAGCAGACTGACAGGTTTGGATTGTGGATGTTTTCTGTACAAACACACAGACAGAGCTATGACTAATCCCCTGAAAACTTTGGAGGATGTCTTGAATTAAAACAAAATCTCACTTTGAAAGTTGCTGAGTTTATAAAAGCGACTAAGTTACAACATATGATAACAGTAATGACAACAATATTTTGTTCTGTTGCATTTTTGCTTGTTAATGTCCTATTATTGAAATGCACCTATTAGCTTTATCAATGTCAGACTCCTGAGTCCTGGAGGAGAAGTCTCTCTCTTTTAGCTTCATGTCGCCAGTCTAGCCAAGGCCATTATCTCATCCCAAATGTCAATATTGCTGTTTTTATGAATTTGATTAGTCCATAAAACGCCAGAGGGTCTTGAGATCCCAGTGGACTTCCGTGAACCTGTGGTAACATCATTGTCTGGTCCTTCCTGGCAGAGATCTGACATCACTTTAGCCAGATGGCAGGTGAAAGGGCTTCTGGGAATTAGTGTTTTCCTCCCTGAAAGTCCTGTGTTCTATTTCCTGACAGCATAAGCTAAAGTGAGACAACACCGGGCACACACAGCTGCTCTCTGAGTCAATCATTGTCATACTGTACCTGGTCCGCGACAATGCAAAGAGACATCAGACCAGCTCAGAGTCTTTATAGATGACTGCATATCATGCAACATTGCATCAGGCCTTCATCAAAATCTCATTCCGCAGATAATGCTGAGAAAATGGGATTTTGGACGGCTAAAAATAAACAAGGCAGTCTTTGGGTAGGATGTGGGAATTGGGTTAATCCGGCACTGAAAAATGGTGATTGTTTGAAATGTGATTACTGTTATTAAAATACACAGACACTAGAGGGAATGTTGGGCGGGGGGGGGGGGGGGGCTTCAGGTCTGTTTTAAACCTGTCAGTCATCTGTGAGGAGCAGCATGGGGGGTCAGAGGTCACGTATGACCTGAGGTAATAGGGAAGTCTTGCACCAGTGGGAGGTAACGTGCTTGTATGCATGTATGTGTGTGAGATGTGTGTTACCCTACAGCGTTAATACAACATCTGGAACCAGTGAGCAATCTAGTGGCTGCTGCCAGGGTCACCCCCCCCCCCCTCCCCCGCCTGTCCTCACCCCTTCTCCTCTCCACTCCCCAATGTCCACCTCCCTGCTCCTACAATGCCAGCTCTCCTTGCTCCCATGCAACACCATGACTGAGTCTTGTTAGCTGCGGACAGATGGGCATTCACATGGAACCGTTCTCTGAGACAGGAAAGGTCCTGTGAAAGGCTCTGTTGTGTGGAAGTGGTCCCAGGGAGAGGAACGGCATGGAGGGAGAGGAAGGGGTGGGAGGGAGGAAGAGGAGGCCCAACTGTCTCCCTCCCACCTCGCCTGGTTAGAGGGACTGTGGGATAAGATCAGTCCACTCATCCCGGGCCCTCTAATGGTTCATGGAAATCCACATATTTCAGTACTACTGCGTGGCTTCTTTAACTGCAGGGGAAGACATTTTTCTCTATCCTCATTACCTGTCACTTAGGAGAAGAATGCCACTTGAGAAGTTTGAGGAGGGGCCACTCTCAAGTCTGGACTGATCACTAGCTCAGATTTAACTTCAAACTTTGAATGCTGCTGTAAGCCTCTCTGAATCTCAGATGGAATATATTTTTTTACCCTCATCTCATCTCAATACCCCAAATACCATTAATATCTCTTTGTCTCTCCTGCCAGATGTATTCATTCTTCACAAAAAATGTGTGTAATTTGTAATTAATCATATTTGCCTCAGTTCACAGGGCAAATTTTATGAAAACTTTTCTAATCTTGTAAAAATAACACCAATGTGTTTCCATCAGCGGAGCCAGAGAAAAATATCAAATAAAGAAACTCATTGCTCGGAAAGAATCTTTTATGAACTGATAAATATTGGGTGCGATGTGGTTTTTTTTTACGAGCTTAACTAGCTTGGCCTAGTACGTAGTTTCACCCAAAGATAAAGGGAACAAAGAGCAGTTAGCAACATTTTACAGGCATTTACACAGAAAAAGTCTGATCATCTGAAAGTCACCAGTTTTTGACTCATCAAATGTATTTCTGTCTGAATAAGAGGGAGAATATCCTTGTTTTTGTTAGGGTAAAATCCTTCATTTTTTCCCAGTGAGGAAATTTTGAATTTTGGCATTTCTGTGCAGCATTTTTCATTTGCCAGATGATTCACAAATAAACAAATTACATGTTCTCTTCAATGCTTTTATTACAGAATTCAGGCCAAGACGCGAGAACTCCGGGAGAGGCAGGCGAAGGAGAGGGAATATGCCGAGATCCAAGACGTTGTTAGCCGCACCTTCAGCTCAGACGAAGAGCACACCTACGCTGGCATTGGATCACTGGACTCGTCGGTAGATAGCAGCAGCATGGACCCGTACAACCACCACTACCACCTCCCTCAAAGTCCCCAGAGCCCTCACCTTCCTTTGAGCCTTCCGGACAACAGTCCACCCCTGGAAGCTCTGTATGCCCAGGTCAACAAACCTCGCAATGGGCGCCCTGCTGCTCCAGACAGGTAAGGAGCGACCAGAAAACAGTCCATGCACAGGCACTGCAAGGTGGCACACTGTGATACTAGCAACACTAACTAGCTTTGTCCCTGGTGCCTGTGCAACACTTTTGTTCACTTTTACGTGTCATGGGTGACATCCTGCTGCACAGAAAAACAATGAATTTTACAGTGTTATCACTGCCTGCTCCCACAAGGCAAGCAGACAGAATCCATAGACAAGGTAAAACAAGACCAGGAGCCTATCAGTAATTCTCCAAGTGTTAGAATTTAATATCAGGCCGTGTCTTTTCTTTTTTCATTATCCTTGGATCCACAAGTAATCCTCCCCGGCCTCCCCACACCTTTTCCTGAGAGTCACGCTGCATCTGCGTACAGTTTCTTGTTGCTGGGGGCGGGGGTCGCATTGGCTCATAGCCTCCATGTCAGCACAAATTTTTGATGTGATGACAACATCATACAGAGCATGAGAAGTCATCTTGTATGTTTTTATTTGTTTATTCACTGTTTCAGCTTCAGGAAACAGGAATGGAAACAAGTATCACAGTTTCTTGTGCCTTGAGTGAAAGTGACTTAGCTTATTAAATCCCCAAAGATCGACTGCAGCATGATGACCTGCTTTTCATTAAACCAAACTTATTCAATTTTAGAGCCTCAACAAAGTCCAACAAACTCCTCCGAACTTAAATCAATCTGTCAGCAAATCAGAGAACTTGCATCTTCTAGTGAAAATCTTTTAACTACAACAAATTCAGATTGTAGAGAATTGCAAAGTAGATAAAGTAATATCAAGATACCTACACTCTGTTAGCCACATCAGCAGTATTGTATATTTGATGCATGCAGTTTTCTTAAATTATTTATGTAGTGATAACATGCACAGCACATCTTTGTTTCAAGAATCCAAGTTGTTCTTGCAAATATTTCACTGTTCCATGCCCAATGAGTGGTCCTCTGCTGAGCTGGACGTGTTGTGAGGGCTACAGAGTTCCTGTTGGTCCTGTCCAGTGCTGAGAAGCCAGGAGGCCACTGTCCCCTTAGTTCCTCACAACCATTCAGAGTGTTATTAATGGATCGGATAATACCTACCTCCTGTGATTGACAGCTGTCACTTGGGGGCTTGTGACCTTTTGCTGCTCAGCTCACGTCGGGGGTGGAGTGTATGAATTACTTACTGTGTGTGATCAGGACAGAGCACCTCCAGGAGAGTGTGTGTATATTTTTAAAATGATTTACAGAGGTGGAACCTCCATCCTGTAACCCTCCCATGACAGCCAGAGAAGATATGACAAGGTTATCTGGACTCTCCCATAGCTGGCTAAATCCGTGTGCCAATACATCTGGGGCTTAGTGAAGGCCACTGATCCATATGTCTAAAGTTAAGGTTAGCTCCACCTGTTTTCTCAGGATAGCCCCCCCTGTGTCATAACAACTGTCGGCTGTAAACCATCCCACTCCCGACGCAAGGAGTTGATGATAAGCCTGGCAGCTGGTTGAAAAAAGAAGGCAGCGCAGTGCTTGATTGGTGTTCAGTCAGTCTGTGTATTCAGATCACAAGACTCTAAGATGCTGGTCAGTGATAGACACGGTGCTATTGATTCTCAGTGGGAATATCAATAAGCTGTGTGCAGAGGTACAGCAGAAGAACCTTAGCCTCAGAGTGAATATTAATAGCAACCTGCTGAAGGCTTTCTGAGAGAAAAGAAATGATCATAAACAGATGCTTTGTTAATTCAATATAACTTTTTAAATTACATTTTCAAATAATTTAGTTTGCTTAGATTTGGCCAAATTCCCTCTGACCATCTGAAAGCTGTTCCATATTTCTGTTGTTTTTATGTTATAAATTAGCATAATATCTTTTTTGGCCTGGAATACAAACACATTACACTCTTGATGAGTCTGTCTCTGAAATTCATCTGTATAAAACAAGCAAACATAAAAAAAGAACCTGTCTTATCTTTCCCTTCCTTCTCTCTTGTTTTAGCGGTTTCCTGGAAATAGTAGAAACTCATCAGTTCATTTCAGCAGAGAAAGCTCAGTGTTGCATGTTAATTATACACACAAGCTTATGTTCAGTTTGGGGTCTGAGCCGTCAGTATTGATAGCGCAGTATGGAGTTTTACTTTCAGGGACAGGATTAGCTGTTGCGAGGGGTGTTATTTGATTTGAAATATGCACTGCATGTTCAACACTGCTTTTTTGTTTTGCACCTCTTGCTGCTTTGCATATCTTGTGTATGCCAGCCCGACTGTATGCCTGTAATATTTGTCTTGCTGCCTTTGAGATATAATAATATGCACTGGTTCTTATTTAGCTCAGAGGCTTTCTATTTACGATTTGCAAAAAGGAGCTTGAAAGACATTCAGATTCAAGACTCCCGTCACTTTCATATCATAACAAATATAAACAGTAATTTTCATTTCTAAATTAAACTTAATAGAACTTTCATAGTATAAAGTGTCGGCATAACAGAATTTTCAATCACTTCTGACTGTTCCATGTACCAAGACAGCCAAATTTGTCTCAGAACTTTTGTTCTGCCACATAGAGATCCCTTTAGTTTTTTATCCTGCTGCTGCTACTTAACCCAGAGCTGCAGAGATAACACGAACCTCCTGTTTGAAGGTTCAGGAAAAGGAAATAGATGGGGATAGCTCAGGGAAGGCTGCTGATTCCTGGCTGTCAGTCAGTCTTCAGTATGAAAGAGAAGAATAAGCAGCATTTGACTCTGACCTGGATACTTCTACAGGTACTCTGAAGTTGACCCCAGAGAAACACACTCTGATCAAAGGGGCAGATTAAGGATCTACCTCACAGGGATATTTGAGTTATATTCTGGTAGAGTCCCATGGTCAGAGGTCTGTCAGCGAGCCACGAGCTTCAAACACACCTGAGTGAACTTAAACATGTAAAAACAACAGTATGTAATGAAACACGCCAGTGGTTCGAGCACGTGATGCCATTTGTTGATTTGTTTTTATCTTGTATATTTTACAAAAACACATATACACATAAAAAGCACTCTGTTGTTGGCTACCTTCCACCAACTCCTGCAGCATAGTAAATAATGTTACATGGGGGTATTACCATGGTGGAGGCCATCTCCTGATTATCATATGACTTCTAGAAGCATAGCACAACTGCACAAATCTTATCTTGCAAAATTGGTTCCAGGGACCAAGTAAATGGCAGTAAATTGAGTTGAAATTAGCTGACAGCCTTCCTTTATTTTTCGGCCTTCGCTGGGAAAAACACACCAAATGCTGAACAGAGGCAGCGAGTGTGTTGGAGGATGACTACATCTGAGCTAATCAGTGTCTTTCATCTAAAAGCCACCTAGTCAAACATTAGCATAGCTGGAGAGACATCAAACAGTGCTAGTGCACCCAGGAGTCTGGGTTCCCATCGGTTTGTTTACTGTACATCCTCAGCGCTGTCATTAAAACACAACATTTTAGACAAATAGAAGAAGGTTCTTTAGATCCAGTCAGCTAATTAGAGACACTTAGGGGCCCTTCGGTTGATGTGGGAAGGTGTTTTCCTTTTTAGAGGAGGTGGGGTCCAAATGCCTGCAATTGCCAGTAACTGTACATTGTAGTTTTGCATCTTGGACTCTTTTTATGCCTCATGTGTTTATGCACATGTGTGTCCATTTTATTCCATAATAAAGGCATTCACCCATGACTTGCCAAGGGTTTCAAAGCTGCACTCTTGTTTATCCACTACAGTTCATATGAAGACGCTGCAGCTGGATAAATAGCCCGGGAATACGCCTCTCTCTCTAATAGACCTTTGATAATGGAGCCCTAATGGGAAGGTCACTGTGACTGTAAAACTGGAATGAGTCAGACCTGAGCTCATAAACCCTTGGAGATACGAGGACCCCTGGTTGCTCTGGGCAGCCGGAGAGCCTGTCCATTCTGCCATATCAGGTTTTACTGTTCGGCTACGAGATCACAGTACAACAAGAACTCATTTGACAATTTATTACCAGCCTCTACGTTATTAGAGCTGGCAGCACCAGTGGTGTTTTGACAGTGCCGTCAGACTCAGTAAAACTGAAGGGCACCAATAGAAATCTAGGATTTATTCATGTTTGTTTTTGTTAAAACCTCATATAAAGCAAACATAAATATCATTTTTCCCCCTTAAGACCTGGAGCATGGATTCTGCTCTGTCTGTTACAAAGTTTACATGAAAGTGAGCTAGACGTAAACACCTGAACTCAGTGTTTTCTCTATCAGTTGTGTTTTTTTTTTACCTTATTAAAAAAGTAGACCTAGCAAAATGGAATGACCTCATTTCTTGACAGGCAGCTGACAAGTCAACACCTCCATCTGCCCAGGAACCGTGGGGTTTGGGTGACTGGCGTTGGATGCTACGTTTCAGGACGACAGTCTGACAGGTGCCAGGCTCGATGGGATTTGTGGGAAGCAGGCGTGAAACAAAGCATCACCTTTGAAACTGCAATTTGATTGACTGCTGCCCCCATTACCCAGTCGAGTTTCTAAAGCTCCTCAGAGCATGGGCATGAGAAAGAGGGGGGGGGCAAGGGAGGAAGGGGGGGAAGATATGGAGCTCACGGAGCTCGGCAGTGCAAAGCCCTTGAAGTCCTCTGCAACTCAGCAGCTCCAGAAAGCCTGGCAGGCAGAGAGCAGGGGGAGAAAAAGAACCCAGAGATCCTCACCTAAAGAAACACTCACCGGGGTGTTTTCCCCCCTTGCTCCCTCCACACTAAAATTCAGTCAAAACCTCCACTTTGCATGGTCTTGAAATTGGATTATGAGGAAGCTAATGCATTTTCCAGCGCTGATAAAAGGTCAGGCTTTTCATCTCGGGAGAAAGTTTGAGAGGATTTCTCCCCTCACTCTCACCACCTCACCACCAGACGTTGACTTGTGAGGTGGAAAACGTTAATATGCAATGAGCCACAGGCTGATGGAGCTTTTATCATCACCATTGTTTGGGTAGCGGTCGTTAAGAACAATACATTTTGTCTTGTTCCTTATCATCCTCATCGTGTTCTTTTGGCTGAGAAAACACAACAGCACTGCTCCTATGGGGATACACAATCATTTGGTTTTATTCTGTGCTGTATGTCTGAATGGACCACTGAATGACTCCATTAAAGTAATGCAGATGGAGAGTAAGTTCTTATGAACAACAATGTTCCACCTTAATCAGATGATCACTGAGCCAATCTGAAATAATCACTTTTTTATTGTTTGCTGTCTCTTATTTGGGTCCTGTAATTAACTCTGCAATCAACAATCAGTCTCTCTGATTTTTATTGTCTGTATTTTCATTTGGATGCAATCAAAGTGAGATTAACAACACTTTCTGACGGCAACATCTGTAACTTTGATTAAATCCTTCCTCTCAATAATTCATTGGTAAACAAATGAATCTTTTATGACCTCTGCATCTGCGCTAAGACTTTAATAACAGCTCACGCGTCTCTAATAACGTTTTCTCGCAATTCCCGAGGGACTAAAACTGATATGTCTAGCATCATACCCCAAATGTATGTGTCGCATTGCTTTAATGCGACACATACATTTGGGGTAACTAATTCCATTTTACTTACTCATCAGCATGTCTGTTATTCCAGGGTGTGTTTTGTCTGGGGTATCCAGCTCCTTCACCTCTTGTAGGACACCAAGCTAAACAAGACTTAGAAACGACTCTTATCACATTTTATTCCCAGAGCCGTGGCACCATGTTTTGGCGCTGCCTTTTGTTTGTCTCTGACATCCAAAAGCATTTTCCACTACTCCCTCTGAGCGCCCCTGTGTGGGTGTGAAATTAGTGTCACAGTGGATGTCTGGAGTAGTGCCTTCTCCCGCTCTAATTGAGAATAAAAAAGGGACACTGAGGCAGTGGGGAGAGTTCATGTGGAATGTTAGCTCCTGTTGAGACAGCTGGCACTGTAATGAATGAGCTCGCGTGAATCCTCAGGTCAAACCTGTATAGATGGTGTTTCTGTCCCCACTGCAGCTTTGGAAAAGCCCCATGTAAACTCCTGTAGATAGGTTACAAAATGAGGGAGCAAGTCCACACACATTTTTGCGCTGACTTTTGCCTGTTCTGTGCTGTGGTGATAGTGCAGGAGGCCTAATGCACCACATGCACATCAAGCCTTATCGCAGGGGCTCTACACAGATAGCAATGTGTATCTCCCAGGCAAAGCAAGTGAATTATTTTCCTGGTCTGTTTTCTTTTTTTTTTTTTTTTTTACCCTCCCGCTTCAGAGAGGGCCCTGTGGGATAGATGTGATGAGATGGAGCACAAGAAGGCAATTTATCCTCCGTTTGTACCATTACGTTCATTTAAGAAAGCAAACAGCCTGAAAGCAGATCGCAAGAGAGGGACGGAGAGGGAGAAATATAGACTCATCTCGCCTTCAACTCTACATCAAGTGGATCAAGCTGATTAAGGCTGCACGTACAGTACGTATTTTATCAACGTCCTTCAAATTGGAAGCCTGGAAGACATGCGTACAGTACTAATGAATTTTCACAAGAAGATGAAAGGAAAGGAGGGGAGCGTGCCATTTAGGGCAGGCGTGCCCCAGCAGACAGAATGGGACGTGGAGATGGGGGAGGTTTGAATGTTGCTGAGGGCTGCCGACGCCTCGTTTGTTGATCAGTACCAGAGGACGTCTTGTTCCTGGCAATCAGCAGCTGCAAATAGACAGTTAATCCCCCCCCCCTCACCTCAACTCTCCTGAAGGCTGCAGAAGCCTGAAGCTTTTGCCGGGCAAGGCAACTTTTCCTGAATTTGAGGATTTGTTTTGAAAATGTCACAGTGGCTAATTGGGAGGACGCACACAGGGAGCATGCTGCTAGAAAATGTGGATGTACTTTTCTCCAAATTCAGTCACTGAGACCCATTTTGATGGAATAATACACACTGTGGTGTGCCCGTTACGTGAATATGAGGTTCCTCTGTGAGAAACTTCACATGATAGATAACCCAATTTCATAAACTAATCACAGGTCCTCTCCGCTAACACAGCATCGCTGCTTTCATCCCGGCCACCCGCCGCTCTCACACAGCCACTCCAGAAATAGATCAGGTGAGGAATGCGATTGAGAGGCAGGTGGCCGCGGAGCGTGAGTTTGCACTATGAACCATGTCAGCAAGCAGATGACTCTCACTCCTCCTCATCCTCCTCACCTTGCTTTCATCTCCCTCTTCGGTCACAGTAAATGTAAACACATACAAACACATGAGAGCGGCCTCAGCGTGTCAGTGCTGGGACGCTAACTGCTGCATTTTTCCCTCTGTGCGCTGATGTCTGCCAGCCAGTGAAGTGAGGCCAGGGAAGATATTGTTTACTGTAAAGTGAAAGCTGGTAGAGCCATGAGGGAGTCTTTAGGGCTTCCCCGCTCACTGTAAATATAAGCTGTAGAAGACCGGGGAGAACAGGCTGCACTAAAGAAGAACTGAAATGGAACCACAAAGCAGAGCCCAACAGAAAAGGGCACAGTGTTTCTGGCTGATCAAAAGAAATATTAAATAACAGTGAATAACAGTGAATACAAGAAGAAAGGATAAGACCCATCCTTTTCTTGTTGTCAAAGCAATATTAGCCTTCATCCAAAATTTAAAAAATAGCCAGTTACTATTGTCGAGATGGTGGTTACTTTAGAAAAGTAGGTCAAAGCCTCAATTGAGATGTTATCTTCATATCTATAGAGCAGTCCAGATTTTAGATGAAAGAAGTCAAGCTTGAAAACCTGCAAAATAAAGCTGTAATGTAGCTAACTTTAATTCTAACCACTTTTACCAAGAAATACTTGCAGGTCTTCCCAAAGAGCTGGTTACATGTCAAAACTATGGTCAATAGAATGCATTGAAATAAGGTTTATAATCTAATAATTTGAGACACGTTTGTTTAATACACTGCTAGACATCTTTTCACTCACAAATCACCAAAACCAAACCATGTTGCCACCATATCAGCTGCTCCAAAAATAAACTTCCTCAAGTCTGCGCTCCATGAAGTCAATTTCATCCTCTTTTCCTGCATCCAGAGGGCCATGCCAACTGAGGACCAACCAGGGACCACCAGACATTGAGCAGTTTGGCATACTTCACATCTCTCACTAGCTGCTACTGTTCTGCATGTTATCATTGCTGACTGGTAAGGGGCGCAGACCATGTGGGCGCAAATGCTCTGAGCAGTGAGTCCCTGGTTCGACTCCTGGCCGGCCGGACTCTTTGGATGGACTTTGCTGCATGTCCTTTCCCTTCTCTCTGTCCCTGCATTTCCTGTCTCTCTACACTCTCCTGCTAAATAAAGGCATAAAATGGACAAAGAAACTACCGTGCAAACCTCTAACTTTCATTCCCTTATTGCAGTAATGAGCCCAAATCGTATTTGCTGTTATAAATGGATTTGGCCACCAAACACTTTAGACAATGAAGATTTAGGCTTAAAAGTTTAGCAATGACTAGTGGCTCCTGCATCAATAACTAAACTGTGTCACAAACAGTACTTCCTAAGTGGTCGCTGGGGTACAACTGTAAGTTAGTCCATTCTAATCGAAAGCCAGCCAGTGTGTACAGGGCACATAATTAAATTTACCTTGCCCACATCTGAGCCAGCGAGCCCGTGCACTCAACACAGAACAGCATTAGTTCTCTCTATTTTAAGAGCAGTATCCATATTCCTTTGTCAGACTACGCCATTGTCGTTCCAATCCCTGTGCCTTGAACAAGCTCCCGGCGGCAAATCGGATCTCAGTGAGAGCCTTTGTAATTACAGGGAGCTGAATGGGTGAATACATCCCAAATCCACGAGACCAGCCAGTGACACATTCCATCTGTCTTAAGCCTCCTTCCAATATTTGAGATTGACTCATGAGAAGGTGCTGAAATAGTGAACGCCACCGACATTTTTTTTTCTCCTGTTCTTGTGAAAAGTCTTTTGAAAGTTTTGGGCAAAATTTCTCATTTGCCTGGTAAAAATGTAGGTCTTTCACAACACGTCTGGGAAAGTAATTTGTTTCTTATATAATGGAGGTCCATTCTAATTGAACAAGTTGATGACATTGCAGTGTGCATGAATGCCAATGCCGAGACACGAGATATAACAGAGAGAAGTAGGAGTTCAGCTTCTTTGCAACTGTAAGTTAGTCTATTCTAATCGAAAGCCAGCCAGTGTGTACAGGGCACACTGCTGTGAGAACTGTGAGATGTATCACCATTCAAATCAAACTAATGTTTATCCTTTGTAATTTCATAGTAGGAATTAATTGCTTTAATGTTCATGTTCATGTCACATTTCTGGCTTCATATTTTTTGACAGCCGCAGTCTTTTCTATCATGACAGGTAGATATCCATGCGTGTCAGTGGAGTGTATAACCTGAGGTCATACAGCTCATTTCCTGACTTTTTACACCATCAGTCCACACAGGTAGAATAGAATTAAACCAGAATGTACCAGGGAAAGCCTGGGGGCTTCTCTGTAGGTTTCTGTTTGAGACTCCGCTTCAAGACCCCTCTAGCAAAATGGGACAATTGCTTTCTTAGGTCACCTGAGCCAGACCTGTTTGAGCTCATTGTGGGTCCTAATAAAACCCTGTGAGGGCCACCAGGCATTTCTAATGCCAACAGTATGTCAGTAAAAATGCTCTTAGCCCCTTGGAATAGAGTAATGGCACCATCTGGCCTTGTTTGTGCGTGGTAATAGGCCCATGATGCCATCACGGACAATCATGGAGCCAAAGGTCTTAGAGACTGGCCTGTTTTGAAAGAAAAGTTGCATTCCAGGAAATCACATGTGTCTCTAGATTCCACTGTAGCCTCTGTGATTGGTGGAGTTTGTTTACGCCAGCAGAGATTACTGGGGAAGTTAATAACAAAGGCATTCTAACCTAATCAGGCCCAATTGAATTGGTTCACTGATTGGACCAAATACCATGGAAGGCCCTGTTAATAAACTGTACTTCCTCTGCCTCACTCTCTGCAGTTCTTCTCCTGCCTGGAAACGCACAACACTTACTAGCAACTCAAGAACACACTTTTTAAAGTATGAATTTAACTAGCTCAGAATGGACATTTCAGAGCTGTGTGTGTCTGCAAGAGTGCAAAGCACCCGTGTTACTGTTGGCCATTACCACCTCAAGACACCTGTGTGACTGTGAGCTCGCTACACTTCACCATCCTTTAGCTTTACAGCTTCTATGGCTGGATGTCTGTAAGTGTCCCAGTGAGAGATGTCATCCCAGAAACACTTGTCCTCTCTGCCATGATTAAACATAAAAAATCATCCCCATCCTGCGGTGATATGGCCATCATTAAAGGCTCACTGCCAGGCTGACCTGCAGTCAGTTTTACCCAGGGTAATGGCTGTGTTTTAGTGGCAGTCAAGGATGTCAATTAAAATCCACATTAGTTTTATGACCTTTTGTAGGAAGTTGTGGTTCCTCCACTGGCATGGCAGTGAGAGCTGACGAGGTGATAAAGCCTGCTCTTTCAAATCAGTTTATGGTTTTGTGTTTGGGGCTGGGTATTGTATTTGTATTTGTATTGTGGTCTGTGTGAGAGCACAGTCAAGTCTGACACCAGGTGTGTGTGTGTTACCATTCTTTCTCTGGCATGTGTCAGTGTATGTCATTTCTTCATAATGTATCACCACAGGATGAGAGATGATTGTGCAGGGTGACTTTAATAGAGCGGTTGCTTGTGGGGCCAGTTGTCCGATGATAAAGCCGACTGTGGCAGAAAAAACTACCAGAGCCAGTATAGTTACTTACATAGAATTACTTCCTGGCCCTGAAATGCCCTGAAATATGTGCTTCATGTGTAATTATGGTATTTATGTTGCAACTCGGCACGAGGAGGTCAGAGGTCGAGGTCAGCTGCAAAACAGAACCATCCTGGTGAGAATAAGTAAAGACTGAGGGTACCTGCTGACTGGGTTTTAGGTATTGTTGTAGTGATTAAAGCACAGTGATTTAAAGGATAAGAACAGTGGTTGTGTAACTTTTTCTTCCATACAAATGGCCTTTGTCCAACATTCCTGATGACTAACAGTTTTCTAAAGTGTACCAGATGTTCTAGATACATTTCATACAATCCAGGCAGCTAAATGCTTTCTGTTCAAGCCAGTGTGACTAAGAATTCAGCTGACATGCTTGATATCACAGGTCACATGTTATCACCTTTACCCTTTTGTCAGAGTCCGTGTAGTGTAACTTGCAGTGCCTGAGAGTCAAGAGTCAGCTGCCACACATGACTTTTTTTTAAGGGGCACTCAACTAATTTTCCACATGAAGATCATTTTACTTGTCCGTAGCAGGACTACTCAACCTGTAAAAATAGTTGTGTAATGTCTTCTGTTGCTTTGGGCTTGAGACCTCAAATCCTTGACAAAAAGCCTGTTTTTGAACTGGATGTGTGCCTTTACCAGGCAGGGAGGGTCTTATTAAAAACTACCACTGAGTTGCATTGTAGGAAATGTAGGATATAGTGGAGTCTTGGGAGCTTGACCCATACTACACTGTGGTGATTAGATTCTCCTGCAGGAGCTCGTAGGTAGGAATAGCTACTTGAAGCCCCTAAAGTGTCATTTTAAGTTGAGGAGCCAATTGTTTATTTGAGTAACCTCATCATATGTAAAATGTTTCTTGAAGCATCTCAGATATATTTTTAAGGTCCTTGAGTACCCAACTGGATATTCAGAGCACCTTTAGTTTTTACAGTGTAGGGACTAAAAGTAATTATATTTCAGCCTCTGCTGCTTGTTTGTTTTTTTTTTTGAACATGTCTCAGTTTTACACACATTTCTCAAAACATAGCTCAGTTACGCAGTGATTTTAATATCAGTATCTCACAGTCTCAGTCTAAATCTCTCAGTTATTTTCTTATTTTCCTACAGATGATAAGACCTGGTGTGACAGAGCATAGCAATGGTCATTTCATCCATAAGTTTCACTCTTCCCACTGCTTTCTTCGTCGGTGCTGTGTAAGCAGTCGCACAATCCTAGGTCTTCCCATGTCAGAGAAAATGTTTCTGTTGTAAGATCATGGATAAACTATTGTTCTGCCTGTTGTCTCACTGTGTGTCTATATAAGAACAGTAAATTTCAACAGACAGCAATTACCCAGCAGAGCCTGAGTCATGGATATATCGAGGTGCATATTTCACCAGGTCCATGGAATCAGTCTTCCAGTCCTGTGAGGTCATAAACTGTGAGATGAAGAGGTTAGAGATTTCGTCAGCGGCCACGGCACATGAAGTATTTCCTAAAGTAGCTCTTTGTGTGTCTACTTATTGTGGCACATTGCTATCAGGAGGCACATTGAGGATAGTCAGTAAGACATTTAACTCCTGTACTACGTGTGCAGCCAGATACATCAAAGACTTTCAGCGTTTGAAAATCCACTTTGTATAAAACGTGGCTGTTTGGAAGAACAGCTCGACATTAAGTAAAAGCATGAAAGTGAAGTGAATTTGACATGATTGCTATTATTAATAATACCTCTGAATGTTCTTTATAATTTTCATCTCTTACAAATCTCAATCTCTGCAAGAACTGAAGCTCAGGAATTATTAGCAACAGCTCCAAGCCTGAAGCTAAAGTGCTCCTTAAAAGTGATCTAACGTGGATGGAAGACATTTGCTTCTTGGAAATGGCAGGTTTTACCACATATGACATAAGGCAAATATGGTGTAAGTATGATCAGAATATAGATAAGGTCATGGCAGCTAATATGGAGACCTGAAATGTTCTTCCAGGTCATGTCCTTCCCTCCATTCAATCCGTCCTCCAGTGTGAGATTGTGAAGAATCTAGACTTGCTCACTTCTTCTATTTTGCCATGTTAATGCTCCTTTCTCCCAGTTTGCATTCATTCTTATTCTTTTTCTCCTTTTTTCCTGTTCCCATCTCTCTCTCTCTTTCTCTCTCCTCTACATTTTCCACCAATGCCAGGGATACTGAATGAGTCCCAGCTATCAAGCCATAATGAGCATCTTCACTAAAGCACTGATTCATCAGAACAAAGAGAGGCAGAGAGAGCGAGGGAGAAGGATGGATGACAAGGGGGAGACATAGAATAAGAGAGAGAGAGATGCTGGAGTGTACCCTTGAATGGCTTTGGATTGTAAACCCCTACAGCTTCCTCCTCCTCTGGCTGTATTTTTCCTAATAGCCTCTTGGGCTATTTCTGGGTCCCTTTTTAAATGAGAGGTGGGTGGGAGTGAATGCAGTGAAGGGGTAGAGGGGGATGGAGGGGTGTGTGTGTGTGTTTGTGTGTATATATGTGTGTTTGTGTGTGCGTGCGTGTCTATGTGCATACGTGCTGCGGGTGTATTTGGCCCCATGGAGCCAGTGAATAAGCATTCTGACTCGCAGCAGGATCAGGGGTGGTGATGCTGAGGTTGTGTGTGTGTGTGTGTGTGTGTGTGTGTGTGTGTGTGTGTGTGTGTGTGTGTGTGTGTGTGTGTGCGCGTGTGTAGGGGCTCTCTGTTGCCACTGGAAACGAGAGAAGAGATGCATACACACGCGCACACATACACACACACACACACACACACACACACACACACACACACACACACATATGCACGCACGCACGCACACACAAACCCTGAATGTGGAACCTCCAAAGCTGATTAGTCAAACTTGTGATTTCCAATTTCAAACCCGCGACACAAATCCCGCACTTAATATTCATGCAGAAAGCAGCAAGGGCCCCTCGCTGTCCCACGCTGCCGTAGGGCTGTGGGCTGGGTGGTGGGTGAGTAGGGGGGTTGGAAGTGGTGGTGGTGGGGGGCTGCCTTTTAATCAGCTTAGTTAAAAGGACAGAGATGAGGAGAAGAGGAGGATGACAGGGAAAGAGAAAAGAGAAAGTAGTGTTTTTTTTTGCTTCTTGATTGGGTAGTTGGGCCACTGGTGAGAGAGCAACCCACACACATAGAGGGAACATCTTATCTAGGGGTGCAGAGTGACAGGATGAACCCCCCTCCTCATCACACACCCACACATGTCTCATTCAATCTGCTGGTGTGGAGATGACCAATGCAAAGAGACAGCAAAATGTCCCGTACATCTTTCACATTGTTTGTTGTGTGTGTGTGCTCATGCACGATTCGGCCTGCTGAGGCTTTTGTCACAGAGCACGCACATCATAAACAGGATTATGGCCGCATCTGACAGACGTCATGTCTGTTTTAGCCAGGGTGACTTTAGCAGTGCCACTGTTTGTGTGACTCCTCCGTCTGTGTCTTTTAACCTTGTAATCAGGATGGCATGCTGTGTCATCGTCACATCCTCACACGGGCAGAGAGAACTGGGAGCAAAGGAGAGATGAGTGAAAGGGAGAGTGGATAAGTAAACATCAAATACAGGCAGAGATGTTGAAGCTGAAAATAAACAACCTAAAAATTTACCCACCTCATATTTGGCTGGACCGCAACGTTGGGTCAGTTATAAAATAAGTTGAGCAGAGCAGAGGAGCAACTTGGAAATTGCTTGGAAGTTACTTGAAAGAGCCACATTTCAGTCACTGCCATACTTTTTTCCATTTTCTGACAACAGAAACAGAAAAACATGTAAATGAATGTAAATCTTCATCGGGAATTGAGCTGTATTAAAATACTGTATATGTGAGGACAGAGAGTAGGAGAGAAGCAAACAGATAAAGAGCTGAAACTAGGCAGAATTAGCAGGGTGCATAGACTGTAAATAAAGATGGATGTAGCCTCCATGACGTCACCCACAGGTTTCTGAAGAGCGCTTTTGAAGCTCAGAGTGAGCTGCTCCACCGCCACCATCTTGGCAGTGCCTGACCAAAAAGAGGTGAGGTTGTGTGGAGCCAAGATTTGGCCAGTTTGTGGCAAGCATACACTCACCCACCTGTCACTCAAAGCGGCCACACCCTCAATTATACATTATAATACATTATACAGTTTCACACATTGACCATACACAGTCCAACCATATCCTTGGTTTTAAAATACAGTAGTCTTGTTGTTAAACAGAGTTACACACCCTTTGATCTCCAGGCTGTTTTCCGTGGGTTTTCTCTCTCTGTCCATTTATTATATTTACTGGCTTATGGCAGACATCTCTCAGAATAAGTTAGGCTATGAAGAAATGCAATCATGTGACATGTCAGTCTAACTATATATGTTCTAAAAAATGTAGTTGTAGTTTGAAAAGGTTCATTTTCATTCAAGTCAGTGAGCTTGCTGTGGACTGACTCAAGGGAGACACATTTTTACATCAAGGAAGTGACTATTTCAAATGTTAATACAGTTGGTTTGGTGGGAAAGGCTCTGCTCTTCAGAGGAAATCTCAAAGACTTTGAGCAGCATCAAGGACTTTACTGGCAAACCAGTCCCCTTTCATCAAAACATACATGAACAGTGACAAAGACTTACCAGAAAAGGATCACGTTAGTGTGGAGGAGGAGGAGGAGGAGGAGGTGTAAACCTGTATGAATATGATTCACTTTTAATATTCAGCTGGTAGCCAAATATGTGATGAATGAGCCACTGAAACATAAATGAAGCAAGTGACTGTCAGTCAGCAACCTCAGTGCTGTGCCTGAATGAATACTATGCTCCATATTTGTTTTCATCACTCATGGCTGTACAGACAATACTCACCTTGATGAGCTTTCATATTAAAAAAAGTCTAAATTTGATCATTATGAGGCATTATGAGGATCTAAAATTTTAAGTGGTATGTAATTTATATTTTGCTTTGTGTGTTTCTGGAAGTTTGTCTGTTACTTGTTCCCACCAGAAATGTCTTAAGCCACAACTAATATTTTGTTTAGTGCAGTTTTCCCACTGCTTGCGGGAGGTTGACAGGTGAAAGGTGAAAGAACAGAGAGTATCAAGATGGTTAGAGGAGGAAACATCAGAGAGACTCAGCCCCATTTTTAAGTCAAACCCAGGCTCCAGATTGTAGTATTGCTGTCTCAGATCAGTTAGCATAGTTAGCATCTTTTATTTGTTAAAGTTGTTTGTCAGCTTGTAACTGGCAGTGGCTGACACAGTGTTATTGGTTGTGCTCATGCAAACTCTAGCTCTCTGTACTGACAAGTTTTCAGTGACTGGTGAGAGAGCAGAGAGTGTCAAGAAAGTTAGTGTTAGAGGAAACATCAGAGAGATTCAGCCTCATGTTTGGGCCTCAGTCAGACCCAGACTCTGATGAGGAGTCAAAATTGGTGACTAGCAGACACATCAGAACAGCTTAGCACAGTTAGCGTGAAACCATGGCTCTCCATACGCCAAACCATTTTTTTAGACTGTCATCGGTTCAATGCAGTTCCAAGGTGGAAATAGGCAGTCTGCTTATTTTGCTCATGATATGTTTTGTATCATATAAAAAAAACATCATATGGACATGTTAACAAGGGTAAAAAACTAAGGGGGTCTTTAACATCATTTTTTGGGGCATTTTTATTCGTTAAGAAGTAACAAGGGGGAGTGAGGAGGTATGACACAGGTGGATATTAGGGTTATGTGGCTGTAGCCAGTCAGCTAACAGGGCGCTACATGGACATTTATCCTTGACATCCGTCAATCCGTCAGATGTGTGATATGTGTGTTTTCTAATTTAACAGCTATTAAAAGAAAAGAAAAGAAGACATGTTAGCCGGGTTCAAAGAGTTAAAGGCTATTGAAGGCTACAACTGACTTGATTTTATTGTGTATCCACCATTTTATTCACCATTGCACCTTTTGAAGTAAGAATAAGGGAGAGAGAGTAAGGGAGAATGACGGGCAGTCACCAGAGGGGAGAAACAGCTGGAGAGATATAAACACAAAGAGAGCTGATGAATGAGAGAAAAACGGTTGGAAAACAACAACCAGGAGGTGAGAGGAAACAGAACAGCAGAGGCAGAGGCAGCCAGTCAGACAAAAAGAATACAGGGAGTCGAGCAGACCTCCACCTTCCGAGAGCGAGAGTGATAGAAGTGAAGAGCGTTTCACCCTCCCACACCTGCCTTGTGGAGGCCACAGCTGTAGACTCACATCCCATCATTCATCCAGCCATAGCGGAGCGGTGCGAGGTGTTTCCAGTCTCCACCACGCTCCATAACTCAACCCTTCTTCTCCACAGAGACGCTCCTTAAACACCACCTCCCTCCACCACACCCCCTCCCTCCCTCGCTCTCATCACTCCCATCAGTCTGTCTTTAAAACAACCATTGGAGATATGAGACGCAACAGCCTGTGACCATCACCGTAACTCTGCACACATGTACCAGCCTCATTCACGTAGGCCAGGGGCAGAAGAATGTGGCAGACATGTAGACACTGCTGCTCCTCAGGGAGACTTAAGGAAAAATGGCAGTAATAGAGTCTGCAGGGGCCATAATTCACCAGGCCGGCTCAACGATGCTGTGACACGGTTATTGTCCTTATAAACTAGAGCTGTCACTGTGTCATTATTGCTCACATCCATGTGAGACCATCCCTTTCTGTGTATTTGCTCGTTGCTTATATCTTTTTTTCCTTTGTTTTATACTGTGGCATCACGCTTGATGCCTCCGGCCAAAATACTTTTGCTTTCCTTTTGTTGTGATTTTGCTTTGTTTCCCCACAATCTGACTGAGATGAAAAAAC
Source organism: Trachinotus anak (assembly GCF_046630095.1). Classification (NCBI taxonomy): domain Eukaryota; kingdom Metazoa; phylum Chordata; class Actinopteri; order Carangiformes; family Carangidae; genus Trachinotus; species Trachinotus anak. The sequence goes on along the minus strand of NW_027273860.1, from coordinate 19,750,264 downwards.
ACACACAATGGCTGATTTACAGGACATAGATGTTAATTAGGTGGCTGTGTGCCTGTAGTGTGTTGACAGCAAGTAAACACAGCAGAGGAGCTTTCATGTGTTGACTCAGTTTCCAACAGGTTCACTGAGTCCTCCGCGCAACTGCTCATAGCATCACATTACGAACTGATACAGATGATTAAATATCACCTAGCAGCTATTTTTATAGTCTTATACATCTGTGTTATTAGTTAAGACTGCCTGTCAACGTGATTGAGGAGCCAAGGTTAATGAATTTACTTCTCATAGTTCTAGACAACCTTTCAAAAATAGCTGCAGACTCTGCAAAGTGCTGACAGGTAACCCAGCACTTCTCATGTTTACCAATCCAGCTAGCCTGTGATTCTTAACATCAAACAACACAAAGGGAATAATGAATGTATGATGTAATGTCAGGACATACTTTTTTTTTAAAGGGGCACTCCACCGATTTTACTCTTAAAGATCCATTTACTTGTTACGAGCACCACTTAAACCTGTGAAAATGGCTGTGTAATGTCAGACTCTGTGGGTCACTTTAAAGCCACAGAGTCTGAAAATATCACCCTGACGTCATCATCAGGGGGCGACATGCAGCAGACGACTCTGGCTGGATGCAAACCACTGATGTTGTAGTTTACGGTTGGCACCTTATTCCCTAAACCACCAGGACGCACCGGACTACAATTATTTCACTACACAGTCCATTCAGTCCATTAAAATAATGCGTTTACAGTGTCTTAGACCAGACCCACCTTGAATTTCCACCTGCTGTGTAGCTCCCACAACTGCCAAAAGCTCCTTGAGCACCCTGTTCCTGTTTGAAACTCAGAGCAGATTAGTGGAGGATTTGGGAGGTGAAAAATCACTGACTGTGCCTTTATGTTCTGGTTTGTCTCCTGGTGTGCTTTGATATTTCTACCTAGTGAACGTTACCTAAGAAGATAATTCCACTTAATAAATAGGTAGAATTTATAGTGTCCCAATTATTGAGAGTGGAGGCCTCTGTCTGCTGCAGTGGCGGTGTGTGATTTAGGTCGGTAAGACAGGCAGATTTTTAACATGTAATCTTGCCTGTAGACGGCAGCTTTAAAGAATTCAGCCATGTCTTACTCTAAAATATTGTTTTTCCATTCAGGGTACTATGTCGTGACAGTATCTAAACACTCCACATCAGGTACAAGTCTCCCCTCCAGGTTTGGAAGTCTATTTTATGAGCTGAGTAGCAGCGAGGTCAGGGTCTCTCTGGCTTGTGAGATAAATAGACTGTTAGTCAGTGTTTACACCTGCGTCAGGCTGATATATGTCTCCCCGGTTAAGAGACATAAAGATCTCATTCTCCTACTCATCTTTTTCGACCAGTCAAACATCACAGCCCATCAGTCCACAGATATGACTGGGCGTTATGGGCTGCAGGAATGATGTATGCTGAACAGAGAGGATTTATGAACAGGCACATGTGAGGTTTCAATTCCAAGTTTGAGTTCTATATTCAGTGTTGGACTATTGAATATAAAATATTCCCGCCCCACAAACAGTATTTAAACAATAAATGAGTATTACTTACATTATAGCTCTTTCATAACAATAACATTATATATATCCTGCTAATATCTTGTTCTGTAAACCGTTACCAAGTCCTCCAACCAAGACGACCACATAGACTGTTTGTCTCTACCCTCTGACACGACCCATTGGAGCGTCTCCTGAAGTAAGGCCCCTACAGCTGCAGACATACCAAACCCCTGTTGTTGTGGTTACAATAATAAACACATGGAGGGTACTAGCAGCAGTATACCCAACCTTCGTTGTCATGGTTACAGTAATAAACATGGCTTATGGGACGGTAATGACATGGTTTGGTTTACACGCAAAAACTACTTGGTTAGGTTTAGGAAGAGGTTTGGGTTAAACTAAGTACTTTGTTATGGTTGAAGGACCTTCGTTGTCATGGTTACAATAATAAACACACAGTGGAGGTTGTGATAAAAGAAACATGTCCCACGTTGACATAGGATGTACGGGACACAAACGGCAGTCTCCTGTGACATAGTCCTGTGTTTCATCCACCCCAACCTCATCCTAACTCTCTATATGTTTCTATACCAGGTCACCTGACTTTCACCTTTACCCCCGTCATAATGACTACGGCCACTAGAGGTCCCCTCACAATAAAACACAACTATAGGTTGCAAGAAGCTGCTTGTGCAGACGACCCATGGGATCGTTCTTTACAGGAAGACACTCTCATCTTTACAATTAATACCACATTTCTCAATTGCTTGATCATTAGTGTTTAAAATCTTTTTGCATAAAACACAAACAGATCACATACATCTGCTCCTAATAATGTAAAAGGAAACAACAACAGCACTTCACTGTCTAATGAGCAGTTTATCGCTATAAAATACATGTAATTATCAGTCATTTTCTTATGTCAAGCACCTCAGTACAAATCACTAAAAAAAGGTAACTGACATTCTTCCCTCTCTCCAGCAGAGGAATTAACTTCATCTTAAAATTGACAAAGTAGAAGAGGAAATCAGTGCTCATAGAAAAAAAACAATGGGCATTTTCTGCCTGGACTTACATGAAGAGGATAACAAATGGCATCATGTAGAGGCACCCTCCTTAACTTCTACATTTATCCAGTGAAATACTTCAATGATCAAGGTATAATACATATAATCAATTTATGGTGCTCATCCCAGGAAATAACAGAAAAATAAGGAGAGCTACAAAATAAATCTAAAAAAAAAAAGAATCTCATAACATAATAATAATAATAATAACCATTTAATACAACATAAATTCTTCATGTTTGGATTCCAACTCTTGCACCTGGACTCAACTTGACTGCTTTACATTATAAGGTAACATTTCATAGAGTTTAATTCCAGTAATTATGATGAACAGCTGTGTTGATCTCTATTCACAGTCACAAACTCTTGTGGTTGTTCATTATAAATGAATAACACTGTGCTACAAATATGATTGTTTTGAACTGATCTGAATCTGAACTTAAAGGATGTGGGGAATTAGTAGAATTAATTAACAAGTAGAAAAAAAATCTTTGTTTGCCTGCAAATACAAAGATGGTAACTGCTTTTTCTTTTTTTTGTGCCACCTGCATCTCTGAATCTGGCAGAAATAAAACCTCCTGAATTTGTGGCCAAGCTCTGTGGCATTTTGGCACCAAAATATTTTAGCATTTCCAGAAGACAACTATCAAGCAGCAAAGGCTGAGTCGAGGTGGAAATACATTATGTATTGAGACAGAGCAACGCACAAGCATGCACGCATGAACACACACGCATCAGTGCCTGCACCAATATCAAATTACCCTGTCTGGTAAACACTTTGGTCCAGACCATTTTGATGTTTGAACCTCAATTCTAATTTGGTCCTGCTCTAAATTACCCACAATTACCTTTCCAGGGCCACTTTAGTACATTTTTCCTCCTCATCATCAGCAGCCCCTTGTCACCTCATTCTCTGTCTCACTCCATCTCACTTTCTCTTTCCTTCTCTGTCAGTCTGACTCCCTCCTTCACATGCCCACACACACACACACGCCCACGCACACACACACACACACACACACACACACACACACACACACACTCACACACACACACACACACACACACAAACACACGCCTACGCACATACATACTCACATGCATGCACACATACACATTCACACACAGGGCAGCTTAGGAGCCCTGAGGAGTAGCTGTCAATCACCCGTCAGGCTCCCAGGTCAATTTGCCAGGCTGCCAAATGTGTCGTATCAGTGTGCTCCCCGGTGTCAAGAGCCCTCATTATAGGCCAAAGGCTAAACCAAGGAAGTGAATAAGGCTTTCCTCTTCATTATTTTCAGTCCCCCGTGACCCCCTAACCTCCATGTGCTCTCTCTGCATCCCCCCATACCTGGCTGTAACAACAGTACAACCTTTAACCAACCACAGTGGCATAACCCTGTTTCCCTGCAGGCCATGGCCCTGCTGCCGCCTGTGAATCCACTCATGCCTCCAGCTCCGCCTTTCTTAACATTCTCTTTCTTTGCTACTTTTCCTCCCTCTGCTTCCTCTGTCTCTTCCCCTTCCAAGGGCCCCGAGGAGCTCGTGAAAAGAAGTGCTTGACAAGCGGCCTTAGACGAGTGTTTTCCTACAATGAGCTCCGCGTGGTGCCCGCTGCTTTCTGTCATCAAGTGTCAGAGAGATAGGCAGCTGGCCTGGTTGTTAGATGCTAAAAGCTCAGCTGCCTAGCAACCGGGCAGTTTTTTGCCCATTGAGAAAATGCATGTGACAGTAGCATCACCTGTGCAGCATCCGACATGATGGCTAAACAACAAGACAACAACAGAACAATGCATCTCACAGTATTGGTCTGATCAGTAGAAGCTCCCTGCAGCATGTGCAGTGTCTCGGCGTTGGCCACGTACCATGACGATGGAATCGCATTGGCAGCAGAATTATTTTACCTCTTATTATTAATTCACAAATCAATTAACTGTCATCGCAGCATCTGTCTGATGAATTGCTTGTAATTAGCCCGTAGGTGTAACAGAGCCATCCTCCGTTATCTGCCTCTCTGCCCGCCTGCACGCTGGCCGGGCTGGCTGATTTCAGTTTAGATGGCTTTCCTGCACATTAGCCTAACACAATTAAAGTAATTATTGATTTCTGTTTTGCCGCCATGCAATTCACGGCCCAGATAGCACTCTGTAAAATAAGGCCCTGATTTCTGGGTAGATTGCTAGAAGCCTAGAAGCGTTTGGCGTAGGACGATGGTGACTTTAGAGCACTGTTTACTTTCAGTTTTGAACCTCACAAAGCTGTTAAGGTAGCAGAGTTTCATATTATAAAGGAACATACATATAGTGGAATAAACAAGGTTATCTGGAGACCTTGATGGCTTCACCTTACTATTACAAAGGCTCCAGCGTTCGTTTGCCAGTCCATCTTATCAGAAAGCAAATGAATCACAAAACAGCATCTGTGCATGTATTAAATATCATCCTTGCTGTGGGTTTAGTCACAAAGGTTACACAGCCTGTGGTGAACACATCACACACGCACAATCAGAGCTGCAGTGTCACTTTACTCGCAGAAACAGTTTGAGTATCCTTAAAGCAAGTTGGTGTAAAGGTGGTGTTATTCTACAACTACAATTAGTTATTACTACTGCATTATAAAAGCTGCACTATGAGAGAGATCAATGGATTGCACTGTAGATACTATAGAAAGGTAGACTACACTAAAATATAGAGTATCAAATTACACTTATCAAATAACACTATCACATTTCTAGATAAGTTGAACTACTGATGCTTTTGGGGGGGGGGGGGGCTTCCAGCATAAAACGTGCCAAATCAAAGTATTCTGAATTATCTGCTGAGGCTTCTTCTCACAGGAGCAGCTGAAAGACGACAATAACAACTGACACATCTAATACTGAAAAGGAAATGTATTATATTCTATCTGCAGTAGTACTAATATAAAAAATATACACGTTCAAATGCACAAAATCAATGAGTTAATTGCCAAAGGAAGTTAGTATACAGGATATTAGCAGAATATGTTTATTAATGAAGACACAAAAACAAAGATGTTCATTGAACTGACAGTCCAATTCATAACTTTGCTCATAATTCAAAACACTCATGTCACTCATCTCATGTGTCCTTCTTTCTGATGTTCTTCTCTCATATATTCACAGTCATGGCAACTTTTAGTTGCTAATATTACCATTATTTCTTGCTAATATATATTAGCATGGCATGTGCCATTGGCAGTAGCAAGCTAGCTGCCTTGCGTGGTATAGCGAATGGTAAAAAAGTTTGAATACAATTCAATGAAGTTTAAATACAGTTAATGAAGTTTATTTACGAATTAAAAATCACTTAAACAACTGTAAACAGAATAACCTGTTAAAGAATAGTTTCTTATGCATAACTCATTTTAACAAAGTGTCAGACAGGTTCTGGCGTTTGTCTTGCCATGATAACAGTCACTGATTTTGGCCACTACATCACTAAGCCTATTGTAGCAGTGTCATCTTATGGGTAAGGGCGCCACCGTTGGCACCATCACAAGCAAAGGGCTTGTGTGAGTGTGCACCATTTGGCCCCATGTGTGTGTCAGAATGTCAAGTAGCTGATCCCAAGGCCTATTCATCTTTGCCTCCTTCGTTCATCTCGACACATGCCAGTGTCAAGCTAAACGGTGCTACATGTAAAGCCTGCCCCTCACGGATAAGCCTCATTCAGTCCGACATATGGTGCTTGACCACGATGGAAGGAGAACAAAACAGGAAGTGTAGCGGGACGGAGTCAAAGAGTAGAGAGCATTCTTAAAGTGGTTAGGAGGCATGGTAATCTCTCCTCCCCTACCAGGTGCTGAGAGAGGAGATAATCTGGGAGACAATGGCAACGGCCAGGCCTCTCCATATGGGCCTTAGTGTGTGTGTGTGAATTTGTGTGAAGGCTGCTAAGCAGCAGGGAGGCGGCAGGCTGAGTGGCTGGCTGGGTGGGTGGGAGAGGGACTGGCAGCGAGAGGGATAACAAGAGTGAGTGAGAGGGAGGGAGAGGCCTTTGTCTTTGTTTTTGCAGGCTAAACAGGGATTAGTGGCTTGCTGACATTTTCTGTCACTAGCCACACTGAGACGGCTGCTCAGAGGGTCCACGACTCAATGAAAGTGACCGCGCTGAGAGCGACCTGTCCCAGCTTCAAGCCTCGCTGATTGATCTGTGTCTGAGAGCTACTGAAATGACCCCTACAGATGCCGAAAATGCTTATACAGGGCTTGACTGACAAGGACAGAATATTAAAAGAGCCTTCATTCACACATTCACATTTGGTTACAACATCCAAAGTCTTTCAAATTGAATTTCATGTCAAAAGCTAAAAAAAAGTTTCTTCTCTGTCTTGTTAGATTTGGGGGAAAAAGCTCTACACTACAATTCAAACTGATGAAATTATATGAAGTCAAGCACAAACTGATATTTATTTTTGCTGCTAGTTTGAAGCTAATGCTGAACTGCCTGGTTGAAAAAGGAAGTCTAATGTTCCACAGTCAGTAACACACTTCCACAGAAGCTGACAGCGTGCATCTCAGAGCAGGGTCTGCCAGGTCAGCTGCTGCCAGGGGAAACCCAGAGGCCTGAATCTCAAGTGTTCTCTCCGCAAATCTGGGTACGTTAACTTTAAATGAGGAGTTACTTCACAATGATGGTTGCAAAATAAAATGAATACATGTGTTGTACAAGAAAATACTAAGAATTTACTGGTAAAAGATTATGTAACATCAAGAACTTGTCAGGGACAAAGCTCCATCATATCAGAGTTTTGTCAAATTTGATGTATTACAAAGCATCAAAGGAACAAAAGCAGAATGGGATTTACAAAGTAATTTACTTTGTAGTTATTTAGTAAAATAATAAAGTAGAATTTGCACAGCTGTGGGTTTTAACTCACCTTTTACCTGAACATGACAGCCAAACAAAGGTGGAAAAATGACCTCCTCCATCAGCCCCTTGTAAACCCGCAGCAAGAAAAAAAAACATTGTATTTGATTCATTATGAAACTCTGATAAAAGTGCAGTATGGCAAGTTTCCCCAGTTACCTCACCACCCACACACAGACACTTGCAGTCTGCATATCTTGCAGCCCCTATTGTGAGTTCTCTGTTTCATGCCTCCACTGTGTGAAAAAAAACTTTGCGTCTGTCTGCAGAAAGTCAGCTCTACCTTTATAAAAGTAAAAGTCTCCACCAGGCAGAGACCAAAGAGAATGAGGCGTCTTTGTTTCCTTTTACTTTCCACACTCATACCTGATTTGCCATCAGCAGTGTCAGATTACAGGCAAATCACTTTCTGCTTTAACCCAGTTTCTTATGTAACGCTTCTCTTTTCTTCTGTTCATTTTACTCGGGAAATATCAGTCGTCTGCCTCCAACTTTGGCAAAGGAAAAGTTTTTACTGTTTGTTTACTCGTGATTTCTTATTGATTGTATGCAACTGTGTGTGTGTGTGTGTGTGTGTGTGTGTGTGTGTGTGTGTGAAAATGCAGGTGAGAGTCCAGTTGAAGTGTAAAGTGGAGGGGTTTTTGTGTTTTTAACAGTGAGAAGAGTGTTGTTTATCATACACTCTCCTCTCTCTGAGAGGGAGGTGATACGGCGATAAAATACCACGCCGAGGAGATAGGATATGACACAAACTTGGCTGCCACTCCACAGCCTTTACTTTTCAGCCTCACATCGGAGGGAATGTTTTCTTTATTTTTCTTTAGTAGCATGGAACATGAGCGAGCAGAGATCCGCCACATTCTCCACTAAGACGTTTTATAACAGAGGAGCTTTGAACCGAGCCCCGGTGATAAGATCAGGAATGTAAGACTCCCTGATAGTGTCTCCTGGTGAAATACGAGCCCAACTCTTTTCCATATGTTTACAAATGATGTTCTGGTGTTGTCTGCTAATAGGATAAGTTATCAGCCAGAGGACATTGTGTGTCCAATGAACAGCATGTGCATTGTTGTGTAAATGATTTCTACACAGAAGCTACCTCTCTTCCCCCTGCTTTTGGAAATTTCTGTTTGTTTAGCTCAGAGCCACAAGTGCCGCCTCAACGCTCGACATGGTTTCCATCTTTTTTAATCAACGCTGGCTTTGTTTGGCCAGCGCAAACAGGGGACATGAGGGCAGAGCAAATACCAGAGTCTGGAGGTTTTGGTGGTTATGGATGTCCAGAGGCCTGTCCTCAGCACACAGATACAGATGACATTACAATGACCACCTTGTCCAGCCACTGTGGGAAAAGCGAGGAGATGCATGTAACCAAAGAATTTGAGCTCCAGATGCCCGGAGGTGTTTACCAGACTGTTTTTTTTACAAACAAGCCGCAAATACAAGCTGAAAAGAATCACAGAGCAAACTAGTTTCATGAGATGTTGCTGCTTTGGAGAAGTAGCTGCAGCTTTGTTGATGCTGAGCTGAGAAATATCTTATAATGAGGCATGTGTTTACTTGCAGAGAAAAAGGGGGAAAAACACTGATGCAAATGGGTGAAAGGAGCAACAAAACCCTGAGCACTGGCTCCTTCTGCTACAGCTTGTTTAAAAAAAAAAAAAGAACAGAGCTCAGTCTTTTATTTTCATTGCTTCAAATGAATCCAGTTTAATTTCTCCACTCAACACATTCTCATTCATTCATTCAGTGATTATTACTTCCCCACTGTACATTGCTGCACTGACACTTTGAATGTTTTTACTTTCATTACAGAGAGTAATTGGAATATTGACTTTTCACTTCATGGAGGATGGTGGTATTTCTTCCAGCCTGATTGCACTTTTCCATTTGAGGCCCTTGGTGTATTTCTCCTTTTTGGTTCTCCTTGTTACCATCCTGAGGAGTTGCCCTTCATAAATATTGATGTTTAACCGCCTGCATTACAACACACAGTCTCTGTTCCACACCAGGTGTTTGGGAATATTCTTAGGCATCTAAATCCAGACTCTAACTGCAGAGAGCAAAATGTTCTCTCGGAAATATTTTATTTATTTATTTATTTATTTCAGTGCTTGTGCAAAGTAAAAAAAAAGTGCCTGTTCCAGTTCTACTAGTCTAGCACTCCGTCTCGCTTGTTTTGATCTTCGGTGACAAGTGAGGGCTTTCGCAGATGGGAGAAGAAGCAGGCATCGTGGCGCACAGAGAAGGTGGCTTTGATAGTTGAAATTAATGAGGCTGGATATGTTTGGCTCCGCTCATTATGCCTACACATAGACCCCAAACCCCGGGGGCCCCAGAGCTCTGCTTCTCGTCTCCGTGCCGTGATCTCTGTGTCTCCTGATTTAGAGCCTCCTCCACTCTTTCCTCCTTCTTCCTTTGCGACTTTTTCTGTCTCCATTTGTGTCTGCACCCACACCTCACCCCTCATCTCTTAAACCCTCTCTTTCTGTGCTGTCTGTGGAAGAGAGAGATAATATAATCAGCCGTGCATGGAGAGAACAATAAGTGTGCTGTGTCGGCTTGACACGAAGCAGACACCTCTTCAAAGCCACCTTAACATTCCACTTCAGCCCTGACTGCATTCGGCTGGAGGAAGGCAGAGGGGTGGAGCAGCAGAAAATGCTTCCTCTCTCAAAGGAAGTGACCAGGGTCTGGAGATGTGCATTTTGTACAGCTCTGCACCTATGGCTGTGTTTGTGCCTCTGTGTCTCCCCATGCATGAATTAGTGTTCATAATTGAAAGAAAAAATAACTTTTATGCAAGACCTTCCTTCCAGAATGAGATTTAACAAAAGCACACAGTCCCACAGTCTGAGTGTGTTTGTCACTGCGATGGTGTGTGTCTGTGTGTGTTAAGGAGTTGATGGGCTCGAGGTTGGTCCTGAGATAAGGGGAACATCTGTTAGTCTGTCTTTATCTTTGGCAGAGCTCCTGGCACACCGGAGTAAGAAGCCCCATCTAATCAGAGCAGACACAGAGTCGGGGGGTGGCTCTCATGGCTGCCAGCTCTGCTGCCCCTCGTGCCTCAGCCCTGGCACCAGGATACACACACACACCGACATACACTCGTGCACAAAAAGAAACACATTTTTCTGGAGTTGCCATCTTGCACTTTGTCCTATTTTGGCAACATCCTGTCGTTACACATTGCTCATCTTTGGTCTTTTTTTTTTTTTTGTTCATGCAAAGCAGCTATACTGAGCATGCCCGTTCCTTACTTTACACTGATACAGTTTTATATTCACACCTGGAGCTGCCCACCGCTGTATCCTCTAACTACTAATGGCGCAGTTTACGTGCTTTGCTTAAGGGTATCTAGAAGGTAGCTGCTGATGAAGAGCCTGGTGTTATTTTGTCATTTTTCATCACCCAAATTTTCACAGCCCGTCAGAAGTCTCTAACCAGCCTGCTTCTCTGCCCTCCGGGCTCAACATCCTCATGCTGCGGCAGCCAGCTTTCTCCTCCAGAAAACAAAACTGCTTTTCTTTCAAGTGTGTCATCAGTGCTGCCATTTTCTGCCCCGCTGCTTCAGTGTTTTCCCATCAACTTTTACCAGTCCCGACAATGTCAACTGCAGCCGACTTTCAGAAGTCAAACACAATACCTGTCGCACTCCTTGAGGTGAATTGTCCGATATTGACTGCGAGTTGGTCCCGCAGTGTATCAGGATTGATTTAGGTCTTCTTCCATGTTTTTCTTATCTGGAGCATTTGTTTTGCTCTCCTTGTGTGTGTGTGTGTGTGTGTGTGTGTGGGCATGTGTGTGTGTGTGTGTGTGTGTGTGTGTGTGTGTGTGTGTGTGTCAGGGTAACCAGCAGTGACACCAGCCTGCAGTGCTGTATGGATCTGGTCCTTAGGAGGTCGAATGAATCTAGGTGAGACTTGTCACTGTGTGTCTCCCCGCGCTGCCCTGCCGATCATGAGAGCCGACAGGTTTATGTATCTGCGGTGACTCCCTGGGGAAGCAGGGTGCAGCCAGGGCACACACATAGACACACTTTTACTTTTTGCACAGACAGATTGATGGACATGCATGGAAAGTTCTGGTCAAGTGGGCGTTGATCTCGGCCTCGGTCGCCTCTTAGCAAGCAAAGCAACAGGCTTTCAAGGTATGGAACACACGAGTGCATATTCTCATGCATCATGAACGCCCTCTTATATAAGAATACAGAGCAGAATAGAATGGAATAGAGATTTTGCCAGTTACAAATAATACAGTTTTTATTTGTTCATTTTTAACTGGTCCTCTCTGAAGACACTCTCCCCTGGTAACACATACATTCAGCAGCAAATACAGTTGTTTTGTATTCTCCCACACTCAGGCATTCATTTTCATTATAATAACTGTGAGGGAAAATGTTAGCACCAGGAGATACCATCTTTCATTTACTATAACTGTGAGTCAAAGATTATTATTTTCCCTCTCATCTCTGTAATGAAAATTTATTCCAACTTGAGGGTATTGTGTTTATGGGAATTAATTCCCATGTGAATGGGTGGCGGTGATAGAAACACAAGCCGACATTTGAATTACGTATCCTGCGTGTTTGGTGGAGGGGTAATAAGGAATCAAATGTCTAACTTTTCATGGTGGTGTGTGAACTGTGTTTGGCTCGCTTTTTGTTTTGTGTTTTGTTTCGTTTGGAAATGAGTTTATTTTGTTTCCATCATCATCAGTCTGACCACAACTGAAACTGAATTGTGATCTTGCACTTGGACTAAATTATGTGTGGAACATGATTCCCTTTCATGCCACATCTGAACCCCGGAAAATGACAAAACCAGTTTAACAAGCAGACCGGCTGAATGGCTCCCACCTGTAGCAGATTTCTTCCCTGACAAGCAAACACATGGACATTCCCAAATATGGCCTGCTGTTTCACAACCCCCCCCCCCCCACCTTCCCAAAGTCAAAAGTCACACACCAAACCCCCCATAATAACTTAATTAATGCAATTTTCTTTTTTTAATCCTTGTGTCAGCTCTCACAGAGGGAGACCTTTGACTTGTCAACCCCTCCCCACCCCTGCTGCCTTTGTTATGCTGAGTCTTAACATGTGTCACTTTCGCTGTTACCCCGGCCTGTTTAGATAAATGCCAATTTGAAGTCTTACTTGTCAGGAGAAATTATGGCATCACATCTCATGTTGGAGAAAAGCCAGAAGTCTTGTTGTTTACACACATGTCATTTAAAGCTGGACTTGAAAAGACAGCCGCTCTCTCTCCTGAGCAAACACTCAGGGGTTTAAGAGATCGAGGTGAAGTGAAAAAGTGAAAAAAAAAAAAAGTTAAGAGTGTGGGAAAAGATTATGGCAGCCATGTCAAAGCTGGTGGGGAGATGGAAAAGTGAAACATGTTCTGGTTTGTTTCCATGTGACTGCATGTGTCAGTGCAGAAAAGGTTACTGCATCTCCAGAGGTCTTCATATGTACGTCTCTGTGCATTTATGCTTTTTTATCTGCTCTCACACTGGATGTTGATTCAACTTAAAAACTCTTAACAATGTTTTTCTTTCCCCCATCTGTCTTTACTTCACCAGAACAGTTGAACATGAACTCCTGACTACAGCAGTGATGATCCTAGGACAAGTTACATCTTTGTTGGGCTGCATTTTAACAAGCTTTTAGCTGTTGACACACCGAGGTTCAGACGCACCCTCGCTTTCATCTTTACCACCCAGGTCTATTGGAAACGCAGTGATGCAACAACAAGGGCCGAAGCCCAGCACTTTGAATTCTTTCAAGCTCATACCTCTGGAGGTCGGCAGGCAAGCAGGAGATAAGGCTAAGCCTCCACCTCTCTGTATTTCTCTTCCTCTCCTGTGCTCCCTTAGCTTTTCCTTTCCAGCAAGCCGAGTTGGGGAGGGGGTGGTATCCACAGTTCAGATGTCCTATTGTGAGCCTTTGATGTGCCTCCTCATAAAGTTACAGTAGGGTCTGTGTAGTACATCTCTTACAAGCCTGAAGCAGTCATCATGTGTCCAACAGAACTGTGGTGGATGTTTGAATCATGTGAGGCTAATGAGCCTCCTGTGAATGATGAGTTTTTTATTTTTATTTATTTATCTATTTATTTTAATTACATCAAAAATATTTTAACAAAATCAGTAGTTTCAATAGTTGTTGTAAGAACAAACATCTGAAACATGTTTTTCCTTTAGTACAAGCTGTTGCACTCACCTCCTCCATGTTGTTTCTATGGGAACACAGGGTTTGTTGACCATTCAAGGTATTTTTGTCGGCTTCGTGAAGTGCTCGGCCTCCGGTTGCTATCACCAGTGGCACAGGTGGTAGATTATAGGCATCAGCTACTGTTACTACCTTACATCAGTTTGTTTCCTTGGTATGGCTTCTTAAAAAAAGTAGTTCAAACTACTTTGTGAAACATTATCATATTGACAATGTACATTTTTACATTTAATTTACATTTATCATGATGTTGTTGTCGCTGTGTGAGCACTGAGCAACACCTGCCTGTGGCTTTTGCACATGCACTACACAGCGATCAGATGCGTGGTGTTGGCTGCCTGACGAATGCATCACCTGGGTATGACCTCACAGCGGTCAGGATGAATGAAAAAGGGGGCGGGGCTGGTCAGAGGGGATTCAGTTACAGTGGATAAGCAATGATGAAATAAAATTAAAAAAGAAAATCATTCCTTTTTCTTTAATGGCATAAGTTTGTAGTTTCAGTAATTAACTCCACAAAAATAACAACAAAGTCATTTAACTACTTGAATCACTGTGCACATCTGGATGTAACGAACTACCAGCAAGTTACTGCGAAACTACAACTACAACACTGACATAGCCACGCTCCTGTGTTTGCAGCTTGTGCCAATGTGATGGCACATATACGGGGAGAGGGCTGTGTTTGCTGTGTTCTGCTGAGCACAGAGGGAGTCTTGCACACCCAATATGTCAGCTCCCAGCAGGGTGCTATGCACGGTAGTAGGAAGGTAACAACCCAACACACTCCTTCCCATAACTAGTCCATGTAGCCCCTGGCCAGGAGTGCAGCAGAGGGAGGGATGACCTTTGCACAGCTGGAGCTTCCTCCTACATTGGGAGTACATAGCCAGTAGAAATGAGACCATCATGGAAGAGCTGCACCATCTTTCACCTTCCAGCTGAAGCAACTGCTACGTCACACTTCTCTCTGTCTTCGATGCTGAACACAGCAAATATCTGTAATATCTATCATGTTCTCAGGCCCCAAGATTTTCAAGATGTCCTTTAATGGTCATTTTTATGCAGGTACATAAAAACGAAAAAGCGTTTCACATAAAAACACCAATTATTTCACCAGTTTTTGTAGAAACTTGTTGGAACTTTGGAACTTTGGGTACCGTGCGTGACTCATTTAGGGTTGCTCTGAACATTTGGTATGCTCACTGTTCATAGTGCACACACTCACAAATGCACAGGCATGCACAGACTTAAAAATGAAAACACAACGACATTCTAGTGGCCAATAGATGCATACATTATGTTTTGGATTGCACACACAGTTACATAGTGAACATGCATTTCATCACATATCCCTTGGTCTACCTGGAACCATAATATAAACCATGTATACACAATGTATGCCCTGTGATAACGTGAAGCATGTGGACCATGCTTACTCTCGTGACCTCCAGCAGTTGAGGAGGAGATGAACACAGAACATTAGCTCCGCTTCATGCACATCCACACAGTTTGTATACACACAATTTGCACTTCAGTGGTTATACACCGCCGTACAATTTTCACTGACAGTGTGTATGCACACAATTTTTATCCAAACAATTTCACTTGTTCGCACAAACACAATGTACATGGGGAGAATAATACTACATCCACACACACATACAGGCTCCTGACACATCCGACAGTAGGCGCACGCTTTTTCACAGTCCAGAGTGGCTTCATAGCCTGTGATTTAATGGTCATTTTGTTGGTTGCAATAGCATCCTCTCCCATCCCTTGGTGCCCACTGGTGAAATAACAGGCTCTGGGCTCATCCACAAAACCCACAGGACCACACTTGAATCATTGCTACAATTTGAGCTATCAAATCATAATGGGGGGATGAGATTGCCTTTCTTTGCTTGGTGCGTTTGTGTGTATGTGTGGGAGACTGTGTACATGGCGGGTAGCTAAGCAGGTTTATATTCTCTGGGCCCGTAGGCTTGGGTTAATGTGTTCAGATAGCTCACATTTGTTCTCCTATTTTCTATCTGAGGAGAGGGTAGTTTTCTCTTTGTTGTTTTGCTGGTTTTTCACTTCACAGCTCCATGTATTAATTAGTACAAACTGGGAACTGCTAGATTGTCAGCTGATGGTTTGTCTCTGGATTTGCTTCTCACTCAGGTAAAGCTGTCTTGTACATAAAGACCCCCTCCGATGAAAATCAAGTTTTTAACCTTGATAACATATGGTGTTTTTTTGTTTTTTTTTACAAGTATACAAGACGAATCATGAGTGAAATAATCAGTCAACCCCATGACTGAGTATTTCTACCTCAAACTGCAGTGAATCAATGACAGATTCAGACAATCAGGGATTCGTATGTCATATAACCTAAGGAACCAATCCTGCTTGTGGGGACAGGGGGCGGGGCTAAATACACCTGAAACCTTGTCAGTACAGAGAGCGAGAGTTTACATTAGCACAGTTGCCAAGTTACAAGCTAACAAATAGCATAAACAAATAATAGATGCTAACCATGCTAACCGTTCTGATATACCTGCTAGTCTCTGATTCTGGTCTCAACAGACTCCTCATCTGAGTCTGGGTCTGACTGAGTCTCTCAGATGTTTCCTCCTCTAACCATCTCGATGCTCTCTGCTCTTTCACCTTGAGCAAGCAGTGGTAGTGGGCAGGGCACAGGGTGTGATCCAGAGTTCTCAATGAGGAAGTAAAAGTAGATGCGCTTACAGCCCCAGTTTACCTTTTTTCACTTTTTATGTGGGAAAACATAAAAATAGTACATAGTTTAAAACATGTCTGGAGAGGAACTTAAATGCATCACAGTGCAGCATATTATTATAGGGTAACACATAGTCACACATCAGGCTTGACACAATGAGCCATATACAGTAATACCAGATATTCAAAACACGACTCTCTCTCTGGACTCTCTCTTCATATAGTAAAGAGCACCATGGATATCCTTAGTATTTCGCTGCCATCACTGTGTTGAGTGTGTGTGTGTATGTGTGTGTCCTAATTTTTGCCTAATTCCTACCGTGACATTGCAACTCTAATGCCAGACCAGCTTGACATCACCTCATTCTTACGTCTGTGTGCAGTTAGCACTTCATGGTCTGCTGTTGTTATTAAGATCTCGGTGTGTGACATCATTTTCCTTTGATGAGTCAAAATCACAGTGCAAGTGACAATTTATCAGCGGCACAGAAAAAGACAGACAAAAGAGAAAAATGCAGAAAGCAATGGATGATTGCCCTCAGTCCAGAGACACTGTTATTACACAGATGCCTGTGCCACCACAAGAGTAGTGAGGTCAATTTTTCCTCTGTGAATGGAATGTAATTTACCGTCAGCTTTGTGAAGGCAAGCCATGGTCACGGCAGAGAGCGCTCTCTCTTCTGCTCAGGCTAATGATCGCCTTTGACAGAGCAATGGCCGCCATGCTTTTCACCACAGTCCTTATTCCACTCGCATTGATCTCCCTGCCTATTTTCACACAGTAATGGATGGCATTGTCCCTCCCTCGCCACTGTTAGTACAAATAATTACGAATCAATATGCACTCAAGGCTCCACATCAGAAAATAATTTTAACACATGATTTATTTCCACCAATGCTGCACAGTCCCTCCCATGTGTAGTAGTCAATGGTGGGCTGTTCTGTGGCCGACTTCCTTACCGCCCTGTGTGATCAATCGCAGCTAAAGACCCTCAGTTGTAGCAGCTGAGTGAAAGAAATGGTGCTCTTTGTGTAACTGCGGTGCACCTGTGTTGGTGTCTCATCAGCCGGGGTGACATCCTTGACAGCAAATAACATACAACAATGGATCCTTGTTTGTTCACCAGTAAGGCATGACAGGTATTTGCCATGTGTTTTGCCATAGTGAATACAAAAAATTAGGTTGTTTATTTATTTATTTTCATTTTTCCCCCAGCATTAATAAGGCGGCCTATCCACAATTTATAGAGATGCCTTGTTCATTACAGCACAACTCAAACTGTCCAAACTTGAACAGACGGTACACTTTAAAGGGGCTGTTTGTATGGTTTGGTATCGCTATATAGCCAGCGTCAGCAATAACAGCTGTTTACATACCAGCAGCATCAACCTCCATTTCTATACTCATCAAGTGCTGTCTCCTATGGTGGAACACAATGCCAACCTCACCTTAACTTTTGTCTCCCAACATCATGTCTTTTCTACCATTGAAGTTAGCATTCTAACCAGCTAGCCCTGGCCTTTATCAGCCCGTCTCATTACTTTCCTGTAGATGCTCTGTGTAGCCTCCAATCTACCCTGAGGATGTAGCACTGCTCAGAGGGCCTATTATGACCTCTAGTATTAGAAAGACAAAGATGGCTGAACGTATTGTCATGCTACAATCACCACCACCACCCGCAAGAACCTACGTTCAGCGGCAGAGGAAACAACAAATGGCTCCTGTGATATTGGCTGTGCAAACCTCTGAACAGCTGCAATAAGATCTGCAGTTGCTCTCTTAAGCCGTCAAACTGAGATTCTAAACGTGACTCGGCAAGGCGTTCATATCAAAATCATCCGTTTGCCTGAGTTCGACGCTCAGAGGCTAGCATGCTAATCTCTTCTCTCTCCGGCCCTGTCAGGAGCGGTGACATGTCATGCAGTGTTCCTCACTCAGACAACGTGTGTGTGTGTGTGTGTGTGTGTGTGTGTGTGTGTGTGTGTGTGTGTGTGTGTGTGCTGGGGCTTGTCATTCGACATTTTAGCAGACAGAAAAGCCAGATCGCTTTGAATCAGACTCGCAGCATTCCACCTGCCCAAGCCCTTAGAGTTTCAGCCCATCCATCCTGTGCCGCTGCCATCGCTGTCACACAGAAGTGTGAAAGGTCAGTCAAACCATCCCCCTACTCCCGACAGCGAATAAGGAGGTCAAACGTGTTGGGCACAAGAATGAAACAACATTCACTAGACCTGACCACACCCCTCTGAAATAAGTGCTGTTTACTGTTCACAGTTTCCAGAAATTATTGAAGGGTCAGCTGCTCAGCTCTGTGAGAAAGGAACTAAATAACTCACATTTAACACTTTGATAAATTGTGTAAAATGTGAGAAGAAATGATTCAGGGAAATACCTCTGTCATATGGATACCTAATATTGATTATCAAACAAAAATCGAATATCTGCCTGGTGTGAGTTATTTAAGCCTTTTGAGAAGGTCTCTGTGTCAGATGAGGTCATCGTGCTGCCTTGAATTACTGTTGAAACATGGCCGAGAGACTGTGTGGAATCCTAACCAATGGTAGCATATTGCATTATTTGTACGACTTGCAAAATTAATTGGTGAGGAGACAGACATCCTGGATGAATGTCAACAACCCATGGCGTCTGCAGAGTCACAGAGCATGTCACATAGACGTTGTCAAACTAGACAAGAGCAGGAAAAAGAAAGATGAAAAATTCAGACATGGCAGTCTTTCTGTTGGGGCCCTGCGACGCCTCCCAGGATTGGAATTGATTGTCTGCTACTATGACTCACCACGCAGGAATAAAATGACAAAATGTGTCACATCCAACACTCATTTTAATGCCTGACACCCGGCATGTGTTGGCTCGCGTTATTTCTGGGGAGACATTGTGTAAAAGTCATACAAACACTGAACTGTTCACCACTGGATGCTGAATGCATCAAAAAGTGTTGATGTTTGGGGCATTGAGTGACTTCTGTCCCTCCAGGGTACAATCCAGCTGACACAATCAGGAAGAGGTGGCGACAGCATAAGAGCTATATGAACGCCATCTGTACTACGCACATCCCCTAAAGGCAGAGGTCCACACTGGCATACACACACTGGATGTAATATAGACTCAGAGCTTTATGTACTGCAGACAGACTGGGGCATTGTCTGCTGAGCGGCTGCTGGGACCTCTGTCAAAGATACAAAGAATGTGTAACTGTCACTAAGTGTGTGTGTGTGTGTGTGTATTTGCAGACAGAAAGTGGGGCAGCCAGCTGGTAAGGGTCAAGTCAGGTCCTGGATGTTCTTCCTGTGTTAAACACTCACCCACAAACCCTCTCACACACAGACACAAAATCATTCTTACATATTTCCTCTTGTAAGACGCTCTGTCGCGCTGCCCATTTCAGCAGGATTACAGTCTTTGATTCTTAGCAGATGAAACAAAAACAAATATGGCACCAGCAGCACCCGACAGATGGGGGTCAGACGCTCTCAGAAGTAATTTGGTGCGATGGATTTTAGAATGAGCATGCTCGTGCGCGCACACACATATATATACACACACACTCACACTCTTATTCCAGAGCGTTAGTGAGTGTTAGTGCAGCGTCTCGTCAGCGGAGGGAGATGAGTGGTTTTGGGATTCTCTTTGATGGCTCCGTCCCCCTGCTGAGACACCAAGACTCTGTCTCATTCTCTTTCTTTTTTCATACACACTCACACAATCTCTCCATCCATCCTGTATACACTGACAAGAGAATGTGGCAATCACAAACACAGGAGCCATTTTCGTCCTTTGTGGGGGATGTAATGGTAAAGAGAAGGTCAGTGTTCCCATCGTCTCCTGCGGCAATGCTAGTCCGTCTTTCACTGGCACCAACACACACCACACACATACACAGGGAAAAGATCACAGGCTTGGCAAGGCAAGAGAGACACACACAAGAAAGCCCCAGTGTACAGTCGCTAAGGGTGGGAGTACATGAAAAAGCCACAGGCCTAGACTCTTAAGACTCTGTAATGTTTAATGGGAGAAATGATAGGCAGCGTGGTTTTTATTTTGTATGTTCAAATCCAAGCGGTGTTGGTGGTGTAGTGTTTAGTTTTTCTCTTTTCTTTCAAGGTGACATTAAATCGCAGTTATCACAAACCCTCTCCACCTCGCCCCCTCTTCATGACTGAGTGGCCTCTCACAGAGATGCCACTAATTAAAAGTGGACAGCTTCTCCTGGTTGGATGGAGCCTCTGCTTTAGTTCCACAGCTGCCAACGCAGGGCAATCCAATCCACCGCCTCTTGTTGTGAGGCTGTTACCTAAACAGCTAATAAACACTGCCGAGTAGCGGGGGTAGGTTCCCTCATCTGGTTTCTTTTTATTTCTGTCTTTTTATTCACACCATTGGAATAAGTCATGATGCACCTTCCCGGCGGTGGCTTTGTACCTTGACGACGGGGGCAGATTTAAATAACTCAAAGCGCCTTTGCTCAGACCTAATCCCCTACCCCACTCTAATCAACCCCGCCGTTCCCTTCTTTGCTTCTTAACATTTTCTATGTGATGGAGTGAAGCAAGGCCAGATAGAGGCATTTAAATGTAAGTGCTGGCAGGCTAATCTCTTCAAATGCACCCTCCGTTGCTTTCATTACTCCGCCGAGGTGTGCGTTGTTTTCTTTTCTTTCAGGTCATTCCCTTTGATACAACAAGTCAGAAAGTGATTTCTCGTGACACGAAAGGCTGCAATTGGCTCCAGTTTTCAGCACCAAAATTGCTTAACAGTCTGTGTGACATCTCAGGCTGCAGAGTATAGGATGTGGATCTACTATGTTATCAAATAGAGGACAAATTCTGACAGGCTTGTCCTCTGTCCTCTATACAGGCCACCATCTCGATAAAGACATGATATGTTTATTGGTCTATGGAGCAATGTAATAATCCTCCCTCACTTTTTCTCTAAATCGTGGCATTTACCTCATTACTCATCTATCTGGTGGAAACATTACCGAGATCCCAAGAGGATAAGTCAGATCATTTCTCCTGCCATGGTTATGATATGAGCTTTCACCCTGAAGCAAAACAACACAATAAAATACAGTTTTTCTAAAGTGATTTGAGCACCCAAAGCTCCTGTGACATTCAGTAAGGATAAAAATCTTCAGAGAGGAATCAGCAACATCCCCAGCCGCCTTAGCTTTTCACCACAGGGAGACAAAGCATTAGAAGTGCAGAGATGAAATGAGCTGATGGTGCAGAAGGTGTTGGTACTAATGATGCCTTCACTGTTTTCGTTTATATGTTTCACTTTCTGTTTCCTGCAGCTCTTATTGTGCACCGGCTTTTGTTACCAAGCTGAAAGTTCATGTGGCTGCTTCATATATATATGGTTGCAAGTAAATTTCCACTAAGTGTAAGTTATTGTTGGCAAATATCACAGTATCTTATCTTCTTACAGCCCGGAGCAGCAGCCCCTGTCTTTCCATGTGTCGCAGTATTCAGCACAGAGGGAGACTCAACCCCTCAGTCTCTTTACACACTGCACACTGCACATAGCTTTGCCACTGAGGGCTCCTCCTCCTCACTTTCTCTCGTGTCTTGTTACTCCCCCTCCCACCTCTGTTTCGGACTCTTGGAGCAGATTCCACTGGTGGTGGTGGTGGTGGTGGGTGGGGGGTGGGGGGACTTCAGAGAAAAGACATCCTTCTCACAGGGCTTTTTCCACATTCAGTGAACATATCCATTGTGAGAGGGCTAAATCCACCAACTCTTCCCCCTCTTCCTGCCCGGGCTTTGAAGCTCTGCACTTGTCGCCTCGTCCGTCCATCCATCTTTCAGCATGTCCGACAGGGTTTATGTCACAGATGCTCCAGCAGTTGCAAGACTGGAACATCTGCGGAGCATTCCTGTTCAGACCCTGATGTCCTGAGCCCCGGTGTGCACCAGGATCTCATTAAAGGAGGGTGAGAAGGTGAAAGTAGGAGATTTTAAAGGCTGGTGCCAACTTTATTAACCACGTCTCTGTAGCAGTATTTCAGGGCCCTTTGAACATGGAATTCAGTGTTCAATCAATACCTCACAATTCTCCTCTCACCTAGTTTTACACCTGCAGCCCAATGATGTGCAGCTAAGAAAGAATAATGCAGAGAAGGGAAAAGTCAAGCGAAACATGTGGAAGTTGAGTCACGTTTGAGACGAAGCTCCAGATCAGTCTCAGGTACTGAAACATTATCAGTAGATTCTGTGTGTTTATGTGTGTTCAAGCGTTGCATCCTCACCATCCATTAACTGTGTCAAAATCAATACGTGTGATATCTATATATCACACGTATTGTGGGATAGTGCACACACTTTCAAGACACTTTAATCTGTCACTGTTTATACTTTTATTTTGTTATTATTTGTGCTCCATAAGAGATGCTTGGGACAAATGGGTGGAACACTTTCCACTGTCTACAATCCAGGACCAGAGGTAGATGAAAGGCAGGTCACTGTCCATTTAGACATATACATTCTCAGTAAGCTAAGAAACTATGACATCTAAAAGTGGGCAGCTTATGATGCAAGGAACAGCTGTGCATGCAATATGCAAATATATACAGGTATACTTTTATCATAGGAATGTATATGTGTTCAATTTGAACCCATAATAATCTAACTATTTTAACATATATACGAAAATAGTTATTTTGGGAATTATTTTTTGTTCATCATTAACCTGTCATGATCTCATTATAATATATTTGCCTCTTCTGTTCACCAGAAACAATAAAATTGATCAGTTGTGCTTTTTTTTCAGTGCTCGTGAATGAATTCAAACACAGGTCAAATTTGACTCGAGACACTAAAGGAGTAAACCCTTTTCTAACAAAACGTCATTAAAAGAGTTAAAAGACGTTAGAACAAGTATCTATCTGTGTTCGAGGACTTGATATTCTGCTACATAATGGAATAATAAAACATAAATGCCCTTGGCAAACTTTTTTTTTTCAGTTTAACACTGAATAATGATACAATTATTAGATGGAAAATATAATACTTTTACAACATTTTAATTTCATAATTTAACTGCTAATTTATTTAATCATTTAATGATTTGTTTGTTTTCCTTGTATCCACTTTAAAATGTAATATGATTAACTTCTGAAAAAGTTGACAGTTACTCCACCAGTACATTAACCTGATGCAACCATGTTGTGCATTACATATTTTAGGTGCTTTAACCCATTTTATGCAACAAGATATGTTGGTTTTCGACCCAAGTACTCGTCAGTAACACAATGTTGAATCGTCAGCAAGATTTATAGACTCTCTATCAGCTCCACTGAAATAGACAAGCTAAGATTCAGTGTATGAGGCAGCATGAAACCATCCTCTTAGTGGTAATGTGGAACCTCCCTCCACAGTATCTGCCCCAGCACTTCAGAGCGCACCCCCCACCCCTCTCTTCACCCTCAGCACACAAAGAGGAGACAGAGTTGGCCTGGGTAATTGGGATAATAATTATTTCTGCATTTAGTGCCAGCTGGGTGCCTGAGAAGGTCAGGGAACAGCATGAGGACAGGCTTATCTCCATGTTGGTCCTGGTTTCCATATGGCAGCAGACAATAGGAAAGGGCTTTGGCCCCGGACACAGCAGCGTGGCACAGCACTTCTCCCACAGACAAAACACAACAACACACCACTAACCACGGTGGGTCTCAGAACTGCCACACACGCTTGGCTGGCTGAATGACTGGCTGCACAGCAGTGGACTGACAATAAAGGACAGTGCAGAGATGGGAAAAGCAGGAAAGACGCGGAGACAGGTGGAGGGAATGGAAAGAGCAACAGAGAGACGTGAAGCATTAAAAGAGCCCTCTCTGCAAAGTTAAAATCATGAACTTGTTGCCTTGAAGTCTCATTCAGGACACAAGTAAATCTGTTCAGGCCTGAATGGAAACAATGAGACAGGCCTTTGTTATTTATGGAGAGGACTTTGACCCCTCCATTGAAACTCTACCTTTATGCATTAGCCTGGTAAAGGCTCAAGGCTTGATGAAAAGATGTGAACAGTGAGAGGTTAAAAGTCTCCTTTCTTTCCTCCCCATTCTACGGCTCCTTATTCAACCGCCCCTTCGACCTTACCGTTCACTGGGTTACCATGGCACCAGAACCCCCATAGCAACACGGCCGGAGCTTCATAAATCAGATTTTTACTGTGTAGCAGTGCTTTTAATCTCTGTCCACTGACGGCTTTATTTGATTCCTTCTCTTTGGAGAGCTTTCAGTGGTGAGTCCATCCTGAAAAGAATGCTGGGGTGTGTTTGTGTGCATGCGTACAGGCGTGAGAAAAAGGCCTATTGCAAAACAATGTTGTCCAAGGCTCCTTTGAACCCCCTGTGTGCATTTCTGTCAGTTTGAGTCTCCAAGTCCCCCCCTCCATGTGCGAGACTTCGAAATGAAGCCTCAGCAAGAATCATCACTGTTTTTAATGATGAGTCATTAATCCCCCACAGGGCTGCAATCAGACCTAACTTTCCTGCCCAAATGAGGAGGGGAGTCCATTTTTTCTTCCCCTTCTCATTTTTTTTTAATTTAATTAAAAGGGAACTTGGCAGTGTCCAGGCGGATCCATTACTTATTCATAAAGTGACTTTGTTTCTGTGCAACTTGTTAATCAGAGCGGTGCTGTAGAGAACACGAGCCCACAAAACCTCCTCCTGACGCCGACATCAAACTTTAATACCACTCTGTGGTCCAGGTCGCCGACTTGTCTCAGACTCCATCTCCCAAACAAACAGCTGAGGTGAGAGAGCACAGCTCTGATAAGACAAGAGATGGGCTCAGCCAGGTGAGCGAGAGAGCAGGTAGTGCACAACTGAAGTGGTTAAAGCATCTCGGCTTGATGACACACTGCTCCAAAGGGCATTTCAGTAACTGTCCCATTGATCTGCAAGTGAATGGATGAGATGGCTCTGTAATAGCAGGAACCTCTGGCTCTCAGCAGCAGCTGTCCATCTCAGCCGTTACAAGCTGTGATCGATGAGATGGCCATGTGAAATCAGACGCTGAGGTCGGGTACTTGCAAGTCTCCCTGAGAGAGCAAATGTGTGCGTGTGTTGTCAGTGTGTGTGTGTGTGTGTGCGTGTGTCTGTGTGTATACACAAACATATATACTCTTCCATTTCAAGTGAATGGGAAAGTGTGTCCAAACGGGTATGGTTGTATATATGTATGTGTGTGTGTGTCTCTCTATATATAGATAGATTTATATACATACTTTTATATATATACTTGTATATTGTATATATAAATACATGTATGTCTGTGCATGTTACTGATGGTGTTATAGAAGACACTCTCTCTCTCTCTCTCTCTCTCTCTGCCTGGGCTGTTGAGGAGCAAAGTAAAGGTATAGAGTTTATTATCAGAGATTTTCCTCTTGAAGGAGCACAACGACCAGAGCATGTGCCAAGCTCTCATTACTCCAAACGCTCACACATAATCTTTGCCCACTTACATCCTAGACACAGGGACCTGACTTGTCTGGAGTGGGCCTGTCTCACCAATCTATCCCCGTTCAACGCAGGAAATTAATCTGAAAGTGCCTATAGAGAAACTGCCATTTCAAGCCATTAGCACTTGTTGTGCAATGCCGCCATTACTGAAATAACCTGGGCAGTCAAGGATATTGGACTTACCAGAGCAATAGCCAGTTCATATTATATAAGTTTGGAAATCTCCCACTTGGGGGATATTATGATGGCTGTGTGCAAATATGGATGTATGCTAAGGAAAACTATCATAACCTGCCAGACGTGAAATGACTAGGTTTGAGCTCTTAAAACTGCCTGAAGAAATATTACAATAAGCACAGCAGCCATATAAAAGCAGAAACTTCACTCAGCTTCATCTGTCTCTCATAAGGAAAATGATGGCCACACACATGCAAGCACATAAACATGCACCTATTAAAGCTGCACAAGAGGAATGAAATCAATCCGCACAACAGTTTAATGGCTTATCTTTATAGCATGTGATAGACTTTTAAGGATTTTCCACTTGACTCCTGAATAAATGTTGACATTTGGCCTTCTATCAAGACAAATCTGCCATTGACAAGTGTCCATCAGCTCTTTTATTTGATTGGACAGAGATTTTTTTTTTTGCCACTGCATTCTTGGTTGCAGATAACATTCTCTTTCAGTCCCTATAAAATATTGTAATCTAAAAGTGAGGGAGAAAAGTACCCAGTCCCTCCTGTCACTCCTGTCAAAGTGACTTTTGGAAACTAGATTGATTTTTTTTTTTTTCCCCTTCCATTTTTGGCATGCCAGCCACGCCCTGCTTTGGAGATTGGCATTCTGTGAGCGCTGGCCAATTGGCAACCACTGTTTACTGCTACCAGCTGCTTTTGCTCATTGATGTTGTTGCCTCTCTTTTATACATCAATCTACATTCTCTCCCTTTTCTCCCCTCTCATTAATCTTTACAAGATCCCTGAATATGGCATAAGTTAAGCTTTGCCATCTTAACCAGCCTTTGAGGGTATTTTTGGGAACGCCTTGGTTTTGATCAAACTATGAAAAACGGGTAGATACCACTTGTTGAGTTAATGTCATTCTTTCTCTGATTAAGTGTCTCCTGATGATGATGCGTTGGACTTGGGTGGACGGCGTGCAGACAGCTGACTCCTGGGATGTTAGGTGCTGTTTGTAAAGACAGGGAAGGTTGGACTCCTGTTGAAGGTATTCGTTTACAGTCTCTTTAATGTTGTTTTTCTCTGTTGACCCGATGGCTTCCTTCAGAGAGTGTCGTGCCGTCAGAAGTTTCAAAAGCCTGCTCTCTCTCGTCCTTCTCCCTGTCTCCTTCAGAAGATCACCTTGCCAGTGCGTTGGTGGAGAAAGAAGGGGTAGGGGGCTGGTCTGTTTAAAGGTGATAATGGTCTTTAATCTGCATCAGTGATGATTTATCAGCCCCCAGCCAGCCTCCTGCACTGACTTTAAAACATGAAATAGAAACTATTACCTATTACCAGCTCATCGCTCACTTCTTCAAATTTCTGAAGGTGGGGTGGGTAAAAGAGATAGAGAGGGACAGAAGGATGCAGGGAAGGATTCATCTTTTTTTTTTTTTTTTTGCAAAGCCACCAGAGCTCCAATCCAATTTGCCAAGCATGTGGAGTTATCCTTAAGCCTGTCAAAAGCACTGACAGGGAAAGCTGTCACTTCTCATATGGTCATATGGCCACAATCAGCACTCAGAGTTATTTATAGGTCTCATCCTTCACACATTCACTACCGCACGGACCCACATACCAAGACACCTCACTACACTCTGAGACCATAAGAGAGCCAACTGACTCATTTACGCTCACCCCTTACCGTCCTTTAAGCTACTAAGAACATTTTATTATGGAGCTGTTGGGAAGTGTGTTTTTAAAGTATCCACCTCCTGTGTAGTGGTAGTGGTCTGAAGCAGTTCTTAGTAATTTGCAGGAACCAAGATGTAAAATAAACTAATTCTCTCTTGATAGTCTTATTTTCTGTAGTTATACTGTAGTATCAAAATTAATTTTGTAATTATCTATTCAGGTAAGTAGCAACTTTAAATTAAAGGCTGAAGATGAGGGTAAATAATGAGATATTCACTTGCACTTAATGTGGGAGGAAAGCTAATTAAATGTGCTTCAGATATGTCTGAGTCCACTCGGACCAGCCCTCTCAGTTCTCAGTTACCAACAGGGCAATTATTGCTTCATTTCCATGGCACCACCGTTGGCTTTGTGTATGAGTGTGTGTGTTTTGACATACCTGGAGGATATGTGTTAACTCAGAAGGTTGAGCATTACCAAAGACCTCTATTGTTCTCAGCTCTGTTGAGAGTTCTCCAAACACTGACCTATAATTAAAGGGCTCACTCCTACTTAATGCTTTTGTTCTCATGCCCCCCCACCTCCCCCTTTACTATACTAGAGGTTAGGGATAATGAGCATTTTGTGTGTATGTGTGTATGTGTGTGTGTGTGTGTGTGTGTGTCTGTGTGTGTGTGTGTGTGTGTGTGTTTATGCAGGCAGATGTAGTGACAGGATTCATTCACACATCAGCAGCCACCACAGTCGCCATCTGTGGGCGACCCCACGACCGCTTGGTCCTCTTAATCCTCTGCGGCTTGTCTGGGACTCTGGGACTCTGGGAGCACCATCACATGCGTCATCCCTGTCACCCATTCCGTAAACCACCTGAAGGTGACAGTGTTTTGTCATCAGTGCCTCTCAGCTCCCTTCACTTAAAGTGCAGTGTAAACCCCCAGCGCCAAAGTCAGCCACCTAACCAGGCCTGAATAATTCTCTTGGACATTACAAGGTGCATTAGCAGCTTGGCTGAGTGCTTTGCTGTGTCACATTTAAAATGTGGCTCCTTATAGAGTTTTTAGCCTATGACGTGTAGCCTTGCCAAAGGGAGGGACTGTGTAATGAGATAAAATAATATGAGAGGTACACGTTCCACTTCAGGTTCCTCTCATGAAGCTGCAGTTTCCCGTCCTGACTGCTGAAATGCCGGACAGGAGTTCCTCTCAGTGGAGGAGGTTAATTATTTCTGTGATTGAGGACACACACACACATTTTCTGTCTTTTCACTGCCCATCTCTCATCTTCACAGCTCTGTGTTTTTTTTCTGACTCACAAGCAGTATAGTCAGAGGATTAAAAGGCATTATACTGTGATCTGGTTTGTGATAACAGCTCATATTTGGGGAAGTCCAATAATCACTTGCATCGTGAGACAGACGGAAACACCCAACTCCTTTGTGTTGAAATGCCAAAACTTTGGCTCTGTGACAGGATATGATCCTTGTTGTCTGTCTGCTGAAAGACGTGAAGAAACATTATCAGATCCCATCTTCATTACACTGGTGTGAAGAAACAACAGGACAGGACTAATGTTAGCTTAAAAAAAGGTAACTGAGACCTGCTGTAGCTGCTGCCTCTCCTACTGGGGGAGGGGGTGTTTGTGCATAAGCATGTGTGCACAGGAACGCTGCTGCTGCCACTGTCACTGTCTTGTCACAGCTGACCTCATAGCTTTTGGTTGGGCTGAACATGGACAGTTATGACCCTCTAAATCTCGGGGGGAGGACAAAGACACTCTAAGATCATCTCTGGCCTCCCTGCAGTGTCACAAGCTTTTGGAATATATGCACATATTCATCATTAAAAAAGCTGTGTGTTGACTTTGCTCTTCTTCAGATCTTGTTATTTTCTCAAAGAGGTCCAAGCTTATTAATTTAAACCAACTGACATTAAAAGATATAATTATACTTGACCAGCTCTGCACCCAATGGCCTTTTCCATGCCTTGATTATTGACTGCTAGCACTGCTGATTAGCATGTCGGTCACACGGGAAGTGGCGGCCCGCGGTCACGATGATAATTGAGATCATAATCACAGCCAATGAGTATTTGTGTGTGTGTACGGTGGTCATAGTGGCGGATTGAGGGGGCGAGGGGTTCTCAGCTGTCAGGGGGGCTATGATTGATTGATGCCTGATGTAAGATGATGGATGTGTACTCACATTAAGCCGAGCGACGGCCATGCCAAGCTCGTCGCGGCTTCAGCAGTTTAAGGCAGCGTTATGGCTTCATTAAGAGAGAGCGCCACTGTGACCATAAATCACAGCGGTGACAGGCCAACATTATGTCTGGCTGGGTTGATAATGATGTCATGAATGTGAGGGTCACAGGTTGAAGGGGCATTAACATATGTAAGGCTCCCAGAGGTTGATGGGTGATAGCTGTAATGGCGGAATTTCTTCTTTGCCGATTTGAATTCAGGCCCTTTTAAACATGTTGTTGTTCAGAAGACCCCTCATTATGCCGGCGGTGCTTGTTTACACTGACCCTAACAAAGCTGGCATAAAGCTGCCCCAGTCTTGGCTCTCAGCCGGCTCTCAACACAGACGTCAATCCAGCTCGGTGACTACCTCTGCTGCCAGGTTATTGCCGGACTAACAATACAGAACAGGGAGGCAGAATAAAGCTGTGACATTCCCACCTTCAGTAGGTTTATAAAGAGGGCTTTAGTGCTTTTATGAGCTGATACAAGTGTATTGCAACATTGTAACAGATACACAGGACTGGTGGATTTGATATATGAATAGTTAACAAAAACAGCCACCAAACCACTGAAAAAGAATACTATACTACTTTTTCGTATGAAACTAGATTTTAATTAGACTTTGTCATGGAAATCACTCAATGGTGCTTATGATCCATTTGAGGCCTCATGTACAAAGATAGGAGACAGATCATTCTGTTGTTATGCGAACGTTAATCAGTGTTTTTAGCTCTGATTCCCTCATATTCGTCCTTTTTTTCTTCCTCTTTTTGTCTGCCCATCTGTGAGTATCTGCCAACCTCTTGACCTTCACATTGATTATTACACAACACCAATAGACTCAGTTGAAATGATGCTGCTGTCTTCATCTTTCTTTTTTCTTTTTTCTTTTTTTTTTGGCTCGTCTGTCTGCGTGGCCATTACTAAAGGTCACAACCTCTTGACCTCCTGCCTCTCCCCTCTCTCTGGCTTTCAGAGGACGGCTCCAAGACTTAATCCAGTAATGGAGAGTACAGGAGTTCAGCCAGTACAGGACACCAGGGGATGGTCAGGAGGGGGAGGGGGAGGGGGAAGGGGTAACAGCAGCTCCCCTATTCTCCGTGGAGTCACTCCCCTCTTTTTTCTATTCATTCCCTAATATACCCCCCCCCCCCCTCCTACTCCCCACTCCATCAGCCTGTCCCTTTCCCTCTCCTCACCACTTAAAGCTGGGACCAGCTGTGCCAGGAGCAAAAAAAATATCATTGGAATCCATCTTTTTAATTCTGCTTTATTACACCCACTATCAATATTGTTATTGTTTAAAGTGGCCCTGGCTGTAGCCCAGCTCTGACTGATGGGTGTCCCACCGTGCCTCTCTCGTTAATTATGTATAGAGGAAGTAGCGGCGGCACAGGGGGTCGTGATAGAGAAGACACGGGGGCTGCTTGTGTATGGGATAAGGAGGGGGCTACGGAGGCCTGACGTGAATTATTTACCGTTGGATCGTGGCTTGCCCGCTGAGCGTCATCCACTGACATTTGGAAAGGGAGCGATTGCATTCAGCACCACGTGATGTCATGCTGGCGTAAAATGAGAGAGTTTGCAGTGCGGGCCTTCCAGAATGAACCTCAGTGCCCCAGTAAAAGACAGGATATCTGCTCTGCCTGTAAAAGGGACTTTAAAAACGGGAGTACATGTGACCATTTAATGCCACAGTAAAGAAGTCTGCCAATAATCCATCTGAAAATAATGCAGCAGATGTCAAATACATTTCTAAACACGTGTAATATATAGCCAATGCATCAGTGCTGTGTCGGCCCATTTAAAATCTAATATTAGCCTTTCATTATAGGTAGCCAGTGAGAGTGCATCACTCCAGCAACATGCTGGAATAGAAAACGAGTTAGAGAGGGTCAGCTGCATGTGAGTATCTACATCTGCAGTGATTCATCTGCTAATTCACATGCTGATGTATTTGCATATATTTGCATTAAAGAACCATACCAGTGTTTTAATCCATTTAGTACATGTTAATGCACAGCCAACAACGTTACAGAGCGTACCGTAGTGTGTTTCTCCCACCCTGCAGGATACCAATGAATGGCATTCTCAGTGTGCAGAGACTGTATAGTGAGCCCATGCTGTACACATGAATAAACAGCTTGCTTGCTTTTGTTTTTGGAAAGTTACAGTAGGCTGCAGTACTGTTGCATGGTGGTACAGGTGCAAAAAACTGGTTGGTTTTAAAGATCTTGAGCTGCATACTTTTAAGGTGTGTTGAGAAGCTCAGACATTCAAGAGTCAAATGGTACCTGGTACTTTATTCTTAATAAAGCCTGTTATGATTTCACTTTAGTTTTGAGTCCCTGCATGTTAATTTCAAGCCATTTCTAAATGGTGAGTAAATCATTACTCATTACTCATTACTTACTTAATTTGGAAATAAACTAAAAGTTGCAACAAAAAAAAGTGACCATAGATAAACTACTGTGTGATTACATCAATGGGTGATAATATTAATATTTTCTTTGATATATAAAGTACATGCAGTGAGGAAATATCGCCACTTTGAGATGGCTTGAATAGCACATTTGCTAGCTGATACCATCAACTTTGCTTCATGTGAGTGATATTTCAGCCCCTCTTCTGTTTTCTAGCAGTGACTCACCTCTTGACCCGTCTTTAAATTCCCTCCAGTCTGTCTGTTTTCCTGCTAACTGATGAGGCACTGGTCCACTGTGCTTGTCTGTGCCTCTCTAACAAGCTGCCTGTCGGAATTCCAACACATGAGAGCAGCTGAAGGATGAGGCAGGCTCAAAATGCAAAATTAAAAAGTAAGTCAAGTGGGGAAGGAGAGGTTTGGCAGGGGGTGACACAGCTGTTTGATGAGCTCAGCTGGACCTGGCGAGGCAGGTTGGAGATGTTTGTGAGTCTGTCTCTCTGTGGGACCATATCTGTGGCAGTACACCAAGATTGAGAAACATGGACAACAAGAAGTGTCTCCATTTTCTCGTTTTACACTCCACAGTTCAAAAAGCTATTATATGGTTTTTCTCCCTCTATTTTCTTTCCACATAATTTTACAATGGTTAACTCACTTTCATTTTATTTAACCTCAGATGTGGCATTCATTTTATGTAAAGCACTTTAAGGTACCAACACTTGGCTGGACAAACTCGTCTCAAGATCCACTCGGCTCCTTCTTGTCTAAGTGCTGACAGTCATCTAGCTGGTGTTTTCCGCCAAACTCTGGAGCCCTCTCTGGGTTTTGGAGACCTTACTCGAGAGAGAAACCTGCAAAGGTGACTTGTCACTGTGGCATACCAATCTTACTTGAGGTAATCTAATGCAAAATACAGCAACCAATTTCATATTTCACGGCGCCAACCTATACTTAGACCAAATATTTTGGTGTCAGGGTCCATAAAAGAGTATACTGGAAACCAAAGTCATATTATATACCTCCAGCTCACTTCTCTTTTGCCCTCTTAGTGTCGAGCTAGCTGATATCTCATAAAAGCTGTCTTTAAAGCCTGATGGGCTCATAAAAGCTGAGCTAACCTGTTTAGATGGATATTTTAGCCTGTGGCCTTCACACCTTCTTTAAAACTGACTCTTCAGGCTCCTTACCCTGCGGAGGAATGTTGACTCATCAGATGCCTCTGCACAAGATAAACCGCTGCAGCACTGCACAGTAAAGAGACAGAAAAACTGGATTTGAAGGGAACTTTTCACCCTGTTATGAAACTTCTGCTGCACATGTGTTTCCGTACTGTTTATATGCTTCTTTGAAAATAAAAGACTTACTGTATTAGAGGTTTGGGGCATGATCCAGCAAATTAATTTTGCTTTTGCTTGCAAGTTTTGAACACATGATCAGCTTTAATCATTGGCATGCAGTGCAGCTTTGTCTCATTACAAAGTGGCACTTTACTCTGTGTATGCATGCATGTGTGAGTGTGTGTTTCTGACTGTGTGAAGACATTATGCAGTCCCAGCCATACTCCAAGTCTAACTCTGTCTCTCTCACTCGCTCGCTTGGAGTGAGCAAGTGCTTCTGAATCAATGGACTGGGATTAGGAGCTCTAACTTCAAAGTTCATCTCTGTCTTCATGAGGACGCAGCTGTCAGTCAGAAGCCGCGTTGCTCCTTTCTTCCCAGAAAAAGAACTCGTAGAAAAGTTGGCAGCAGTTGAGGTGGAGGAGGACATTCTTACAGAGTCTGTCATTCATCTGAAGAAAACACATCATATTAATGTTGTTCATGTTCATGCTTTCTTCCTTTGCACAATGCATGAAAGCATCTCAGCATCATTCAAAGAAGTTATTCAACAAAAGTTACAACAAAAGTTTCCTACTGCAGATTTAAATTGGGTTCCATTATACACACACACACACACACACACACACACACACACACACACACACACACACACATATATATATATATATATATATACATATAGAATCATCTATGTAAAAATAATATATTAATCTTATTAGAAACTGGAATATTTCATATATTGACATACAAGTTTGGGCTAGACATACGTATGTCAATGTATGTTTATTTATGTATGCTTATATTGTAGACATGTTATAAATATATATATATATATATATATATATATATATATATATATATATATACTTATCCCAAAAGCTGTCAATATATGTTATTATATACTTGAATTATAATAATATATTATTAATATATTATACAAATTTAAATTTTTATATGTTTGTTGTTTTACTTGTGCATATAAATTAAATATAGATAATTACCATATGTGGTCGCAATGTGTTATACCATTAAAACAGTCATCATATAGATATTTTTAATATATGTACCCATTCAAATTTTACTATGGGTATATACATGTTATAAACATGCATCTTCATATATCCAGAAGTTGTAGATATATGATAATAATGAATTCACTAAATGAGTCTTGTGGAGTGTTGAATGTTTTGCACAGTATAAACCAACATATACTCAACTTTAGACTGAAACAGGACAGTGGAAGCATTTTTACATGACAGTGCAGAAAACCTTTTGAACTCAGCTCCTGTAAGTTGTGTTCTCTGCCAATGGACAGCCACTGTGACCTCCTGTCTGTCCTTCACTCTGAGTTAGAGCAGCTGCCATCTGCATCACAAGATCAGCTGAATAATTGATACGTTTCTGGACTGTACCTGAGCATTAATCTCTTTTTTTATTTACTAGAATGTTCTGGACATCCAGCTGGCTCTGCCACAACATCACCTCGAGTCATTTCATTGGTCTGTAGCGTAGCAGCTCAGCCACTTCCTTTTTAGTGATTAGGCTAAGACCATATTTTGGAAGTTTTAAAGTATTACCTGTTTAAACACCTGTTTCCTTCTAACCAGGAGTAATACATCCACACGGCACAGCACGCAGAAACAAACGTGCCGTTAATCCATTAAAATGCATTTTCTGTGGAACCAAAGCCATAAAACGTGCCAGTGAAAAGGGGAGAAGGTATCGACAGTGTCTCTCGAGTGTAGACAGCTGGAAGGCTGAGTCCTCAGTCACACCCAGTGTTGGGGAGTCGTGACCTACATGTGATTCAACACATTTGCCATAGTTTGCTGGTAGTTCAGCTACATTCATATGTGCATAGTGATTCAAGTAGTTAAACTGCTTTTTGCCATTTTTGTGTAGCTAACTACAGAAACTTCAAACAGCTTTGGGCAATAGAAGGAAAGTAATGATTTTTTTGAAAATTATTTTAACATTGTGTCTCTGCTGCAATTGACAAGCCCCAACCACTGTGAAGCCATCTTCAAGCACTGCATTCGTCAGGCAGTCTCCTCCAGCTCACACTGGGCCGTTGTGTAGAGCATATGCAAAAGCCAAGGGCATCGCTGTAGCTCACACAGTGACAACATCATCACAGATAAACCTGCTGAATCTCAGCCTGAGGAGGAATCTCCATGGTCATACTTAAGTAATTATTGTAAACAAAACCAAAACTGACATTACAGCACATTATAGCACTTGGTAACATATTTCATTTATTTATTTATTTATTTATTTATTTATTTATTGGTTTATGCTATGACGTGTGAATACGTAGCCATATTATTCAGTAAAATAAATTGAGTGGCATTTTTTGCTGGCATGTGACTATTTTGTATTATATATGTATTATTAATTTCTTGTCACATGTACAATTCATCAAGTACTTTTTCTAAGTAGCTATAGTCAACCAAACTAGATTTCTTCTTAGTGTAGCTTTGCTGTATTTGGACTTCTTCCAGTGTAAAGTAACAGGTGGCCTGCAAAACTGTGTTTTCCGAGTAGCTTCCACAGCGCTGCTTGCAGCAGTATTCTGACAGTCCCTCAAACAGAGGAATGGAAGAGAGCATGATCAGAATGACTTGTAGAGAAGAGTGGTTGTCTTTGGGGTAATAAGTCAAATTGGGGTGAAGTTAAGCTGTAAGGGTGCTGGGGCACACAGGGGTTATTGAAATATTGAGGGGTATAGGTCTCTACAGGGGCAGAGAGATAACCAGAGAACTGTGAGCTGGATGTCCTAGTGGACGGCCTTCTGTGGTTCCCTCCAGGGCAGAGCTGTTTCTTCATTTCTCACACTAGGGAAGCGGGAGATGAACGGTACACCAGGGGCCAGCCATGCTGGACAGTCTGTCTGAGGCAGCAGTTCTACAGGCATTGCTTCTTTCCCTTGCTAATTAGAGCTCCATGCTCCCCAGTCACGCCACACCATGTCCTAGGCAGGCATCCCAGATGATGGCCTCTTAGGACCCCCAAGGACCCCATATGGACTGCTTTGGAGTCTGAAAGGAGCCATGGATAGTCATGCACACACACATTTACACATAGCTCACCAATAGCAAGAGCCCACATCTAGAGGTGGGGATTTAAGCTGGCGAGGCGCCACTGTCGGTGCATCAGTCACAGGAGGACATGGGTGAAGTCAGAGCCTGACAAATCCAGGGTATTATCAGGCCTTTGTCCAGCCTGCAGCTGTCACTTACCAGGCTAGTGGGAGAGGATAAGGGGGACAGAAGGGAATTCATGACCTATCCCTGTAACCACAGAGGAGGACTGAGGCATTCAGAGATAAAACATATGGGAACAAAAGGGGAAAAAAATGAAGGAGAGAGATGAGGCAAGAAAAAATGGGAAGTTATTTTTATGAAGATGGGAAAGAGAGAGTAAAGTGGAGAGGGGGAAAAATGCTGGGAGAAGGCTACAGTATAAGCTTCAATTGCTTTCATTTGATTGCCACAGAAATCATAGCAGATTGGCTGATATATGCTGATTTCCTCTGAAGAATCTAAAAAAATGTTTTATCTTTGTCCCTCTCCCATTCAAAAATGACCAGCGGTAATTCATATCTAATCTTTTTCTATCATCGCGGTAGGTCCCAAAGGCTGTCCATCTCCCCAAAAATACCTCATCTTTCTGTCTTTGAAATAAATGAAAGTCCACAGGGCGATGGAATAAAGATGAGCTAAGCCTTTGACTTGATGCAAGATTGCCAGAGGGTCCAAACTTAAGAAGCCTGCCCCTTCATCTGCTGCATGGAGATACTGGGGCCAGAGCAAGAAACCAAATAATCTGATAGAATTTCAATCAACAGTGATCAGATAAGAAATAACAGACCGCCTGATTTTAAAGTCAGACCGTGGCCCCAACAGTTCAGCCATTTTCGCTTTAGTTGGAAGTGAACAAGCCTGTCAGAACTCCTGTCAAACTTCATCTCTGGAAATTTTATCTCCAGGATTATAACGCTCTGTTGTTCCCATTCTGATTGGCTGGGGTTGACCCCTGATCTTAGGCATGCTCATATGACCCATGTTACACTCTCAGTGATTGGATTACTCCTTTATTGGCCAGTGGCAGTGTTTATAGGGCATGCCGAGGCTCAACGCGGCTTTGATCCACCAACAGAAGCAAGCAGGGGGACGGTGGCATAGTATGCGTCCTCGGCCTAAGCCTGGTGGTGTGTGAGACATCTGCCAAATCCTCCTGGATCAAAGGATGACTATTACACAGACAGGCATCCACATGCCCTCAACTGCTGCTTCAGAGGGATCATGACCCCTGTCAACGGGTCAGGTTAAAAAACACAGGTGGGATGGAGGTCACACAATGTATGCACACAGACTAATGCATACCACCGCTACAAAGAAAAGTACTAATGAAGGAGGTTGTGTATAAGTTGTGACACTGTAAGGAGTTGTGAATAAAACCTGAGTGTGATCCACTCACAAAGCTCATAAGTTCAGCAAGCTTGTTGTTGTTGTTCTCTGGTGTTTTCCTGCTTCAGCTAGTTTTCAAAATAAGAAGAGGATGACTTGGAGCAGCAGCAGGAGGAAGAGGAGATCAGTAGAGGGCCTGTTGTTGTTCAGATGGGCCCCAATCCTTGTTGTTTGCCCTGACTCTGCATGCATGTGAATTCACAGGTTCACCTCTCCCAGTAAGCATTCAGAATAAGCTTTCAGCCAAGGTATAAATACAGCAGCAGCATGACTTTACTGAATACAAGTGTCGGTAAAGTGAGGAGAAGAGAGACGGGGAATGTGAGATAGTGAGAGTGTGTGTCGGCTCCTTTGTAGCTCTCTCTGCGTCTGTGTGTTGTTTGCATGCGTACGGGAGCAGCACTGCCAACCTGAGAGGCCAAATGCTGACATTTCAGTCTGCAAACACAAATGAATTTTGAGCAAATCTCATTATACAGGACAGAATGAAGATGCTGGCTGTGAAAATGCTGTGGCATATGGATACTTTATCTCCCCCATGTTTTTTAATTAGTTTACAGGCGGTATCCTATTTTCCATTGACTCACATTTTTGAAAAGAGGACTTTCAGACCAAAAAATTGCACTGGGACTAAGCCCTGCAGACTCGTACGATCATGATGCAGACATTTTCACAAGGCTTATAGCAAAGTGATGAGCAGTGCTGATTCATATAGCAGCGGCGACACAGACATCCTAATTTCTGAGCTGGTCTTCTGACATAGATTTCTATCAGTTTTTCCCCAATCTTTTCTCACTGCTCTTCTTCTTCAGGTCCTTTACACATGTTGAGATATTTGGGGGGGATTTGTAAGCAGTGACACCTGATGCATCAGCAACAATCATGCTGACTAATTATGCATTGAGGTGCCGGAGCATTGGGGAGCTCTCAGGGAAGGCAACAGAATCCATCTTCAGGCCTTCTGCCGACTGTTGCAGTGATAGTGAGAAGCTTCTGATGCCTCTCGGTGCTTGATTCCTGCCCTTCCCCAATGCTTAGCTTTCCATCTCTTTTTTTTTTCTTCTCACCATGTGAATATATTTACACTGGAGAATTCCATAGAGTGCTTTCCAAGAATCCCATCAATGTGGTACCCCCATGGTGGGTGGAGAACCAAGAGGAGAAGCCCCTCCAGATAATCTAGATATTGCACAGGCCTCCTTTGAACTAGCTTGACAAATTCAACCCCTATTTAAATCCCACCCCCACTCCCAACACATACCCGATGCAATTTCCATTTGGAGCTCTTTGAAAAATATATTGAAGTGTTGTGCTGCTCTTGCTTTAATTTGCTGGAGATCGTGTCTGTGCTGATCTTCTCCCAGTCCACACCCCACCCTCACATACTGGGGCAGATCTGTGGTCATACACAGGCCATCCCACTTTATTGATGCTTTAGTGGGTGAGAAAAGGGCAATAGGTCTTGCTGTGTAGTGAGTGTATATGGACTCAAGTAGTCTTGTTTATAGCCTGGATTGTGGCTCCTTTTCTGGATCCCCAGCTGGCTCCCACTGCACCCCCTGGTTCCTACAGCCCAGTGGTGCAATGTCTGAGATGCTGATGCTAGCACTGACCCTCCCTGGAGGGTCAAAGAGAAAAATTTACGAGGCTGTTTGTTTGGACCCAGCCTGGTCTTCTCTTTGACCAGCCTCAGGGATTAAGCTAATTGCATGCGCTGGGCTTCCCAGACCTATGTTTGGTTTTTTTCCACCCATTACAGTCTTGTCAAACCTCTCTCTCTACAAGCAGGGGTGATGGCATGTACTGTATCTCAGCATATGTACTAGCAGATGGAAACGCAAAGAAAATTAATTCAGAATTGCAGATTTTTGTTTTTTTTCTTCTCAATTGCATGCTGTGTGAATGCACAGTATGGCTGAGACACACGCACTTCTGCGCAACACGTCTTTAGGGAAATCTGCAAGCCTTTGCATTAACAAACAGATGTACTCCATGTGCATGTAGTGTGCTGTTTCTGAGGCTGATAATGGTTTCACTTTGCTCTTGTCTGCTACTTGTGGTTAAAATTAATAAAAACTTTAGGGGAATATCGTCTTTTATGAGCCTATAAGTGTTTTCATAGATTTTATAGTCTATGTAGCTCTTCTGTTTATAGACAACAATTATGTAATTTAGGTTTTTAACGTGCTATTTGAGTAATTTCATGCAAATATAAAGGGAACGCGGGTTTTGTAATGAACAGTAATAGAAGGGCTTCACCATCACCCTGCACCCTAAAAGCATAAGCCACCTCACACCCCAATGAACCACTTAATTGCCCACATCCACATAAAAGGCCTAATGTACTCCCACACACATAAAGCTACAGGAATCAAATGGGGTATAACTAATACAATTGATTTTGACCAGGCAATACGAATAACACAATAACCGTGTCTCACCAAGTGCTACCCAGGGGCACGCACTGCGATCCATGCATCCTTTATGAGCTGCTATTTATTGTGCTTTTAATGAAGCTTGATTGGCAGCATGTCCTAGTGCCCATTATCATCAGAAGGATGTGCTCATTCTAATCTGCAATTATCGCCTTAATTGCTCCCAGAATCCACGGGGCCCAAATAAGCAATCACTTCCACTGCTGGCATGCCACCTGTAAGTGCTACTCCGGAGGACACGCACAATGACAGGGTGACGGGTCCTCGTGTCAAGTGTCCGTTTCGACAATGTTTTTTTTTAGACTTGACTGCCCCTTTCTCCTCATTTCACCCACGTGTGCCCCTCTCTGCTCTTTGTCTTGCTGGCGATTTCAGTTACTTCATCCTGGTTGACTTTGTTTCTCTTCCCTTCTCTCACATGCTCTTGATTAACCTTTCCCTTTTTCACTCACCACCATACCCGAGAACGCCCCTCCCACCTTTATCTCCCCTTCCCTCCATCCCACTCCCTACATCCCCGAGCTCCCATCCCCTCCCAGCACAAATTCCTAACCTTTGGTCACTTTCATCCCTGTGGTATGCATAAACGCAGGCCTGTTATCATGCTGGTTGTCTCATCGTAATTATGCATTTTGTCATGTGCTGCTTCTGTAGCTGCTGATAAAAGCAGAGGCTGATTAAGCTGAAGGAAGGCTATTGATTCCTATTGACAGGCCCCTCAAAGCCCTTTAATGAAGGGGATGTAAATGAGGCTTTTCCACAGTGTTTAATGACTGCGTGCCATAAAAGGCCGACATTCTCCTGCAGTCTAAAAGGGACATGCATCACTCACAATGGTGCACGGGGGACACTTTCAGTTATAGGGATGTTAAGGAGCAATGGATGATAAGGAGGGGAGGGCAGGAAGAAGTAGCAGGAACGATGTCAGTCAGGTATGCAAAAGAGAATCATGACTGTCGGATCAAGGGATCCTCCACACAATTTAGAGGTGTGAGGGTGGTCAAGTGAATTATTCAGATACCAAGAAGCATCTGGAACAACGTGCTAGCTTGAGTAATGTGCCTGGTGTTATTTCCGGCTCAGTGTGCTATGTATGCAGCTATCTCACCTCCTGCTTCTTCTCTTCCCCAGCAGTCAGATGGCTCCCAGTAACCACGACCGGATACAAAGGCTGAGGCACGAGTTCCAGCAGGCCAAACAGGAGGACGACGTCGAGGACCATCAGCACACCTACAGTTTGGAGCAGTCCTGGGTGAGTGTCCAATAGGGAGTCACGCTCCATCAGAGCGGTGCTGAGTTACACAGACCCAGGAACACGTTCTCCAAAATTCCCTGTGCTGAAAGCTCAAATAGCAATTCCCCCTGCACCACTGGACACTCAGATCTCCAGAGCCACCAGCTGCTTGCAGAGTTCAGGAGAATCAATAAAGGAGAATCTTGTTTGTGTGATTATTTACTTGTGACCTGGCCTTACTTCAGACAGAGCCGGGTACTTCTCCGGAACATGGCATAATGATATCATTGCTTTTAGCAACAAGCACTAACAAATCAATATGTCAGATTTTCAGTATTTCTAGATACCATCTCTTTCATTGCTGTTCTCTTGATGATCATTGCTATTATCCAGTTCATTTGATCAAATACACAGCAGATGAAAATGTTCCAGGAAATTTTATTCTGTCTGACTGATACAAAGTGAAGTAAAATAAAACACTGAGCACTAATGCAATTTGCTTCCTGCATCATTCCCAGGAGAATATGTTTAGTTATATCTCTGCAGCCTACAGTCAAATAGTGCCATACATTCCTGCAGCCAGGGACTAACAAAAATGTTACTTGTGATTTTAACAATAATTGATATAAAACGGGACGAGGCCCAGAACAGCATCAACACCACCTGGTTACATGAAGTGCCTCAGTCATCTGACTCATCCTATTGGACGACAGCCAAACCATCTGACTCATGTCATTCAAACTATTTCTTTGACTCATTTTTATTTTCGGGGTGAACCTTGGGACAAACTGGTAATTACTCATCTCTACCTGTGGCATCCTGCCATGACCTGTGACACGCTCATGGCAGGAAGGCAGAGAGGAGGTGAACATGGGAACATTTGATGCCAAGAGACTGTTCAGGA
Source organism: Trachinotus anak (assembly GCF_046630095.1). Taxonomy (NCBI): domain Eukaryota; kingdom Metazoa; phylum Chordata; class Actinopteri; order Carangiformes; family Carangidae; genus Trachinotus; species Trachinotus anak. The sequence continues at coordinate 19,707,427 of NW_027273860.1, read as the reverse complement.
CTTTGAGGCAAAGTGATGGGAGAGAATTTGATGAGAGCAAGGCACACTTTCATTTTAATTTTCATCAGACTTGATTAAAGGGATTTTTAAATTAAAAAAATTTAAATTAAATTTTTAGGGGAGGTTTTTTTTTAAGCTGTTCTCCTCTTCCATGATTGATCTGTAACAACAATGGGATTTACTCCTCATAATTGGAAAAATGTAATCAAGTTAATTCCTTAGTTAATTCATTTCAGGCTTGATCTTGGATCCCTCCCTGGTGTGCATGAAAAGTTAAACTGTGCCTGGAGTTTAAGTAAAGAAACACTTCAATTAATTTTTCCATGTACATATGATATCACTGATGATCTTAAGGTGCAGCCCTGCTATTTTCTGAACTGAACCAACCTTTGTTAGTATTGATGAATTCTTAATTTAAGCTCCCTCTTTAAGTTACAGGAGCTGTTGTTGCTTCATAGCCAATGTTAGCATTAGCAGCTGTCTAGAAGAAATGATGTGAGTTCAGCATCAGACTTCATTTATCTAACTCACCAGTCTTAACTCTTGTCTCTAGCCCCCGCCTGTCATTTTCATACAGTGATTCACTGCAGCCCTCAGTCTGTCCTTTAGATGTAGCACTGCTCAGTGGGCATATTGTAACCTCTTGTCTTGTAAATGCAGTGACAGCCAAAGCTCTTGTCAAGCAGCCATCACCACCACCGGCTCCCAGGCAGAGAAAACTTACAGATAGCCCCTTTCAACTATTGAGCCAAACTTGTATAATCAAACAGGATCAAATCAGAGGTCAGATGATTGTACATTTTTGCAGAGCTTGAGACAGACATTTGTTTTTTTTGTCATGTGACCTCTCTGACCTGGTTTCACCTGGAGGAGAAATGGCTAATGGCTGCAGCAAGCAGAGCAGTTTTCTCAATTATGGGTCAAAATATCAAAAATATTTGACATCAAATTTTCCAGAGAATTATCAGTGTCAGTTTGTCAGTTAAATCGCTTTTGGAGTGACCGGCATATTCTGCTGTTTTCCCTGCAGTCTAATTGAGTTTGGGTTAGACCTAAGAGCATATTTCCTGCCATGTTCCTGCACAGACAAAAGCAGACTTTATTTGCTCTGGATTAGCTTCAGTGTTAGTCCTACTGATGGTGGAAAATCACTGAAAGCGGACATCTTACTCCACTGTCTTCTTAATCACTCTTTCTTCCTGGTCTCGCTGTCAGAATGAGATGTTAACTGTTTGTTCAGAAGTGAGCAGTCTGCCTCTCTGAGCCTCTGAGCTCCTAATTGCTTGTGACTGTTGACATTGTTGAGCATACCGCTGCTATTCTACTGGTAAGAAGATATAGGGCCAACCCTGGAGTATTGAAGTCTATTTTATTAGCTCTCTTTCATGTTATTTTAGTCCTGTGAACAAGGATTCACAATAGCAGAGCTTGTTAGGAAAGATACAGGCGTACCCATGTTATGTGTTGACACTGATTAGATGAACTCGAGGGAAATCCTGTCTTAGTGTCATCCAAAATCAAAATGGAGACAGCTCTATTGTAGACAGATGGGACAAACATTTAAATATGGAATTGTATGGAAAGACAGAAATATGAGGTGACACATTTCTGTTGGATGTGTTGGTGAAAAGAAGAAGAAAAAAAGAAAAGAGGCAAAAATACATCAGAGACATAAACTCTTATTCCTCATTTACAGTTTCCATCTTTACGGTATATTGAAACTGAACTTTCAAAAGAAGAACTTTAACTGTGGATTTCATAAGTGTAGATGGAGGCATTTGTGACGCATTTTAGAGTTTTGACCCACACAAAAAAAACACAACCTTACATCCGTGTTCGATTCCCACCTAGTACAGCTACTCTTTGTACAGACATTGATATCTTTTTATGTTTTTTTTCCTGTGGATTTCAGTCTGTGGTTGCTGAATGTTGTCCACAGTGATGAAAGTGAACCTCTGTGACCTCCGGTTTTTGTAGTCAATCAAAACATTCAGTGGAAAGCGACTGTAAACAGGAAAAGGCAAGATGCTCAAGAAGGCAGTTAAATGCCTCCCACATCAACATCTTCAGAACTGCACTTTGATGCAGTACTCAAGGTCACGTCGTAATGGCCTCCACACAGATCAGCAGCACGAGTCAGGAGACAGCTGGTACAGCATCTTCAGGCATGACGGCTGTATTATTTACCCGGTATATTTCTTATAAAAACAACTGCGTCAGCTCAGATTTGCTCCATCACTTATCCACATATTAGGAATTAAAGCAATCTTGACTAAACAATATCACCTCAGGGTCCATTTATTAGCTGTTGTGGGGCGTATGATCATATCATATGTTCCCCATCAGCAGATGGAGTCTGCCCAGTTGCTGCGTAGGTATTCAAATTTCGAAATGTTAACGACTGAAAGCTGCAGAACAGCTACTGAACGGACCCAGAGATGAAACTGCTGTGTCTAGGTTTTTAAGAATGAACTTTATTAGTCAACAAAAGTAATATTTTGATTTAGATAAGTTATTTTTTTCTCTTTTTATTTGTCTGTGATCACCTTCTTGAGATTAACCTCAAAATACTACATTACCCAATATCCTCTACTGATCCCAATCAAAGTGCTCTTATACATTACCTCTGGAAAAAACAGACAATGTACAAGACAACGATCATCATAATGAGGAACAGGAGAGAGCATTTGGGGCTGCATGAAGTGTGAGGCTCTGTCTCTGTGGGTTTGACCCCAGCTCGTCTCTGGGGGGGCTGGAGACTGAGCTCAGGTATGTCCGCTGTGAACACCTGTAAAGATAATGCCGAGGTCAGTACTCGAACCCCAGCTCCGCCTGAACGAAATAATGACCAGGACACGAGAAGCCCTGTCGATCATGTAGCCCCGAGCCAACATCAACAATTACAGCTGGCATGTTTTCTCTCCCTCCCTCGCTGCTGCTCCGTGAGAGGGGATTTCCAGATGTTCATCATAAAGTGCTGCGTATTTTCCAAAGAGTTGCCTTTTCCTCTCTCTCTCTGCGTCTGAGGCAATAAAATCAAGTTGTGCTGTTGGGTTGGAGCACCAATGAGCATGACCACACAGACGAGTGAGAGCGCCATGCTGGTACCTTGGATCAAACACACCAACAGCAGCTTGTAAAGCCCTTATTTACGTGAATTCTTCTGATTTTATTATCGCTCTATCTCCTGCTACCAGGAGACATGTGTCTACAAGAATTTGTTATGTTTACACAAACTCTGGTTACTCTGACTTTGGTTGCTTTCGTGTTGGTGGATGTTTGATTGCGATCGTGAACTCTTTCCTTTGTGATCATGTGAGGAATAAGCCACTTTTAGCCACAGTCACTTGACTTCCCGGGGGCTAAGGGTTGGAGTTAAGGAAACATAGCTCAGCACCATGACAGTGTGGGATCTCCTGGCTGTAACCAGTCGCACAATGCATGGACTGTAAAAGAGGAAGCTCTGAGCTAGAGATTCAACGTAAAAGAATCTCACACGCAAATGTAATTTAAAAAAGTTATAGTTAAAACCTATTAGTAATTACTATTATTTCTTACATTGACTAAAATTTCTAGCCCATACAAATATGGATGTTTATGTATGTATGCAGACATATGTTACATAAATATATATTCATCCCAAAGCCTGTCAGTATCTGTTGATATTATAAACAGTAGGGTCTAAAAGTCTGAGACCACTTTGCCAGAACGGGAAGATAAATATGTTTAAAATTAATGAGAAATTAATGAAAAAAACATAGAGTATGTAAACACATAGAATTTTTTATATGTATGTTGTTCTAATAAACTTGCACATATAAATTAAATATATTTTGTTTACACATATGGTTGCAACTTGTTACCATTTAAAAATTCATCATATAGCTATTTTTAATATATGTACATATACAATTTTCAATATGGGTTTTTCATATATGTCATAAACTTATATCTTCATATATTCATGTCTGTATGGGACCCATCCCTTAAATAAAAATGTCAAAAAACAATATTAATCTTGGGGGGAAAAAATTAAATGAATTCATTGTCTGTAATTGTATTTGCAAGACTAAAACAAGAACACACATATTTTCAACCGTATTGTTACATAGTACACATCATACATAGTCAGCTGACTCTCCACTCACTCATTATATCTCTGAGGCTTTGTTTTTTTTTTCCATAACATCAGAATGCACCTTTTCCTCTTGCTACCATCTCAGTTACAAAGAATCAGTTTGCATCACTGTATTTTTCAGCCACAGCTGATTGTGTTGTAGATTTGGATCTTTTGACAGGCTCTCTCTGGTGTTGTGGCAGTAGCAGGCACAGTTTACTGATCTCATGATCACAGCCGCCGTAAGCCTGAGGACTCCCCAACATATTTGAGCAACACCACTACACACAACAATACTTCACAATCAGAAAGTTAGTGTGAGTTGTGAGTATGGAATAGATTATTTTTCATGGCAAATACAATGTTGTCACAAATAAAACACACAAGCGAGCGTGCACACAGATATATGCGTGCCTACACATGCAGTATTTTTATTGTGCTCAGTTTACTTAGATACCAAACTGTGTGAAGAGATAAGACAGAGAACAAAGTGATTACACTGATATTTCTCTGCACCGTTACCTCACACATTCCTCCACACGGATATCTTCCCTGCAAGAAATGAGGCTGCAGCTTTTTGCTCTGCCTTTGTGTGCGTGCTGTGGAGTCCTTAAGTTATATGGAGATAACCAATCCAACCTCCCATTCTGCATGGTTTCCCGGGCCGGAGACCAGGAAATGGCAGACCACACTGCGTGCTCTCAGATGGAAGCTCTGCCCAGAGCTACACACCCAAGTAACCACAAATGGACTGGGCTTGCTTATAATAAATTGGCGGAATTGGGTCGACACAAGGACTTTAAGAGAGAATCATTATCCAGCTGGGCTTTTGTCAGGATGTGGTGTTTCACTGCCATTCTCTCACTTTCTTCTCGCTCTGTCTGCCCATTAGCAACGTAAATGTCTTCCATATGTCTGTTTGTGTACAGCACGGCTGCCCTCTTAAAACTGTTCCCTATGTGGCAGCCTACAAATATAGCATTATGAGGAATGTGGGCAGTGAAGCCATATGTTAGTGCTGACCCATCACAGCAACTTGCTTTGATATCGAAAAGGTCTGTGACCAACTCTGAACCAAGAAATATTACACCTCTTGCTTATGTTTTAAACGTTTGGAGCTCAGCTCCCTCCCAGCTGGTCCCGGATTTTTGATAGCTGCAAATAATTTTCATAATTATGTCCCCTCCTGGCTCACCGTCTGCGAATGCTCCCATGTTTTAACAGGTGGAGAATTATTTTTTTTCCTCCCCGCTTTGTCTGTGACACCAGCAAGGAAACAAGGGAGGGATAAAAGCGTAGCGTATTGACATCATTTTTCACATTATTGGATAAAAACGAACGCGGACGTCTCTTTGATTTGATTTCAACAAATGTCATGTTTTATACGGCATTGTATACCAGGCCTAACATGGAATAATCTGATTCTCCTTCCCTGGATAATGCCATTACACTGACTGATTTTCTCTCCTGGCTATTTCTCATGCATTTCTCTTGGCATGGTGTCATCCACCTCAACTGTTGGGTTTTAAACTGAAGCGTCAAGCACCTCCGGATTCCTCACCGCTTCCTTTCACATCGCATTAAAAACTTTAAGTGTGCGTGACTAATCATTTTCTCACCACCACATTTGGCCGTTTACGTGCGCTATACTCTCTGAATTGGGGAAACATGTTGTTGCAGCACAAACCTGATACATATGAGTCCAATTCACTTCACCTACGTGGAATACGGTTGTGTTTTTTCGAACTTGGAGGGCTTGAGGAAGGACTTGCTATTGACGCTGAGCTAAATGTAATTGCACTGTTATTGCAGCTGTCCAAGTGAGGAGGAAAGCAGCACTTTCAAGAAGACAAGATGTTTCTAAAAATGACACTTTTGCGACAGCCTTTCCATACGTCAACACACCTTTAGCCCATCATGTACTATTACCCCTCCTCTACCACCAACCCCACAAACAAACACAGATATCGCAAATTAAAAAAAAAAAAAAACTCTTTCCAAGCTACAAAACAGTGATTCTTTAGAGCTTCTGCTCAGTGGCCAGTGAAATAGTCAAAATTATTACCTGATCTTTACTTATTATGCACAAAAATCCTCCGCACCCCCACCCACCTGCCGACTGAATTACCGGCCGAGCCTTATGAAAACTGACACTTGGTCAAGCTGCACTCCTAACACCTCCTCAAGCTCGTTTAATTGGCTTGTCATGTTTTTTCATCAGCCAGCTCTTTAGCAGTGCACTGGTGATGAGGGAGATGATATCTCCATGTCAACCCCACTGATGATCAGATAACAAACAAACACACACACGCTGTGCAGTGGAGTCACACGCAGATCAGTGGGATGAGGCAGTGACTGCTAATACCCATCTGTAGTTAGTGTCTGCAGCATAACAGTGGTGCCTTCCCTGTTCTCAAATACACAGTATGTGTTGATTAAGGGAAATATCACATGCATTTTAATTTAGAGTTTACATCAGCCACTCTTAATGCAGTTGGTCTATATAAAATAAAAATAGAATAGTAGATAGTACCAGTAGTGAACTGAACACACAGAAAGAGCTCCACCAGCAGAAACGTGGTCATTAAAAGAAAGTCTGACCTGAGACCTGGATTAGCCTGTCCTCAAGTCCTCAAAGACAGCCCCCCGTTTCCAAAACCAAAATCCGCCTTTCAGTTTCAGGTCAGTGTGGTGAGGTTTGTCTATGACAGCAGTGTTGTTGTGGTTGTGTTGGTCACCATTAAGAACTTTATTACAGAGTGTGTTGTCCGGCATTCCAGTAAACCAAGGCTTCATTACTGATAGAAAGGTCATGTCTGGGTGAAGTATGCCTTTATCACCAGGGACCTCTCGTCCACTGACACAGGTGCATTGTCATCATGGAATCACACCCACTAACAACCTGTTCCCTGGTGGCAGCTCAAAAACACAGGAGGCATCACACTGTCACACCACCTGCTGTGTTGAGGGACATGCTGTGTATTCCATCATCTGTGTGTGTGTGTGTGTGTGTGTGTGTGTGTGTGTGTGTGTGTGTGTGTGCGTGCGTGCAAACAGGCATGCCTTGGTTTTGCCTCCAAAGACAGACTTGTTCTCTCTGTGTTACTTTGTCCTAACTGTGTCTCGTCTTGTTGACTGTGCTGGACATTACAGGTGAGCAACGGGACAGAGGCGCAGAGCGGACGCCACTCTGTGACAGTTGAGACTCAGGTTCAGAAACAGCAGCAAGAGGACAGTGATGCTTTCCAACAGGCACAGAGACAGTACAGCTCGCTGCCACGGTGAGACACCCGTCCCCCTCTCCCTCTGTCTCCGTCCGTCTCTCTCCCCCTGCCCAGTCTGTGACTTATCACGTTCTCCCTGCCCTTTCTCAACCTCTTCATTTGCCTTTTATCGATTTCCATCACTTTCTTTTCCTCATATTTGTGCCTTTTCTCCGTATCGTATCTCTTTGGCTACAAAGTCACTCACCACAAAGACACTTTCAACTCGTCTCCAGACATTTAAATGATTCTTAGCAAAACTCTTTGAATGAAATCATTTAATGTGATCACTCTGAATTATTTGACTGATATCCACCTTCATTAAGTCAATGTTGACCCTGAGAAAGTGGTGACTTTGTCACCCTCCACCCCCACTAGCACCCCCCCACCCTTCAATACTTCTTTATGATAAGCAGCTCTGATATCATGTTTTAAAAAGAAACTCTCTCTCGCCTTACACAGCCACAGCTGCTGCACTTTATCTTCTCCATCATCCTGTTTCCATTCTTTTGCATATTTTGTCAAAGAGATGCCAATAAAGCTTTACCATATCTTACATCTTTAGGCCCTCAGGGGGGAAAGGAGTTTAGTATGAGCATTTGCATTTCCTGCCATCGCTCTGTAAAGTGCCTTCACCAATCCTCTGAAGCTTTCTGATCACACTTCAAGTCCACGCAAATCGCAAAGCCAACCACCGCTGGTGAAAAATGTCCACGTTTTAAGCCTCACATGTTTAAAGAGAGTCACTAAAGGTACTAATTCTGTTCTTTGACTGACAAACACAGGGATTTAAAGTTAGTAATAAAATAAACGTGATTTCCTCTCATTGTTATAAAATAATCCAGTGAGAGCTTTTTGTGTAGTTTGTTCTAAACTGTGCAAGTGAAGTCTGATTTATTTAAGTTTTGCTGCTGTGCCAGTTTAAATAAAGACAGAAGGCTTAATGTGTGTGTATAGAGAGTGTGTGTGTGTGTGTGTGTGTGTGTGTGTGTGTGTGTGCGGGGTCGTTTCACTCAGAGTAAGTCTACTCTCCTGTGATTTCAATCTCTCCCTCCACAAACAGCAATCACTCCTTCAGCCTCCCTTTTTCGCTCTGCTGTCTCTGACCAGTCAAAGTCGGGTCGATTAAAACATGTTCCCGTCTGAGGTTATGGATTTGTGATCCACATGGACCCGGAATCAATGTGGTCTGTATGAGCCAGACCGATCCATACATTCCCTTCATAGGTGTTGTCTGCCTGTATGTCCTGTGATGTAGCCGTTGCCTGCAGCCCTCCCCTCTCAGCGAGTCGCTCCTCTTGGGAAAGTCGGTCTGGCCGGCCCAGAAAGCCGGGCGAGGATGGCCTTTGATATGCATTCCTCTCATAATCTCATAGCGTCTTTTAGCAAAGAGTCACATGAGCTCAGGCTTGACGTTTGACCTGGACTCAGGCTTTTTGGAGCTTGTGTCTCACACGGCTCCTCATTAAAGAGCTGAAGTCTCACATCCCCAGATTAATAACCACAATTCCCTCTAACTCCAACCAGCCTCTCCTCTGGAACCCCTCCATCCTGTCGTTCTCTTCCAAAACAGGAAGCCTGAGCAGTGAGCCATTCAGCCAAAAGGGGACCCCCCCCCCCCCCCCCCCCCCCACACACACACACACACACACACACACAAAAAAACTCCTTCCCAAAGAGTTTCCAGAAGAAGCGGTGGTAGCTGGTTATCTGATGACGGCCAGGCTTAGCTCGCTGTCTGGGATGTGAGGAGTGGAAGAACACTAATGAAGGCTTGTTGTCGGAGCAGGATTAGCTGTGACAGGCAGAGGAGGGCGAGAGGGGGCCGGGAGAGGAACGAGTGTGTTAGTAGGAAAGAGAGACCACTGATTAGCCTAAAAGAGATGCACTCGCACACAAAGATACACACAAACACACACACCAATGTGGTCAAGATAAGGTTCTTAGCTGCGGCCCGGGTGAAGTGCCAGTAGCTCTGCCGTGTACCCAGGCAGCTCTCCTCAGCCAAAACATTGGTGCTCCACACTGTAAAGCAAACATTATTCCAGATTGGTGGACAATTTATTTGTATAACATTGAAGCAATTGTTCCTTTGCCCATTGCATACATTTGTTTTATTTCCCTAATCATTTCGTATCTGAGCATGTGTGTGTGTCTGTGTGTGCGCGCTTTCTCCTTCTGCTCATAAACTCTGATTCTTCCCAGCTGTTTTAAAGAAACACAGAGCTGCCACAAATTTTTCTGCGAGCCAACTTCCTGGCTTTGTTTGTTATGTTCTGTCATTCTAAATTTACCCCGCTCTCTGGCATGATGTATTTTCCCATCCCCTCCCTCAGTAAATGTAACTAATCTACTTCGTGACATATTCTGGCGCAGGAGTAGAAGTGATAAGAGGACGAGCTCCCCCTGACGCATCAATCATTCAGCATTCCTGTGGAACAATGCCATTTCTGCTCTTTGCCCGCCAAAGACTTTCCCCTGAAATCTCCCCTCTTCTCTTATCTACTTTAAAAACTAAAGAAGGTCAAACGCAGATCGCTGCCTTGTGCAACAGGCGTCCTGCGATTCGAAACAAGGCGGCTCCCTCGTGAGCGGTGCTGGCTGCTCTGTGAGCCAAAGCGGGGTGTAAATGTATGGCGGCTCGCCCAGACAGCGAAACCCAGATACGGAGCATGTGGTGGGGCTCTCTCTGCAGTCTGTCCCTGCAGCTGCCCCTCCGCCAATTAGCCTCATACTTACACACACTCTACACGCATGCACACACACGTACAACATGATGTATTTACACATGTACGGTACATAAATGCATACACATTTGTCCATGCACGCATAAGTGTAGAGCTCACTAAGGTGCACTTAGTCACATTTCACTGCCATGTGCCTCAGCCCCCCCCCCCCCCCATTAGATACTGTGGACCCCGAGGGTGTCCATTAGTGATTGTGGGATTTTTATTAGAATTATTTAAATTAGACGTCACCAACTGTGCTCGCCCTTACCGTTGCGTTGCAAAGCATGGCTCCTGTCACCTAGCAACCTTTCACAAAAACTTGAGGTTTTAAGGCCCTTGGTTTTCTCACCATTAGCTGTTCATCTTACATTTAAAGGTGTAATCCTCCATCTCTCTGTTGGTGTTATTTGCTGCCATATTATTTTCATTACCAGTGTGCAATGAGTCTTGAGATAGGTTGGGCCACAGGGGACCCGCCCATTGGAGTCGCATTCCTCAGCCACATTTGAAGGAGCTTTCGAAATGGAGAAGCCTAGTCATGCCTTTGACGCAGTCGCTCTTCAAGCAGCTTCTGAAGGAAGCAGCGCCTGAGCGGGGACACAGTTATAAAAAAATGTTCAGCAAAGGAGAGTTGAAGTAGCAAAGAAGAAGAAGAAAATACAGTCGTTTACATTTTCTACTATAGAACTAATATCCTTAAGCCAGATTTACGCTTGACACAAGGGCTTACTTGGAGTTCTGCCATAGTGTCGATACTTACAACCCATTGATGTCTCAGTCCAGGATCAGGCTGCATCATGCTTTGATTATATTCTTCACAGTAACTGTGAACTTCATTCATTTGCTGCAATCTTTGTATTTCAACCATTCACTCAGAGTGGCAGAAGATTTGTGTTGGAGATGACTGATTACTGGTTACTGGCATCTGCACTGTCAACCGTCTCTGGGCCGTCAGAGGGTGGTAGGAGAAAACACAGCAGGTCACAGGTCTTGTGATCCCTAAGTGGTGTTTTCACAGCCGCTGTGGCCCAAACTTACATTTTCGCACATCGGCTGCTGTGTAGCTTCAGTGGCTATTTGCATAGTCTCTAGCTACAGTGTATCCGCTTCATGTCAACTATAAATCAAACTTAGGAGAATTTATAGTTTTTACTTTTGGCTCAGTCATATAAATCATCCAAGTCATTCTCTCTCAGTCAAGCTGCACCACAGAGAAAACAAAATTGTTTGACAGAAACACAAGTTCTCTGAACAATAACTTTTGTTCCTCTCAGCCTCTGTGGAATGAGACTCAGCCAGATAAGACGTGCAGGCGTTTTGGCCTAAAAGCTTGCCGGGCCCCTGCCTCCATCTGCAGCCTTCTGCACCATGAACCCAAAAGCCTTTTGAGCAGACAGTGAGTCAGTGAGGTGTGAATGGGATTTCTCTTAGCACCCCTGACACAAAAGACACTGTCGCAGGTCTTCCATCGCACGTCTGCCTTAATGGATCCTAATAATGGAGGAGCAGACTTAACACTTCAGCCTAAAACCTGACAGTTCCCAGTGACAGCTTTCCAGGGACAGCCTCTGAAAAAGGGGAGCACGTGTGGCGGAAGGCATGCATGTAGGGTAGTGGTTTTCTGTGTGAGAGATAATGTGTGCGTCTTGGGCCATTCTGTCAGTGCAAGGCATTGATTGTCAACTGGGGGCCCACGGGCCACAACCGGCCCAGCCAAAGCACAACACCCGGCTGGCAGATTTTTAATGACTTCAGAAAATGTGAGGAGGAATAATATGTGTTCTAGTACGTAGGAACAGTTTTTTTCTTCCTATACTGAAGCAACTGCACAATGTGAGCTTTTACTCTTCTCAGTCTTTTATGAAAGGAATGTGGCTGGTGCAAAATCTTCATGCAAGAATGGGACAAACTCATAACTTTCATTTTCACTTTGATTTTATTTATTTATTTCACATGCTCCTATTCAACATTTTCATTTATCTCCACATTCTTATTTCACATTTTGTTTATTTATTTCCACCCGCTCTTATTTAACATGTAGTGTTGTTTGCTTGTTTAATTCACATGCTTTGTAACAGTGACTCTTAATAACAACCAAAACTCCTCAGTCAATAAATTGGTTTAATTAATTTTAATAGCTTAAAGATCAAAAGAGTACGGCGAATACCAGCCTCGTGTGACAACAGAAACTGGATATGAATAGATCAGACAGGCCTCAGTTGCCAGAGATGTTGCTTTCAAAGAGTCAGTCGAACTGAACGGTTCACTGCGGCTTCCTGCAAGGCGTCTGTATGTTAAATAAAACATGAAGTAGACCATGACGTTTAACAGTGAATCCCATGAATAGGATCCTAAGGCTGAAATACTCACATTAGGTTGATGGGAGAAATTCCATTTTCCCTCTGATTCCAACTTCTTCTCAACTTCAGGCTCAGCAGCTGTTTATTCGCCAAGCAGTCCTCTAAAGATTGGTTTGACAGTCAGTTCCTCTCATGCCTCTTGACGGTGTTCAGTTTTGAGAACGCAGATTTACATATTTAGGTTGAGCCAAACGTGGGGACTCTTCGGCGTGCTGTAGTCATGGGGACAGGAAACCCAAAAAGAGAGCAGCTTGATTATACTGGATGTCAACTGGTTCACTTTGAGTCGCGGCTTTGTCCAGCAGCATCACCTTCAATCATCAACTCCCTCAGCTGTTTGATGAATTTATTCGTATTCTCAGCGACGTTGCTCACACCCTCTGTCTTCATTGTGTTGCAGTGCAGCAGCCTCCTTCATAACAAATGTGCGTGGAACAGATCAAAGTTGTTCCCAAAAGCATCGAGCTTTTCCAACTATATCCAGCACAGATTCTTCTTTCCCCTGTAGTTGCATTCAAATGAGAAAATATGTCTGTTAACAATCCAACACCGCACATGTATTCTCTGTCTGCGGTGCGTGTAGGTCAGCTGCTCTTTTTGATTTAATTTGCTTTAAAAAATCCACAACTTGACCCCTGAGTCCCAAGAAGCGCTGCAAGGCTTTGCCTCTATTCTGCCAGATCACATCATTGTGGAGTAAGAGGTCATCATGAGTAGCGTGAGAACAGGTGATGCTGCGTGTTTGAACTCCCTCTGATGAAGTAAATTTTCTTCATTGCTTTGTTGATAACCTCCCACAGATCCCCACTTAGTTTGGCGGACAGCACACTTTGGTGAATGAGACAGTCGGGTGCGTTCGTTCTGGGAGCAACACGCCGTATGAAAGCCATCAGCTCTTCTTTGAAATCTTCCCCATCAAAATATGTGACAACTGGGAAATATCATTGTTGTCAGTGGCGACAGACAGGGACATGTGGTGAGCTTCTTTGACCCCATCAGGTACAAGTAGCTGGGGGTCATCCACTGAGACAGGACAATAGGCGGTACTCGAAGCAGACAGAGGTATTTGCTTAAGAGAAGCAATTGTCCTGCCTGTAGATTTGACGCAGGCAAGTTCCTTCGAAACAGTGACTGTGCTCTCCTCAGAAACCCCAGCAGCAGTAAAAGCTTTGTTTCTGGTGAGAACCCCGACAGACTGAAGAGATGCATCCACAGACATGGGAATATCCTGCTGTCAAGGTGGCAGTCTTTGTGTGACGAGCGTCTGACTGCTCGGGGTGTGACTCTGAAGGTGCCTTGTGTAATGGTGACACCTAAGATTGTGTTCTTCTGCAACAGTGATACAGGTTTCCATTTAATTGAAGTTGGCATAATGAATGTGTACTGATCAGTCCATTCTTCATTAAAGCTGCATCAACTCACCGTTTCAGGCTGTTTGAGAGTAACAAACGACAAAAGTCTTTTCCACCAATCAGGACGCTGCATAACAGCATCAAAACCAGTTAAAGTTGATTTATATTTCCTGCCAATCAGGACTGGATTCAATTAGGCCTAAGTGTCTCGTTATCATTATGGAGTCTGTTCACACTGCTATAGGCTAATAAAAATAACATACATTTTCTAAGAAAGCGGAAATATTCAACAATAATAGGCTAATGAGCCCTAAATAAATGTTTTATTTTTATTAGAAAGTCCAGCCCCTACAGTGTCTGCTTCAAAAAATTCTGGCCTTTGGACAAATGTAGTCGATGACCGCCGGTGTCAGACAGACTGAAGATGAGTAGAAGGCAGATAACGCCGTGAGGCCTGCCATTACTGTGTCTGTGCTGTAAGTGCACCCGTCTGCATCTCAAAGAAAAGAGTTGAACGGATGAAAGCAGCCATTTTTCTCAGGGAGGTTTTAACATTTGTGTTTGTTTACAGCGTGGAACTAATAGTCCTGTGGGCGTCTCAGGCTCCCTCCGTTTGTTTCCTGTCTCTTTTATGTCTCCGTCTTTATGTCACTGGATTCAGTGTAATCATGCAGCAGGCTATAACCGATCCCTCTTTGCTCCACCCATGTTGCTTTCAGTACTTTAACTCACCACATCCCTTTTTAATCCCACAAAATGTGAAAATGGTCACATTCTCTGCTGAAGTGCAGTTTCTTTTGAATTCCCCTTCAATAGTGCTGACCTGGGGGCCAGTGCAGAAAAAAGCAACCTTTTCTGAGCAGAGTTAACTATTATCCTCCTCTCTTCCCTTTAGATTCAGGTGCTGTTTAAAGTCACTTTCTCAACAGCGCGACTGACCTCTTCACCTGTCTCTGTGTGTTTAGGCAACCTTGTAAGAACACCAGCACATCGTCCCAGGAGTCATGGGACAAGGCATACATGCCACCAGAGGGATTCCAGACATCCAAGGAGAACCCTCGCTACTCCAGCGTCCAGGGATCACGCAACGGCTACCTGGGAACTTCCAGCTTCAACGCCCGTGTCCTCTTAGAGACTCAGGAGCTGCTGAGGCAGGAGCAGAGACGCAGAGAGCAGGAGGCCAGCAAGGCCAGGCCGCCCCCTGCACAAGAATCCCCCAGCGGCAGCACCTACGACCACAACAGAGACAACACTCAGGCCCCCAGCTCTGCCCCAGCGCAGTCCCCACCTCAATCCAAGGGCCCCTACAGACAGGACGTGCCCCCGTCTCCCTCTCAGCTCGCCAAGCTCAGCAGGCTTCAGGGTTCGGAGAAAGGGAGGCCGTTTTACTCCTGAGACCATAACAAGGAACTGGGCAGTGGTAGTTTTAGGAGGTTACTCTAGGGAGCATTAACAGGGAAAAAAACAAAGAGGGCAATATGTCTGTTTTTATAGAATCCCAAGACTTTCATGGGAATGTCGATATAAAATATTGATATTTAAAAAAAAAAAAGATTTTTTTATGATATGAACCATGATCCTTATTAGCTGTATCAAGAAGAAATGATTTGAGATGTTTTATTGTTGACCGTCGAGATGGTCTGACCATATTTAAAGTGCCTTCAGGTCCACTGATGGTTCACCTTTTAGGAGCAGCAGCCCTGTTTTTGGCCTCATGCAGCTTTGACACGTCCACCTCACACATTCAGGAGCAGACACCACAGCAGAAGTCTGACAGCAGGCTGACCTAAACACCATCACGCCCCCCCCCCCCCCCCCCCCCCCCCCCTCCTCAAGCACAAGACACGGCCCAGGCATGTTTTTGTACCACTTGAGTCCCGGTGGGGGTCTCTGTCGATGTCATGCTTGTGTGCATCAGGCTTATATTTTCTGTTCCCGGGCACTGCTGTACATGTGTATGTGGGTGGCAGTGCTGGCAGGAGTTGGCATGTAGCTACAGAGTGTGGAGGTTAAGCAGCTTGTGTGAACTGTGGAGTCAGAGCTTGGGCTTTGGGCGTGACCACTCACCCCCCCACCACCCACCCACCCAGCCAGTTCAGAGATATGTCCCTTTTGGTTTCCGATACAACGCTACCCTGAGTCTGTGTCCTCCTTCCAACCCCCTCTTGTATTTAATATGATAATCCTGAATTCTCTGTTCCTCTCTGCCGGCTGCTTTATCTCCCGTTTCTCTCCTCACATTGTCACCCTCACCATACGGCACTCTCAGCAGAGGAAAACAGTTTTAGATATCCTTTACTCCTACCCCCTCCCCACCAACCCAGGGAATCCACCAGTATAAATGGGGTCAGGTCTGGGTTATTAATTAATGTACCTCATTAAAAATGAATGCGCCCCTTTGTGTGTGCGTGTTTGTTGTCGTGTGTGTGGCGAGGAGTAAGAAACAGCGACCTTGCCGGCACGGCTCTGGCCCCAGCCTCGCTTAGAATGATTCAGCTGTAACCGAAGCCGTTGGACCCAAGGTGTCCGAGCTGTTCCCCGCTGAATATTTCATCAGGGTTGTTACATGGGAAACCACGTCGGCTCAGTGTGGGACTGTCTGTCCACAGGCCTGATACAATAGAGCTGATTTTGTTTTCTCTTCATGATTATGTCCATTGATAGAAAACCACTCGGGAGCTTTTTTTTGCCATTCAATCAATAATGAGTGGTACTATGTGTGTCTGTGTGTGTGTGTGTGTGTGTGTGTGTGTGTGTGTGTGAGAGAGAGTGTATATGTATGACCCTGTGTTCTTGTATTTCTTCACCTGTAAGAGCAAATATTTTAGCTTTAGCTGTCAGAGAAGAGAAAGACACAGGAAGCACAGTTGGTGATGGTTTTTGGTTATTGTTTAAACTGAGTTCAGGTTCAGTTCTTTCACTTATGAGAGGAGGAAGTTAGGAAATGAACCTGACTTCTTTTACACTGGATCAGTTTCTTGGGGGGCATGGCACAGTAGTGCACTGGTTAGCAGTGTCGCCTCACAGCGAGAAGGTTCTGGGTTCTGGGGCCTCTCTGTGTGGAGTTTGCATGTTCTCCCTGTGTCTGCGTGGGTTCCCTCTGGTACTCCGGCTTCCTCCCACAGTCCAGAGACATGCAGGTTAGGTTAATCGGTGATTACCCATAGGTGTTTCATCTGAGCGTGAATGGTTGTTTGTCTCTATGTGGTGGACTGGTGTCCTGTCCAGGATGTACCCCGCCCTCTCTCAATGTCAGGTGGGATTGGCTCCAGCCCCCCCACCGTGGCCCTGTAAATATAAGTGGTATAGCTAACGGAGGATGGATGGATTTTTGGGGCCGTTTTGCTTCAGTATGTTTACATGCACTCACTGAAGCAGGCTACATAGAGAAACCATGCTGTTACTATAGTAACCTGGTTACCATAAATCCATGTGTACATGCAGCAGATCAGTAATCTCACCTTACTTATCTTCACTGTTGCAGTTAAACACTTTGCTGCTTCTTGATGAATGTCTGCAATTTACAGATCTTAAACTGACAGGCTGCTTCATTGTCTGTTTCACTCTGAGTTGGATCTGGATTTATTTTGAATCGAGGATGCATCACTATGTGCTGTGATCTTTCCCATCGCCCAGCTGTCCCAGCAGTACTGTCCCTGTCTCAAGTCTTTGTCGTGCACATGTGTTCATGTAAAAAGCTCATTACAAACGCAGCCTGTGTTCAGATTGTCCACTTGTTCTCTCACTCCCTGACCCACTATTTAGTGTTTGCTCCATAGGAGACTGCCTGGGGATAAGTGCACACAGCAGTTGACACATTTCGGACTCTTAAATTGCTCCATAATTGTGCACTAGATATTTGTAATTATTCTCTCTGTCTGCAGAGCATCTGCATCACATGTGAGACAAAATACATGAAAACACATGCGGTCTTGCATGTGCAGTTTTTTCACAACTTTTTCATTTGTGTCTAAGGAGCAATCTTTACCCTGTTTTCTTCAGCTTTTGTTGTATTAAAGTATTACAACCACCAAGGCAAATTTCCCCGCAGGTATATCTATCTTTTTTTAAATTACATTGTTTTTTAAAGCAACAGTAGCCCCTTTCTTGTTCTAACTAACTGTAACTGTAATTCAAGAAGATGTTACTGAACGACTTATGGCTACTAATATTTTATTTTATTAGTTCTACAAATATGGTCCTGAGGGGCACTTTAATAATGATTTTTGAAATCCCTACTGCTCAGGCAGAGGAGGGGACGAGCCACTACACAGATAAGACATCTGAGGAGTATTACACTCGCCAGGTAAAATTACATTAGCTAGGAGCTAACATTAGTGCCCAACCTGTCGTGTTTGCGGGATGACAGCAGGGTACAGCCTCTGCACACTACATTTTAGTGTGCCTTGTGACAATTTTGTAGCACACTGGATAGTGGATAAAATTCACAACTGAAAATTCAAACAGCACGACGTAATGGCTGAGTTACCATGTACTGTAGTGGACGATCTAGTGGGTGAGTGGATGTTCTGAACAGAGCCCCGGTTACACACATACATGTCCAACAATCCCTAGCTGGACAGATTAGAGTCTCTAATTTCCTACCCCAGTTATGTGGAAACGATCTTACCTGAGAAACATAACTGCACCCTGGACACTTACAGTGTAAACACACTTGTCTTTTAAATTAAACATAGACAGTGTACTTACCTTACTTTACTTAGTATATTGTGCACCTGTTGTCAATTGTTCTAAACAGGACGTTGTTCCTATAGCAACAATATCTGTCTCTCGTGCCACTACAGATTTACTTACTGAGTTCTGGGTCTAGGATCAAGACTAGATTTAAGTCTGAACTCGTGCACTATTAGACACGTGATGGTTAGAGTAGGTTAGGAGTGAGATTCACAGCGTTTGTGTGGTAGAGCATCTATGGGTCCTCACAAGTGCAGAAAAAAGGAGTCTGCATTTGTGTATGTGCTTCCTCACATAAAACTACGGTACTAGTCTGCTACCAATATTCCAGCGTGTGTGTGTGTTAGTGTAGGTGGACATGTGTTTAAGTGTCTGTGAACGCTGCCAGTAACTGGATGCTCCAATATGTCTATGAATATGTCTTGGCAGCCATATGAACGGCTTGGCTGGCGAGTGGGAGAGGAGCAGAGGAGTAGGAGGGAGAGAAGATGGGAGGCCTGACCTTGCAGATGATTCAGTCAATGGAGTAATCACAACTATTCCTCTGAGGTGGCAGTACAAACAGGAGGTTACCAACAAGGCTTTGCTTTCGCCGTCTCTTCTTCTGCAGTTCATTTATGGTTTTTATTTACTTGCCTTTATTGGGTCTGGTATGTATGGGTGAAAGTGGCTGTGTGTGTGTGTGTG
Source organism: Trachinotus anak (assembly GCF_046630095.1). Taxonomy (NCBI): domain Eukaryota; kingdom Metazoa; phylum Chordata; class Actinopteri; order Carangiformes; family Carangidae; genus Trachinotus; species Trachinotus anak. Next base: position 19,688,224 of record NW_027273860.1, on the reverse strand, counting down.
TGTGTGTGTGTTTGAGGGGGTCCACTCTGATGCAGCAGCTGTTTTAACTGATGTCTCTGGGTTTTATGTCTCATCCTGGACTCGGGGAGGGGGTTCATGAGGCTGCAACATCTAATGAGTTTTTTTTCCCTACTTATATGCAAATTTGATAATATCCCATAATACATGTTTATTATTTGTGTTGTGTAATTAATGTTTGTGCGCCGCCTCTGTGACACATGGATTCTTCCCATAAAGCTATTGTTTCGAGGGATTTTTTTTTTTTTTTTTTTATCCTGGGAAAAAATGAGGAATATATTGTTATTGTTTAATTGTATTTTTACGACCATCCCTCATTGTGTTTTATTATCCACAATATGTTATTATGGTGGTAAAAGATGACTAATATGTAAGCACAGTGCAATTTTCCTTTTTACAACAGTGTATCATTAAGAACTGTTTCTGCTGTTCTCTGTACATACAATATAAACTTTTTTTCAATGAATAAATTGAGGGTAGTTTCAATCCTTGTTACTTTAATTTGCCTTCATTGTGTTGCCGTTCACAAATGGTTTCTCTACTTGATAACACAGCAGTGAAATAAGATGCATTATTGAAGGCAAGTAATGAATATCTTATTTCTCGCTGCGTGTTACTGATTTAAGAATTCATAATGAAACACTGTTCACTAAACTTCTGTTTTCCTATTGCAATGATGAAATTGCTGCGCGTATTTGAACTGCTACACTTTTGGTCAGCTGGTTGACAGATTGCTCCTCATGCCGTCAGCAGCTAAAAATAAAGAAGAGAAGAAGAAAAGGGTCAGGATTCAGATTCTCATAACTGGAGGAATGTTGAACTTCTGCTGTAGCTTCTTTAGCACATGGTCAAAATGTGGCTCCCACGTTTGCCGAAGCCGCTGTGAAGTACTATAAGAACACATCCTCCCTGTCTCTCCATCTCTTTTATCTCCGTCCCTGATAGGTCACTAGGAGGTTTTTGCCTTGAGCTGGCTTAACTTCTAATAACATCCTGTGATGAGTGATGGCGATAAAGACAATGGTTAACTTTATGATGTTCAAACTCCAGGGGAAAAGGCAGGTTGTAGAAAGTGCTGGCGCTGGCCCTGCATCACAGAACTCCTGCCAAATCTGTCTTCATCCCGAGGAAGGGAGAGGGCTTCGAAAGAATCCGTCTGGCCACAGTGGGATCACACAAGAGAGCACATGCCTCAGGGATAAAGACGTCCACTTGTGTATGTCACCTTTACGGCTGAGGGTAAACTTGAGGACATGTCTCGTTGCCATGTAACACAACAGAAAGATCCTGTCTTTTACACCTTTTATTTGCTATTGAAAATCAGCTCCTTGCTATCTTGATTTTGAACACATTTGTATATTAGGACATAAAATTTTATTGCATGATGATGAGTGTGCAGTATGAGCTTTGCATAGGATATTCGAAGAATATGGGAGTGTTTCAAGCTATAAAGTTAACTCAGCAAAGTCTATTAGAACGTCACTAAATAGTACAGCGAGAAAATGGTCTTCTACTGGTTTAGAAACACAATTTAAGACTACAGATGTAGTATTGAGAGAGGCTATAGAAAGGGTTTCTACGGTGGCTCTGAGAGCTCAAAACAGCGCATCTTAAGAAAACACATGCAAATAGACAAAACACAAGGAAATTCAGAACACGTGCTGCAAATTCACACAACACAAAGGAAGTGTTTTCAGAGGATACAAAAAAGTGATGCACCAGGCTGGGATGTATTTATAGCACATGTGTTATAACACATTAAATTGTTCAATACTTCTAACTTCAAAATCTCAGAGCCTGGTTCCCAGCCTGGTTCATGACTTTTTAGTGTCCCCTGGACACTTAACTAAAAAAATAAGTTACGCGGTCATGGTTGCTAGGCAACAAGAGCAGCGCTTTGCGACACAATGGTAAGGGCAGGCTCAGATGGTGACAAGGCGAAAATCCTCCGTAGGCCAGACTGTCTCATTTCGGTTTGGCCTTCGTGGTCTTCGACAGCTACAAAGGGCCACAGTCCGAGTCCTCAAAAGGATGTGGCCCCAGAATTTGGACCCAGCTTTTGTTGTCGTCTGTGCTAGTTGCAGTGTGCTTATGTATTTGGTTGTGTTGTGAGTATTTCCAACACGTGTGTTGTCAAATTTTTACCGGTTGCATTTTCTTAAGTTGCAGCGTGTTTAGCTCTCAGGGCCACCGTAGTTTCCTCATGCACAATGATGTCATCACTACCAAACTGACATGACAGACATAAAACCACAGACATATCCATAGAGGTAACCTAAAACACAATAGGTTTCATCCCAGCGTGACACACAACGCAGCATGTAACCTAGTGGGTACTCTGCCATATCAGCTTGCACCCGTTAACACTGTGGGGCCACCGGGAACAATAAAGCTGTCTCTGGCCCCACTCCACCCGGTCCTGTCATTACTCACACCCAAAGAGCTCTCCAGTCTTTAATGTCCGCGTTTCGCTTTCCCGCCATCATAATATTCCATAATAAAAACCTCCTGTGAACAACAGCAGACACTGTCACTGGGCCAGTTCGATTTCATTACTCCACTTTGTTCCTCTTGACCCCTGTAGGCCAGACCAGTAGACCCTGTGTTGGCAAGTGCAAGTGTGTTGATATGAGAAGCAGATGGGACGTGTTTGTGTGTGTGAGCCGCCTGCAGATAAAAATGTTTGAGTCGAAGGTTTTGGGGGGATATTTCTTACACTCTCTGCACTGTGGTGAGGCAGGAATCCCACTCACCTGTTTTGGGTTGAAGAACCTGCTTCTCCCTCTGATCCCCGATCTGCTGCCCCGCTGGGGTTTCAAAAGAGGAAGCCGACTCTGTTGTAGGAAAAACTGTGGTCATAAATCTTGGCAGATGCACACGAAAAGCAATTGTGGGAGGCTGACATGAACATGCACAGACACACACACACACACACACACACACACACACACACATACCTGTGGGTTCTTCCCTAAAGCTCTGGGCAACATCTGGTGAGTGCGTGTATCTGAGGAGAGGCTGGTGTCTGTAATGTGTGAGGAGAGGAGGAAGGAGGGCGAACGTCTTTCACTCTGTGGACCATGGAGAGTGGAGGGGGCTTTGTGTGTGTGAGTGTGTGTGTGTGTGAGTGTGAGTCACAGATGAACTGGTTTACTGAAAAGAGAAGATGAGGAACAGACAGATACTGTGTGTTCACAACAATGGCCTCACCTCCTTCTCAAATCTATAGTCTCACCTGGAGTCCAGGCACTTTGTACGGCCAAACGTTAGCCTGTATGAATAAAGACGACATGTCTTTAGGCAACAGGCCCACTGGTGAACCTTTATCACCAGTCAGGGATTTGGTGTTGGAAGAATCAGAAGAACTGAGCTCACTGAACTCTTAAAGCTGACATAAATCTGAGGGATTTGAATTTGTAGCATATGGATATAAACTTGTCATTTTTCCTGCATGTCATATGTTACAATATGGAAAAAGTGAGGGCTTTCAAATCGATTCAAGCTGTTTAATTGTGGTGAAGGTACATAAATAACAAGGAGAGTGACCTTATCTTGTCCTCAGTATTTGTTTTAGATTATTTCCTGACTTCAGTTCACCTCTGGTAAGGTGTGGTGCAGGTGGAGGTGCCCACAGACTGTGCAGTGTGTTGTGTAGCAGTATGGAGCTGTGTGTTTGTGTGTGTCGGGATCAGCAGGTTACTCCCTTTGACAGGAGGGTGAATATTGTGATCAAACTTTAGTTTAACTTGTGTTGACTTTGTCATATCTGTTGTAGGTCCTGGCCTCCCCCCTTTTGAAGAGGAGGTTCATTTTCCATTGCTGCTTCACATTTCTTGGTTTGATCATATTGTAAATAACTTCTTTGTTTGTGAAAACATCAGTTTTGCCTTTCTTCCTTTCTCCCGGACTCATTTTCACATCTGTTACTTCCCTTTATCTTTGTGTATTCTAATAAGTAGAATATGCAGTTTATTTGTATTTAAAATCTGAGTGGATTTCAGGCAGAGCACTGCATCAGTTTTAAGAAAAAAAATTACGTTTGCTTCAACTAAATTATTAAAACAAGAGCTTTATTTTAAAACTTCAGAACTTGTAATGCAATATTTTTAACATTTCAGGAGCACAGCTGCTCCCAGTTCAACTCCCAGATGCAGAAAGTTGCTATTTGACCACAGATGAGTGATGAAAGGTCGAAGAATAGTGTGAACATCTGTGAGTAAAATGTGCATAAAAGAAATGCTCTGTCTGTCTGTCTGCGTCACAGTGAGAGCGAGTGTGATGAAAATGTTGTTATCATCCAGCGAGGGTCCACTTCACCCTACACATTTCTGAGCGTGCACTTACATCAGTGGATGGAGCTCTGCTGGTTGTTCCCGGCTGGTGACTGAGGGGCGGCTGCGCATTTGTTGTTAGAGCCCCCAAACTGTGAAACAGTTGACTTACAGACATCAGAGGCAGCATCATTAGTGTCTTTTTAGAAGGCTGTTAGGAATGTTTAATATGTTGTTACCTGTTTTATGATGTTTGTTTTTCTTGTTTTTAATTACTGTTTTTTTTATTCCCTGTTTTTTTTTTTCTGTAAAGTCTTTTGTAACTTTGTTAAGAAAGGTTCTATATAAATAAAGTTTTTTTTTACTATTATTATTATATTATTATGTTAAAAAGTAAGGCCAGACTGATGCTGACACAGATTTTTAAACCTTTTATAGACTTAACAGTTAATCAGTTAATCAAGAAAATATTAAGCATCGATAATAAAAATAATCAGTTGCAGTCTTCAGTCAAACGTGTCCACTGTGCTGTGGTTTAAGTCGTTTTTGCTCGCCCTGTTGTGAGATGGGTCATGTATGCCAGGTTTAGTGAACCACCTGGTGACCTCACTGTGAGAAACCACAGATCTGTGTGTCTGTTTGGCACATGTTAACCATCAACTGGAAGGTCACACAGCCCAGCAGCGTATCTCCCACAGCATCACTGATCCCACTGCTCACCATGAAATTAGGTCTCCTCGGGCCAAAATAGGTCCTAACCAGGGCTACAGCCGTCCCTAGGTGGACCTCGTCTTCCTGTGCCAATTTAGCCTGAGGCAGTTTCCCATCATGCCACCCATGGAGTGTCACACGCTGCCTGGGACCAGCTCCAGCCCTGAAGGCGTCGGGTAGGAGAGGACTGCCCCACAAATGAGGAGGAACGAGCGAGATAACAAGCCGGGACATGTGCCGTGAGTCACCGCCTCGTGAAAGCTCGGGCTTGATGTTTTACATGAACATTTTATTTACACTCCAGTGGGATGGGAGGTCGACATGAAACCTGCTACAAAGTACATGAAACAGTCTTTGGGTTTCTGCTGAGGTTATGATGCAACTTCATTACACAGAGAAATGGTTTCATTAAACTGTGTCTCCTCTGAAGCCTCAGAGCCGTTTGTGTGATAACAACATGACTCTGCTGCAATTTAGACCTTCCTGCTCCTGTTACATAACGCTGCTGTGCACTGGAGGGACACAGACATGCTGCTATAAGAGACATTATTCTGGAAAGGTAATGAGACCTGTTATATTCTGCACTCTCTCTCTCTCTCACACACACACACACACACACACTAACTCTCTACGGGGAGCATTCAGGACCCTGTACTTTTCAAGTAGCCCGTCAGTGAGCCTGATTGAAAACAGAAGGCGCTCTGAGGGCTGTTTGATTGACAACACATGTTGAAAGAAACCATCAGGAGTGACAGAAGTTTCTTTTCTAACAGAGGGAGCCTTTGATTTTTCAAAACAGAAAAAAACCCCCCATCTGCATCTGTGCTGCAGGAGGCATCTCCTCATGCACACAACACAACGCTATTTACCTTCCTCGCTTTATGCAAGTCACGAGAGAGTCAGCACAAGTTCACTGCAGAGATAAGCTGATCGTTGGGAGCTGCACTCTTACTCCCTGCTTGCACGTAAATATATAAATAAGTCAAATCGACAAACACAATTTCATCTTGTTTTTCATGTGTGGACAAAGAATTACACATACTTGACCAGCTTTGAAATGGTAATGCATTGTTTGAAGTATCCCGGTAAACAAAGTACCACAACAAATGCAAATATGTGCAACGGGTTTGATCTCATAATAATCTCTTCCCCCAAATTCAGGTTGTTTCTGTGTTTTCAACATCAAATGAATGAATTATTCCACTGAATATCTCTCTGTGTGATAGCATCTATGTATAATTAGTGTTTCCATGCCTCTCGCCAGCTTCTGCTTCATCCACCTTTTTACTGTAGAGGTGATTATGACTCTGCCTTCTGACACCGAACAAAGGCTTGTTTCCTCGCCGCAAAACAACATCCATGCAAGTTGCACCTGCAGCTCTGCCTCCCATACACTGAGTATATACTGTGCTGTCATTCACGCTGACATTTCATTTGTTTGCCTTGACACACACACACATTTGACCCGTGTCTGCTTTACTCTGCCTCACTGTCCCGGGGAATAAAAGACGTGGTGCTCCAGTGTTGCTGAGTTTTTATGTATTTATGGATTTATACAGAACATCCCAGGCCGCGCGTTCTGCTGAAGGGAACAGAATGGCTCCAGCAAAGCGTCTCTGTTGAAAATCTACATGGGAATAAATCCTATAATCTCTCCCCAGTTTGCACACTAGACTGGCTGAGAGCAATTACTCTGACAAAGAAAGCATTTTTTTCCTCCCCTTCTTCCTCTTCCTCCTCCTCGCCTCCTGCCATCCTCTCTGCCTTGTGTCAAATTAATCCTCTGAACTTTCCTAAAGATCTCCGTCTATTTCCTCTTTCCTTCCTGAGAGTGCAGCCGCTCTCTTTCTCTTTTCCTCCCTGTCTTTCTCAGATATGGCACCCGGGAGAGGAGATTGCCTTTCGAATGAAACAGCTGTCAAGAAATCCCAGTGTCTCGGTGCACTTTCTCCCCCTTTGTTCTACCTGACCCCCCCACCCCCTCCCTCCCTCACACTCCCCCCCTTCATCACCCAACCCCACTTACAGAGAGAGGGGAACAACGCAGAGGCCTTATCTCCTCTCAGTGGGATCCTCACAGGTGCTGAGTGATGGGAGGGTGGGGGTGGGGGGTGGGGGTCCCCAAGAGGAAGAGGGAGGCGAGGGGAGGAGGAGTAAGAGCGGATTAAATGGAGGAAGGATGCCATTCCTTTTTTTGACAACCAGGAGGAGGGAAGGAAAAGAGGGGGGGGGGCTCGGGTGGAGGCTGCTGCTGGTGATTATTTAACGATGAGGGGGAGGGAGTCTGACACCTGTGGGGGAGTGCTCAGGGAGGGGGGTGGAGCCTGCGAGAAAGGGGGTGACCATCTGTTGCAGTCACAGGCGATGGAGACGAGAGGCACCGGGAGCCTTCAACCCAGTCCAAAAATGTTAATGGTGTTCCACTGATGCATATCAAACGCACATCTGCACACAGAGCGGCACCCCCCCACCCCCCGCCCCCACCCCTTCACTGTAACTACATGATTCATACCTGCTCCCACATGTTTGCTGTATATCAGTGATTAGCATTATCACCCCAGGTTGTTTTACTTTCTCCTCCACGTGATGCCAAAGTTTCATTATTGTTTCATTATTGTATTATTGATTCTTCCTTTAATTGACCTGGTAGCATAAATGCCCCCAAACCAAACAATCCATACTCTAAGTGACTCTAATTTGATTTTTGTTTTGTTTTTGTTTTAAACATTAATCTGAATTTGATTGTGGATGCAGTCGAGCGCGGATGATGAATAGTTTGTTTCACAGTAGCTGCCACACAGCAAGGTTACAGGACTTCACTTCTGAGAAGAACATACTGTACAGAGACGCACTGTTGGCTAAGAGCAAGGTTATTGCATATCTATGGCACTGCGGTTTCACTGCAGCATTAATAACATTTCCCACAAGCACCGAAAAATTAAGAACCGATTAAGTTGTACCTGCACTGCTTTGCCCATTTATTTCTTTAGTTATGTGTCTTTCACATAAACAAGAAACTTCTGATGTCTGGATCCCAATAACTGCAGGTATCTACTTCTTTCTCCCGCTGTACCAGTGAGAGCAATAAATTCAATCCTGTTTGAAGGTGGTCACATTCTGGGAAATGTAAGAAATCACCAGACAACCCACTTGGAAATTACCTCCCCTGAGATATACAACTAAGTTATTAAAAGAAATATATTTGTTGCCTGGATTGTGTTCGGTAACATATTTTTGCAGCCCAGGAAGCTCTAAGTTCTTGCACACAGTAGGGTGCAGAAGTCATGGAGTCTGGTCATATGGGCATACACACATCCTGTCCCCAGGTGCAGTTGGGTTTATGCTGCAAAAGCAAAACTATGGTACAAAAACTGAGGTTAATGATGGAGATAGACTGTGGGTCGGGTAAATAGTCGTAAAGTAAACACACATCTTGTCATTCAACTTAGAATCGTCCTTTTTCACAGCTCGATCTCTGCTTAACCTGAACACAACCATGACAATGCTGATCACATGCTAATCCAGGTGACTTTCTTCTCAACCTGTAACAGATGTGTTTCTTTCTCAACATGTTGTCAATTAGAACAAATGAATGTCATTTTCCAGGCAGAAGTAAAAGCAAATGGGAAACACTTAACTTTAGCTTGATACCCAAATATCTCCTGCTATTCTCTGAGCCAGTCCGAGCCTGCAGAGCTGCCTTAGCCCCTTGCTTCACACAGCAGCTGGAGAATAGAAACTGAGCAGGATTTGCACTTCTCTCTCTTTTTACTTTACTTTTTACTTTTCATGTGCGTGAACAAATGCACTCTGGTGCCACCCTCTTCTTGAAGCCAGGGCAAAACACCAGCCTTTGCGTGTTGCCATTCAGAGCAGCTATGAACACTGCCCTCAGGCCTGCTCACATGGTGCATTCATACAAACAAGTTCATTTTTGAACATACTCTACCCTTGCATACACAGTGTGAGTGTGAACAAGGTTTCATGTTTTGAATATTTATCCTCACCTTCCCGATCTGCCTCAGACATCGTGCTCTGATATCACAGCACATGTGGGCTCCACCCCGCCTCCTTCCGCGGTGACAGCGAGTATCTTTAATGGTGATGCTGCTTTGTTTTCCCTCTCTCTGGGGATAGATAATGGGGAGCGCTCTCCCTCTGAGGCGAATGGGCCAAAAGAGGCTCTGTAAACATGGGGGAATGAAGATTAATCACACACTAGAGATGGTGTTCCCACTTTAATAATCAGTATTGATTACTGTCACCTTACATCTGCACCAACAGCTGCTGCGAGGGGGGCCTGTCGCCCAAGGCTGGTCCACCTCACACTTCCCGTGTTAAATCGGTTTGCATTCAGTGGAGTTAGAATGAAATACAAGCCAGTGAATAATCTTAATTGTCTATCAAACAATAAAACAATAGGAACCTGTTGTAGCTTTACCACTGCAGTGTAGACCAATCTAAACATGTTCGTTTCAGAAGCTGAGGTTAAATCCCAGGATGTTGAATTTAACACGTTGTTCCCACAGTATGAGACTAATTACTCTAAACATTGTGACAATGCAATGAAACTGAGCCTTAAAACCAGCCGTCAGGACTTCTGGAACTTTGTGATGTCACAACAAAGCAGTCACTGCTCTCAGCCCCGCCCAACTGGACCCACTATCCAACCTTGCAGGATTTGTATTCTCTGAGTGAAATCTGCTATATTTTAACTTGATGACTCAGAAAACAGCCACCCAATCAGAAGAGAGGCTCTGAGCCTGAGGCTCTGAGCCTCTCTTCTGATTGGCTGACGGGCTTGTTGTTACTAGACCTCCTGAGAGAAACCTGCGAGAGGAGATGTAAAACTACACTGAGATTGTTTTTGGTTGTGAAAACTATACATATGTCTTCTTATAAATTTCAAGTCTCTGTAAAGTTGAAAAGAAAAAGAAAGCACAGGAGTACAAACTGATATCTCTGGCAGCAACATTTAAGAATAATTTCTAACTAACTAAGTTTTTGTAGCTAAGACAACAAAAAATAAATTGCTTTTTAAAGTAACACAGTTATTTTCATGTTTGGTTGTGATCATTTTGGAAGTTTCCCCCAGAAAACTTGACCAAATCCCCTGGTTGGGCTCCGTGATGGTTCAGGACTATGCAAAAGGTTTTTTGCTTTTCCTTCCTGATCCTCTCATTCTGGTCAACTGGGCCTCGACTCCTGTTCACTCTGGCTGCTCAGACCTGGTCAACTGTTTGTATAGTACAGTTGTGTTTTTTGCTATTTCCATAGCTTTGCCAAGTAACACCATGATGTTGTGGTGTGATTATAGCATTGCTTTGTGACGCCCCTCCCACTGTCTCGGAGGTCATCCTGCCCCACCTCAGCAGCCAACTGGTTGACATGGGAGCATCGTCAGCTGATACAGTTCACCTGGGCCGTCCACACTGGCCCACCCTGCTTTCATGGCTGAACTTGCCGATTTCCACACCCCACTGCTTAATTGTCTCATCTTTAGTTATAATAAATGTAAGTATTTAGGACAGCCTGACCGTGGACTCCCTTCTTGTCACATTCACCGAGCCAGTCCGTGACAGCTTGTACGCTACACGAGAGTCATGAGTGGACGTGGCAATAAATAAATATATGATATGACATCATCAGTGTTGTGTTGTGTTTATATTCATGTGCTGCCCCAGCAGCAGCTCTAGTGGGCTGTTTCCATCCACAGCAAGTTCTCATAATCAGCTTTAAAGCAGCAGATGAAAGCTGACATGGCTGATCTGAGTTTGAAAATGACCAAAACCAGTTGTCATGCTGAGCTTGGGACCATTTGTCACTGATTCACTGAAACAGTTCACCTTGTTTATGTGTTTAGGGGCTCTTACAGGCGCCTGCATTTGGTCATGATGTGGAATTAATGAGATGCACTAATTTAGATTCTCCATAAGAAACCAGACCTTTCAGGACCCTCAGCTGTTAGTAGCCTCGGAGCAGCAGGCATCCTGTATGCATAGATGGTGATCCAGGCCTGCTGAAGACTGACAATGAATGCAAACTGTGATGCTCTGTTTTATTGTCTCAGTCTTGTGAATGTACCCTGAGTTTGTTTCATTCTGTTGTGTGACTGTAGTGCAGAAAAATGTGTAACCCCAAATGTACATTTGAAAATCATTAAAAAATCATAGCCAACATGTATGTGTTTCCATGCTTGGAATGTACTCTATGTTATTAATTTGGGATACAGCCTGACTTTTTTTTCCATCCTGCAGATGTTTGGTTGAACGAGTGTGCTGACAAAAGCCTATTCATTCCCCTCTCCCTGGTTGGTATTACTCCCTCCTTCTGCACAAGTTTTTGCTTTCTGAATAAATAATACTTTCTTCTCAGGCAGTCACAGGACGTGACACCAGGCTCTAGTTTCTGGAAGATGGGCAAACAAATCAGAAATTTACCACAGCACACCCAAACAACACTGTCCAGTGGCACAGTGACAGTGATAGGAGAACACGGAGGAGAAATAAATAAATAAAAATAACTTCAATAATACCTGACCTCCGACCTGAGGCCCAGGCATGCTATTGTGGAGGGGGTTTGCTCAGACTTTGGGTTCGTGGGTAATGAGAAAAGAACAGCAATGGGGTTTCTCTGAATGAGAACACAGAGCGTCGTGACCCTGGACGGCCTTTCTCCGTCTGCAGAGCCTGGGGCAGGAAAGCTGGGAGATTGAGAGCCAGTGGGGACCGTTTGATTGGCGTGTTGATGTGAGCACATACACAAAAACCGATGTGGGATATAAGCGGTTGAGTGCAGCAGAGATGAAGCCCAACATGGCAGTTGTAAATGGGAACACGTTACATTGTAAATAACAGAGATTAGGCTGTAGGTAAAAAAAAAAAAAAGCTGAAAATTTACAAGTGATTGCAGTGGAGATCTTTGCACTTGGCAACAGGGCGTGTTGTGCTTTGTCTCCAACTTATTGTGGTGGAATAATTACACAATCATGTTGTCATCTGTAGGTACAAGCCTGCACACTCGACCAAGGTCCATTAAAACTATTCAAAGAACTACACCTCTCAGATAATTATGTTGCAAAACAACAGATCAATAAAACCATTTATTTGGAATAGCTTTTAAAGTGGAGTTCATTCATGCATTTTTGTAAACATCAGGGGACGGAGGTGTAAGATGTAGTGATTGCTGTTATGTGTGGACAGTAATGATGATGAACTCTCAGTCCATTCTATAGGCACTTATCGAATGTGCACCATTATTCATGTGCTCAGAAGACGATACAGGTGCGTTCACAGTGGAGACGTTTCAAGGATTTATCTGCAGACGTGCACCTGCTGTGCACGAAGATTCAATTATTAAAACTTGCTTTAAATTATTTGAACTGTTTCCCGCAAGCCCGGGGATGTTGTATCCTTGAAGACACAAATAAAATGAAAACTACTGGCACCACGCAGCTTTACAACAATGCACCATAAAGCCTTGGAGTGACTGACTGGGCTGAGTGGGTTTCTCTGAACCTACACATTCTGTGTTTACTGAATGAAAGGAAATCACACAGACTGATGGAGATAACTGAAAAGTCAATAATTTTCTTTCTACTACCACTGATAAATTAAGAGTAAACAAGCTGAGGCGTCATTACCGAGAGAGCCGCTGCTCCCTTCCCATGTTTACTGGTTGAAGGCACAAATAATAACAGGTTACGTCTCCAGAAACATGACTAAGCCTGCTATTATTCATATCAGTATTGTATCTGTGATTTTAGGTCAGAGCTCCTGACGCCTCTGGCTTGTCTGCTTGGGTTTCCGAGGTGTGAAATGCTATATGATTGTTGTCAAAACTGGGCTGTGAGAGGAGGGGTGGGGTGGGAGTAGAGTTGAGTGTAATTGTGTGTCATTTCACTCTGCTTATCTCTGTTAATAATCATCCATGCGTGGATGTATGAAAATGTGCCCCTCAAGTGTCAGAAACATCTATCAGCATGTCTAATGGAGCCGCTGGTCAATGAAAAATGCATCGGCTGATTCACATGTGAGGGGGTGAAACATAAGAATTATTAATGGTGGGGACTCTGTGAAGAGGAGGAAGCAGAGCGGTCGCTGTGATTCATTTTTCACATTTTGAGTGACCCCGCCTCAACTGTGTGTCAGAAAGTTTGAAACGTGATTCCTTTTATCTAAAGTGGGATCTTACTTTTTGAGGTATGTGGTTCTGAGAGCTCAACATGCTGCAGCTTAAGAAAACACACGCAAATGGACAAAACACAAACAAATTCAGTAAATGTCTTCGTCAATTTGACAACACATGTGCTGCAAATAAAAACAACACAAAGGAAGTGTTCACGAGGGACAAGGCTGGGACACAAGCCCTGCTTAGGTGTATTATAACACATCCATGCACACTTGTTGTGCACAATGCTGATAACTTCAAAAGTCACAAAGCATTGAACAACAAGTGCACGTGGATGTCTTATAAAACATGTTTTATAATTCATCCATACAAGTGTGTGCCAGCCTGGTTCATCACTTGTTTGTGTCCCCTGGAAACACTTACGTTGTGTTGTGTGTCTTTGCAGCACATTTGTGTATTTGGTTGTATTCTTCATATTTCTGAATTTATTGTGTTTTGTCTATTTGGATGTGTTTCCCTCAGGGCTGTCAGGAACACCGCAGGCATCAGTTCCATCAGCTTGTATTGTGTTAAAAAAAATTATATATATATATATAAATTAAAGAAAAAAAAAAAAAATATATATATATATATATATATATATATACATTTATATGTAATGTTCTGATCACTGTGTTTTTAATAAAAAGATTGAATCGTTTTTCTTGTCCTGCACTGTCACACACCGGTGGGGGAGCGCCCCTCTGGGTTGTACTGCTGCTCCCTGTCTGAAGCTGCCAGGTTCTGATGAAACCGGCAGGTGACCGGTCCCTGTCACGTCCGTGGACAGGAAGGGAAGCGCGGAGCCGCTGCTGAGGAAGTCAGGGTTTCAGGGTTGTTAGCTTCAGTATTGTAGTAAGAGCCGTGAGGAAGTGACGACACAACAAAATGACCGTCACGGCAACACGTACAGTGGGACCAGGCCTGATAATGCGTCCATGAGCGGGACGTCATCTACGTCATCTCTGAGAACGAAGGAAGCTGGCCTTCAGCTGAAAAGCATGAGTCAGATTCACCCTCCGCCTGCCGTCCTCTGTCCATCTCTGTGCTGTATTTGTTTATTTGATTGTTAAATCTCCACCAGTGTGCATTGGATGTAACTGTGATGTTGTGGGGGTTCTGTAATGAGCCTGGTGTTGTTGTGCTGCACAGTGGAGCGGTCACTGTGTACTGTTCAGCTGATTCAGTCTGGAGGATTTGCTGGCTGTCCAGTCATCTGTTGGCCTGTTGCATGTTTGCTGGTGTGGATTTCTTCATTTTCACTTCCCTGGCTGGACCTCAGCAGCGGAGCCAGCCCTGTAATCACGATCTGACTGACTGAGTGAGTGATCATGACCATTGTTCAGCTGAGTGCCACATGACTGACTTGGAGTTTCCCCATTGGCCTTTGCACTTTCAAAATGAATTTGTGCAAACAGTTTCTATTAGGGGGGTGTTCACAGCCTGCAGTGCTGCCAACACAGAGCATGTGAGGTGAACCAGGCCGCCTCTCGAGGAGGTCTCAGTTCAGTTCACTGAGGCCACCTCTGGCGGTGATCTTCAAGTCCACGTTGCAGTTTCCTTAAAGTGTTCATTGTGAACACAAACCGCTCCAGTTTGCTTCCCTGCTGCTCTTGTATCTTCCTCAGATCACATGCTATTGCACTGGAACACTCACTCACTGCACTGGACAAACTATGGCTGCCTGGCTGGGCTGAAACTGACTGACACTGCACAGAGTGCAGACAGCCTACAGTGCTGTCCAAGCCATATACCAGGCTATAGTCTTGTACTAAGTTGTGCTGTATAATTAGGTTTAATAACCTAATGTAGGTTATTGTGCTTATTAGAGTATGTAAATGTATCTGTTACAGCTGTTGAAACTTACTGATGTGAGCATAAACTTTCAGATATGTTCGTGTTTCTGGTGTTAATATTTGTGGTACTCGATACTGCTCTGTGCCTTTTTCAGAAAAGCTTTGTGTGAGCATGTAAGACAGAATATATACATTTTTTTGTACACTAAAAATACTTAACAAAAAAATTGGGTTTTACCTTCACATTAAGTGGTTTAAATAATTTGGCCACATCAAGGAAAGCTGAGCTAACAGTTTAGAGGCAGGACATCCTCATGGGCTCTGGCTGCCACATGAGTGAGTGAATCAGTTCGGATGAGATACATAAATGAAAGCTGGGTTGTGTTAGGATGATTCTGATTATACAGTGTCCTCTGTAGCCGCTTCGAGAACAATCTAACCTGTGATGGACAACAGCTTTTAAATAAGGAGGAGGATTCGTTTCCATCTTTGCACAAAGTACGTGTCTATCAGTTATAATAACTGAGAGGACCAAAGCTACCTAAAGGATCCAAGTTCAAATAAAGCAGAATTATCCTGTAGTTGAAAGAGGGACGGCTTTATTTCTGAACTAACTTCAAATGAAGGCAGATCATAATCACGGCCGTGGGCTGACACATTAGCAAGTTAGTCTGCCCTGATGAGATACTTACATAAATTAAATATACGAGTTACCTTTAAGGCTTTAAGGATTATTAATAATAATTATCAAACGAACATCACCATGATAAAAAGTTCCGGTGTCCTCTGTAGCCACTTTACGAGTGAGCTAATGGCCAATACCTTTTAAAGGAGGATGAGGATTAGCAATGGTCGCCCTCCTTCCACAGAGTAGTCTGGCCGTAGGTGAGGGTGATCAGATTCTATCACTCGGCCTGAGTAATCCACTTCACATGTTCCTTATAATAATTTCAGGCAGGTAATCAGCAATTTGCAATGGATTATCTTTTGAGACTAACCCTGCCAACCCTGTTAATCTATTACGAGTCACCCTAATGTAATTTCATATTAGACTAGGTGACAATTCATTAGGTGGGTGCAGTGGCTCCAGAGTGCTTGACGCGCTGCAATTACAGCCCGAAGTGGAGGGGCCTGACCCTGGAATGGGCCAGCAGTGACAACGACCAGTAACGCTAATGGAAACAGGGGAGAGAGGGGACAAGATGGCTGTCATACGCTCAGCAAAGGGCCTGACCGCCCTGACAGGTGAGGAAAGGCCTCTTGTAATTATTTAGCGAGGACACGTAGTGGAACATCAGGAATGACCAGAGGAGATGCAGATCAGATGGAAAGTGAAGTGGGCACAGACGCTCGGAGAGGATGAGTGCCTGTTGTGGTATTTTGCTCAGAGGGTACATCCAGTGCGCGGCCTGTTTTAATGGCCTCACTTCTGCCTTTGCCTGGGAGGGGGGAGGGTGGGGGCAGTATGTAAAAACAGAGTGATATTTAACATGACTTTCAACATAACAGCTGAATGCCAAAAGCAAAGATTAATGAGGCCAATAAAAGTTTTATAGCCCCATGTGATTAAGACATTACACTACCTGAGGTGCGATAATTTACTTTTAAGTATAGCAATATTCCATGAAGCCAGTATGTCATGGGCTTTTTTATATGGATCACAGCCTTTAATTTCAACAGCTGAATATGTTCTAGCCATTTTTTTTTCTCCTGTGTTTTCTCAGCTGCATGGCCACACAGTGTTGCATTCCACCCCAGCAAATTAAGCGAGATCAGTGTTTAGAGGACCAGATCCAAGTCTCCAGTGATGAAGTGCATACTGGAGATGTATTGAAATGAATAAACATAGGAATGTTGATTCAGAAGATCAGAGTTGTCTTGACAAGATCTTACTGGTGTGCTTTTGTACTATGAAGCTATTTGGATTATAGAAAGGGTTAAAAAAAAAAAAAATCCACGTGGTCGAACATCTCCGCATCCACAGACAGACAGGGCCACAGATGCACAGATGTTTTCTCACAGTGTCAAAACTTGTGTCTAAGTGTGGAGGGAACGTGATGCTCCACGGTGTAGCGCTCACAGTAGAAGCTACAGAGCTGTGATGCTGTTTTTGAATTGTCTCCCACCAGTGGAATATAGATGAAATCCTTGGCTTTATTCCAGAGAGATGACTGAGTCAGACATAAGGAACCCCGTCGAGGTGGAGGGAAACGGGAAGGAAATAGCTCCATGCAGGACTTCCAGGCCACTGTGTGTATCACATCTCGCTAATATGACTGTGGTCTGTGTTTTTTTTTTTTTTTCTCTGTCTCACTGGTTGCCAAGTTGATCAGCAGGCTTCACATTTTCGACTGATAATATGCTAAAAGTTAATTGCTTTCTAGCTAACATAAGTGACTGTATCATTAGCACACAGAAAGCAGCTATGAACAACAATCTGCTCGCTCTCTCTCTCTCTCTCTTTCTCACATGTATAATGTCTGCACAAAATTACCCTGCAAACAAATCCTTTTTTCTTTTTTTTTTTGAGCCAAGTCTATTGATTCCTAAAATCTGTCATTGCATTAATAACATTTCAGGTTGTCTCCTGCTTGTTTCCCAACATTTTGAGAGATTATACATCTAAAGTTGAGACAAGTCACTGCACTAGAATTAAGATAAATGAATGACAGAAAGACTTCAGCCTGAGCCCTATCTCAGCTCATGACATGACGTTACAAACATAAAAGCAGCTTTTCAAGGCTCTGGAAAATAAAATGCAAATATTAAACCTTATGATTAAAAAATCACAATACAAAGAGTGACAATTCCCCGTGTTTGCAGTTGATTTTTAAAGTTATTTATTTGGTCAGTTTTTTGCCTTTAATGTGACAATAAGAGAGTGACAGGAAAGTGGGGTGAGAGAGAGTGATGACATGCAGCAAGGGCCTGGGCTGGATTCAAACTCAGGCCACTGCAGTAAGGATGAGCCTCAGTGGGAAGAGCTCTACCAGGTGAGCCACTCGGGCGCCTCCTCTCAGCAGTTTTAAGGATATGTCTTTTATGATGGTGATGTATAGGGAAAATGCTTTTTGGACCACAGGGTTTTTTTTTTTTTTTTTTTTTTGTGCAGTAGGAATACACAAAGTGGAGAAATGAAGTACCAGTACCACAAAGTAAAAGTACTCCATTACAAGTAACAATCCTGCATCCTACATGGATCGGGTCCATCAAGTATAGTAAATCATGACAGGAAGCCAGCATGCACAATACCAGGACCCTGCTGTGAAAAAGGGTCTATACATCCATAGGGTATCCATTTTTTTTTCTTCTACAATATGGCACCTTAAGTAAAGAATGCCGTTCATTTATTAGCTGACTTAACATGTATAAAAATGTGATATGCATTACATAAAGCACTATGAAATAAATTTTTTTATGAAATGTGCTATTATGGTGTGAAAAGATGGGGTTTCATAGGCCTCTGCTGCAGAGAAGCAAATTGTCTTACTTTGTGAAGACATTACCGCTGTAGCAAAAGTAGATAAAACTTCTCACCAAATAAGTCATTAAAAATGAACATGGATCTGAGAAAAAGCCACACTATCAAGAGAATAGCAAGAGAACGAGAAAGCTGACTTCAGTCATATCGCTGATGGCAGCAGTTACTGACACAAGTTTAGTTTCCACCAAAGTTTAATTATACTCAAGCCGGCACCCATTGGGAGAGACGTGTCACACCACCTCAGGGGGTGTTGAATCTCACAGGTTAAACTTAGAGCGAGAAGCGTGGGCTGCCACTCCACCTGCTATTCTCCATTACACTCAGCAGAATGTATCAGAGCCAGCGATGGACAGACTCTAAACAGACACAGACAAGCAAGTGTACATACTGAATACACAAACATTTACTCAGACATATGAAGACAAGGATTTGTCTCAGAAACAGGTGGGAGGCTGCAGCTTTCTGCTTTCATTTCACTCCAGGACTCAGAGCACTTAGCATTCAGTGATAGAAGGGATGGGAAGTAATTGTCCTCCCTTCAGACCCCCCAGACCCTTGACAGCTGTCATGACCACAACATCTAGTATAAGAGTGGGGAAAAAATGCAGGGGGAAGAAAAAGGCAATGTGACAGAGGCGGTGACACAGAATGAGACACAACAGAGCCACGTTTCCAGCCGCTGTCAGATGCAGATGCTATGTTGCAAAAACACGTCCAAGCAAAAATGCAAAGTTTCTCCAGGGCTCAGTTGTGCTGTGACATGGCTATCACTACGTCTCACTATCAGTATGTTAGTCATAGTCTATACTTGCCAACCTGCCATTCAAATCAGTGTCAGATCATCACAGGTAACACCTGAAATAACGACTGAAACTTTTAACACAAGGCTGATGAGAGTGGGCTGACCAGTGAGCAGTCTGGGGAACACATCAAAGGCTGGAGAACGAGGATTTTCATTGTGTTTTTAAAAAAATCCACATCTTGACACCAAGGTGGAGCTGAAATGGGATGAGTGTCATGGCAACCACCTCACCATAGAATGATAGCTTCGCTTAATCAAGGCAAAACCCTCCAAGGTACTTCTCTAGGCATTAATATCTCTGCTATGGGAAAAAAAAGGAATCACTGAAGCAAGTAGGATTCATCTTCTGAGAACCATGAATATCTGCAACAAATATTGTCCCCGTCCATCTTGTAAATGTTGAGTTATTTCACTTAATGAGTAAAAGCATTTGCTGGAGGCACTGGAGAAACATGAAGTGGACGTTCTTAGGATCCATCCTCCAAGGACCATGAATGTCACCAAATTTAATAGGAATCCATCCAATCGTTGAGATATTTCAGTCTGTACCATGGGTGGACCACTGGACTGACACCGCTGATTCCTGCAGCCATGTCTCTAACGTGGATAATAAAAGCGTGTTGATGGCATAACTGAAGAGTTATGAGAAAGATATTCTCATTCTGGTAAAAGGTAATGTGGGCTTTGACAGACAGCATCTATCTGGAGCTTCTTCTTTACAGAGCCTGACCGCCATTTTAATTTCATGCAATACATCCCCAGCGGCTTTCCAGGACAGTGTGTTCACACCTGATGTTGGGGGCAGTTTATTCATAACTGAAGAGTTATGAGAAAGATATTCTCATTCTGGTAAAAGGTAATGTGGGCTTTGACAGACAGCATCTATCTGGAGCTTCTTCTTTACAGAGCCTGACCGCCATTTTAATTTCATGCAATACATCCCCAGCGGCTTTCCAGGACAGTGTGTTCACACCTGATGTTGGGGGCAGTTTATTCAAGCTCTGGATTTGCATTTGAATCTGCATTTCCTGGTTTGATTGTGCAGGTGCACAACACTCTCAGCCAGTATCTGCACCAAGATGGATGAAATGTGTAGTTAGCAGTGGGTGAGGTGATAATCAAGTTTTTCTGAGTAAGCAGACAGCTGTTTACATCTGTGCTGGCAGTTATTCATATTTGATCAGGCTAGAAACATGAAATGAAGGGAAATCTAAAGTAAGGCTAAATTTCAGCAAAGAATATAGCTAAGTCCATCATGTTTATACTCATGTGAGACAGAAGGAAGTTGAGAATGAATGTGGGAGACAGCAGAGCCGATGAAACTCCCCCACCACTGACGCTGAGCCCCACTTCCTCCAGACTGGGAGCCATGCAGAGGGTTTAAGGTTAGCTGCTGCAGCTAAGCTTCCACCACTGTTGATCTGTCTAAGTGCAACAAGACAGCTGCATGAGGAAAGAGAGGAGAGCCGGGGGGGGGGGTGAGGCAGGATTAGGAAGATGGATTTGGATGCTAGTGAAGGGTAGCCAAACGATGAGAATTAAGGGAAAACAGTGAGCAGTAAGGCTTATCAAGGCAAGTGAGAATCAGCAGTCTTCTGCTGGCTGCTGCTCCAGCTGAGGCCTGGTGCGCCTGACAGGGAGGAAGACCCCCATCTCACCTCCCACCAAACACAATACACTTCAACATTTTATATATGATCAAATGGAAGCCTTTATTCCTTGGGAGCGAACAGTTGGAGGGATGCTGACATCCTGTGTGAGATTTCCTTGTAGAGGAGCGGTGCAGTGATGTTATGAAGCACATACAGCGAGCTTCCAGAATCACCTTAGAAAGCTGCCTTGAGTGCAGTTCTCACAGAGTTTGGCTCAGTGTCCATGGTTACAGCAAAGAGAATGTAATTTACCAATGTTTTAATAGTCATGTCTGCCCATGCCGAGCACACCAAGGGTGCACTTTGGGATGTGGCGCTCTATGGGATGTGAGCTGTATCTGTGCTGGGATACACCCATAGATCAAGAAGCAGAAACACCCACTGGAACGGTTTTTGTATTTAGTTTCAAACTGACAGCCCTCTTGGACTTTACAAAAAGCTTTGCTGAATTTCCAGACACTGCTGTCAGCCTCTGGGTATTAGCGTCAGGGCACCACGATGCGGAACACTGACCCATTCTCTCCTCCGGCATAACAAAATGACAAAGAGGGCATCTCCAACATGCAGGATTTGTCTCATTTTAATATTTAGCACATGCACCACTTCCTCAAACGTGGGGGCCAAAGAACAAAATGCTTATCACAGTTCGTCCGAGTGTAGCCGAGAAATGATCCATGACCACGTTTCTTGTTTTGTGAATCATCACAGTACCACCTCAGAAAATGGACGGGTTCTCCAAGTCTAGATGCAGAAAAAAAGACTTCCTGCTTTTTTCAGCTGTGGTCTGAGTTCATCCCTGTTACGTCTCAGACGCTGTTCATGCAACAAGTTTTATTGGCAGTCTGGACTGGTATCAGAAAGTTAAGTAAATTAGAGGGCATGTGAATAACAAAGGTTACGAACACACTTGTGCTGTCAGTCACGTCGCTCTTGTCATGCAAATTAGCTTGTCTCGCAAAAAGAGCTTTAATTTTCACCTCGCTTCTTTACTAAATAAAGAGTGTTAACCAATACCTGGAGGTATGAAGTAGAATAATTTACACTAGTGAGATGACAAGGGTGTCAGGGAATTAATTACAGCATTAAAGGTGCAGATAGCAACAGTCTGAATGCCTCTGAGCGAAGAAAACAGAGACTGAGAGGAAGAAAGCGAAGAAGAGAGACTGTTGGGTCGAAAGTTATCGCTACCCTGCAGCATAATGGGAGCGTTAAACATAGCTAAACACTTCAAAGTGCAGTTTGGTACAGCGAGAGGCGCTCAGTGGAACAACCTCTACTTTACGTCTGGCCGTGAGTGCAGTTGTAGATCACCTGCACTTGCTCCCCCCTCTTTCTTTCTCTTCGCTCCAACTTCAGCCGATGCCGCAGAGTTTGAATCGGTGAAGGTACACAGGAAGCCGGCGCGTTTCCATCTCCAGCTGATTGCTGGGACGTCATTGCTTTGACTGAGGGTGACAGCAGCTGTCACGGCTGTCAAACGACTCGGCCTGCAGCATATCAAACTGCAGGTTATGGTGTGACTGGTGACATGCTCAATCAGCCATTAAAGCAAAATCACTGTCAGCCGTCCATGGCTGCTGACAATCAGTCATCACGGGGAGGGGGGGGGGGTACCCATTGGTCCAACTGACCCAAGGTGATTGCAAGGAAAGTTTGTGGTTAGGCCAATATATGAGTTTTCTGATGTGCAGTAAGCGTAACGAACTTTTATTAAATACTGGATATTGGCATCATGTGGTTTTGCTTTAAGGTCCCTGCGTGGCCCCTGAGAGCCCATTGTGCATGTCCTGAGCAGCATCCCGCAGTGGGAGCATGGAGAGAGGATTTGGAATAGGTGACACCTGTACATCCGTCTCAAATAAATCAAATAAAAATTACATTTTTTAATATTTGTCTTACATTAAGGTGAAATTACCATCACTCTGTAATGGACAGTAACACCAGGCCTACATTACCACAGAAAGCTAAATACTGAAGGAAATGTAATGTAAATCAATCCAGAAACTGTGTAAATCTAACTAAGCCGGCACATGGTTTTCGCAGCAAATAGAAAAATTGAATGAAGTCTAAATATTTTTTTAATATCATTTGAATTCTTCATGATTTCACAAACAGGCAAGTACAGTGGTAAAAAAGAATTAGATCTTGAAGAAAAAGTAGCAAAGCAACAGTGTAAAAATAACAAACTTAAATTAAAAATTACACATTTAATATTCCACTGCAGCAAAGTACTCATTAAGTGTTATTACTAAAATGTACTTCAGTGTCAACAGTAAAAGGAGTCATTATGCTGCGTTTTGTATATTATTAACTTACTTTATGTTGCTCTGTAGCAGTGGGGTTCCAATTATTCGCCCTTTTACTCTGCAAAACAAGACGTCTGCTGGTGACGCCTCATCACAGGTCGCCGGCTCAGCAGGAGAGAAGTTAGTTGACTTCTTCACAGACATAAAAGTGGATGTAGCTGAAGACAGTGAAGACGTCATGTTAAGTGTGATCAGATGTCATGTGTTGTCATGCGAAGGCGGTCTCCTGTGCATGTGTTTAATGTATGTTGGCACGTGAGCAGCTCATGGCTTCTTGTGTTGAAATCTGACTCTTCTTTGAGCAGAGAGCCAATCACATTTCCCCTCTTTGTTTTCTGGAGATGTCTAAGAAAAAAAGAGTGTCATCGTAGCTGTGAAATATATATTTTCATACTCATGATGTGATGATATTTGTGCACTTCCCCCTGCAAATGTGTCATATTATAAAACCTGATTGTTACAATCCTATTATGTAAATGAATCCAGACGTGGTGGCGTGCATGGACACAGAGACCACTTCAGGCTCTCTGTGTGCACTGTGGCAGTGACATAACCCAGTGTGGTTCCACTGTACTGTACTTATGCCCCTTGTGTAGAGAGAATAACAACAAATTCTCTTTTGCAGTTTAAACTTGTTGCTGTCAGATAAGGTTTTGTTATGAAAGGTAAAATGCAAATGGAAATATTTAAGGTGGTGCAGTGGTTGGCACCGTCGCTTCACAGCAAGAAGGTTCTGGGTTTGAACCTGCCAGCCGGAGTTTGCATGTTCTCCTCATGCCAGGTACTCTGACTTCCTCCCTCAGTCCAGTGGTGATGCAGGTTAGGTTGACTGGCATCTGTGTGAGGTGTGAATGTTTGTTTGTCTCTGTATGTTAGCCCTGTGATAGACCGGTGATTGTCCAGGGTGCACCCCTCTGCCCTTGTCCAATGCCAGCTGGGACTGGCTCCTTCATTTATTTGAACTCCTGCTGTCACAGTTGAACCCATTCATAGCAGCGTCTGCATGGCTGACTCTTAGCTTTAGGATTAGCACATAATGACCCTTGTGACTCTGAACTGCAAGGAGCAGATGAAAAATAAATTACAAAATAAATTACATGAAAGATGCTGAATAAGAAGACAAAGTAACAGCTGTTACTGTAGTTGAATTAATACCAAATGTATCAACCTTCAAAACTGTGTCCCAGCTCAAAAATGTTCCTTTCCAAAGCCCGTCCACTCTGTGAATGGGAACAATAAACAAAACAATAAACTTTTCCATAACCACTCCATAAAAGTTTTACATTGAAGCAGAAGTGAACAATTTCGGGCCACACATAAATCGAAACCAGTGCACACAAGACTGACGTAAGAGTCTGAAACAGCCCAGAGAAATACTGTCAGATGCCAAGAGCTGCAGTCAGAGATTGAGTCCAGGTCTGTCCACAGTGGAATATTACAGTTATGCTGTAACGCTGCACAAAGGGCCAGGCCCCCCATAAAACATCAATTGAAGCTTTCCGAATCACCCGACAGGTCAAGTACAGACCAGCGGAGAGGGGCCTTTGAAACTGCAGGTTTGGTGTTTCAGTTGAGGCCAGCTATCATGGAAACTTCTCCGACATGAAAGGAGCTGTGGATGGAGGCAGGAGCAGAGTCCCGCGCTGTTGACACCGGCCAGTGAAACACACAGAGGACAAGAGGTAATGAGGAAAACAAAGCAGGATCCAGTCACGTTGAAATACAAAGAAAACCTCGAGGGTAAAAATACAAGGTGTCTGTCAGACGTATTGAAAGGCTCATTAAATCTCATTCCAGAGGTTAACAGCTGGCTGGTGCAGGGGGAAGGATGAGGTGAGGTGAGGATGAGGTGCAGGTGGAACAGAGGGGGAAAGCGACTAACCTTAATCCCCTAAACTTTCTCCTGAAGGAAGCACTTTTTTAATTTCAGACTTACCCTTCCCTGGGGAGGGACTGTTATCAGCTGATTCTTTCTTCCTCCCCCCTGCCCCTGTTTTCCTTTTCCCTCTCCCTCTCTCTGATGCATCTGCCAGGTGTGATAAGGCAGACAAACGTTACCTTTACAGGGCTATTAAAACCATTTCCCCTTGCAGTTTTGAAATGATTATCGCCTTAGGCCCACGGTTACAGGTTAGCTGATAGCTCACCTCCATCTGCCCATATCTGGGTGACTCTTTGAGGCTTAGGGCTGGCTGGGTGGTTGAAGATTATATGCCTTGCTTAAACCGCTTGAATACCAGGGGAAAACGGCAAAGGTGGGAGGGAGGAGAAGAAAAAAGGGGTGGAAGAAATGAAAAGAGCAGGAGTCCTGACATCCACAATGCTGTGGCGGATGATAAGGGATACGGTGACAGCTCGTCCTCCCTCTGTCTGCGGCTTGGACTGACTTTATGTGGGACACATTGTCAGGTAAAGGGCAGCCGCAGTCAGTCTTGAAGGAAGGCGGGTGATCGTTTTCGCCTTTCAAGAATTCCCTGCATTGTTGGAGGATATATCCTTAATTTGTTGTAAATTGGATTAAGGTAAGATATCAGTCTTGATGTGAAACACCTTATGCAACAATTGTTCGGTGGAAGAACAGATATTTTTCATACAAAATACAATGAAATTCCTCAAAAAAAAACTGAAGCCATCTCATTTACAAACACTTAAAAACTGCTTATAGTAGACGTTTGTTAGCCACTGAGACAGCTTCAGTATCTCTCCCCCAGTGTGGATGCTTCCTGCCAGCCAGCACTGTCTCCCAAATCCTCTCAAGCTTTACGTCTGCTCCATAGAGATATCACCACCGACGGCAGCTGCTGCTCACTTCCTCCCATTACCTGCTCCCCACTTATCTGTCTGTGGCTGACTGATGGTCGTCTTTATTTCTGCCCATTTCCTGCCGCCCATTAGAACGTGTCACTTATTGGTCGATCTGGGTCAAACCCGATCCTCTTTTCTTTTATCAAATTTAAAAGAAAAACGCAGACACGGGGCAGAAATGGACAACTGCACTTCAGATGTAAAAGGGAACAATTTTCTAATTCCAAGTGACTGATTCAGAGCTGAAGTGTTCATTAACTCTGTAAAGGTGGAAACAGACCTCCTTCAGCCACTCTGAAACCTCCCTAACAGAGTAATCTGACAGCTGAGGCACTTAATTGAGCTAGCAACGGATATGTATTAACATTAATTTAATTGCACTCCGAGAATTTCCTCTCTAATTGACCTTGGCCCCCCCCTTACAGCATAATTACTGAGACCATCACTTTTGCTCACCGCAGCCAGACACATCCTGTAAGGTCAGTGACCCTGCAATCTGCATAAAGAATTAAACAGGTGATAAAGCAGGGTTTACAACAGCCTAATGACGAATTATCAGCCGATAGAACCTGCAAATTCATTTTTAATGTAAACCCTGATAACAAGTCATGTGGGAACCAGTAAGTATGTGGTTAATAAGACCAACAGGGAGGCATAAAGGTTAGAGAAATAAAAACCAGCTGTCTTTTGTCTTGGTGCATTAGCGCGCGCATATTATGCCAAACAGAAACGACCGAGAGCTAAAGCCAACATGAGTTATACGGTTAAATGTTTTTATGGTTGATGCTAAATGCCAAAATCACTTGTTACTTTGGCATTTAAGACAAGAGCAATCACTCCTTGGGGGCAGCTAGTTAGCCCTCAGGAAGGCATTTACGACCTCTAAATATAGGCTCCAAGTGTGATTTTTAAAAAATCAGTCGACTGCCACTGAGCTAAGAATTGACTGAGAGAAAAAGTCACAATGATTCGTCATTAGAGATGTCCACTGTTGTCTCCCCTCACCTTGCTGCGAGCACTAACTTGTTATTCTATACAGTAGCATAACAAAGCACTTTTTGACTGGAGTAGCTCCTTTAACCACAGTTTTGTAGCCAGTGGTTTGCCGGAGGTGACTGGAGCTGCTCAGCCATGCAGTCGAGAGCCTGCCGAGAGCTTTTTACCCCAGTGTTTAATGAGCTATGTTCATGTCCACTCCACATCCATCCGAGTCCATTATTGGCTCCAAAAAGCTTTCAAAATGTCATTTGAGCGCTAAGTCTACTTAACCAATAGCCTATTCATGAGCGTGCCAACGGTCCCTCTTAAAAAGAGGGCCAGCTGAATTGTTAATTCAGATTAAACAACGGAAAATAAAACAATATCTTGGAGACAGAAACTTGGTTGAAAATATCTTATTGACAAGAACTTGATTGATTGCTGAAATCTTGAATACTGGTGACTGAGCTGCTTTGTAAACCTTAATGACCAGGACAATAATAAAGCTGTAAATTCAGCTCCTGTCATCCAGCCCATTTTTAGATTGGACACTTTTTTTACTGCGGGAACAAAAACTGGATCAGTAACATGCTCTCAGGATTAATTGGAGGCCTCATAGGTGTTTTAAAGCATCCGTTCTCCTGCGTCGGAGACCCCAGGGGTGTTGTTTTCTCTGCCGTGGTGTTATGAAGACATTTCTGGAAATGGAAAAAAAAAAAATACAACATTGTGAACCTAGCCTGCAGTCCTGTGCTGGCTCCTCAGGGAGATGAGAACATCTTATGAGTGAGGCCTTTCAATAATGGAGTTCACTATTAATCATCTCCCTCACATGTCCGCTTTGTGTTTCCCTTCGAGTTGCCATTCTTCTCAAGCAGGGAAAAAAAAAAAAAAAAAGTCTGCCACTACCATTCAACTCATTCTCTTCCTTCCTACCTCATAATAAGGGATTATTAGAAAATGTATTCCTGCCCTGACTGTGAATGCCTTGAATACATGAGGTCCATCAACAACTAAACCTCAGCATGGCTCAGAATGGCTCTACGGCCAAGCCCTGATGCTTGCCTCAATACAATAATTCCATTTTGAGGAACAGATTTGGAAAATTCAGCAAATTAGATTTGGACGACAGCTTCAATGAAAATGGGAGAAATCAGTGGTCTGGCCAAATGTTGAATCAGTCAGCTTATTGTCCAATTATACACATCTTCAGAAACATGACATCAAACCTCATGTTTTATCAGCAAACCAGGAGAAAATGTGGTGAATGTTAAGTAGGGTGTTCTGGCCCTGTCTGCTTTTACATTGTGTTTTTTTGTGTTGCATAAATATGTTTTTGTTGGAGAGTGAGAGCTCTCTTTTCTTTGTGGCTCTCACTGTCTGTAGCGATAAAATTGCTCATATCTGAATTAATTTTCGCTCTCTGCTTCTTGTCTTTGTGTTGTGCCCTTATGCTGCTAAACCGGGATGTAACATAAGGTAAAATCAGAGACACATTTACATAAAAATAGGAACACAAGGCTGAAATACAACAGTAACGACACTCTTACCTCAATTGGTGTGAAGAGGTTTTATTTCACTGTGAACATGTAGTGTACCCAACCAGTCCTCCAACCTCGACAACCATGTAGGTCGTTTTTTTTTCCAACCCTTAGGAGTGCCTCCTGAAATAGCGCCCCTACGGCAGGAGTAGCCCCGGACCTTGGTTGTCATGGTTACAATAACAAACACACAGACTGTACTAATAGCGGTGCACTGGACCTTCATCACCATGGTTACAAGAATAGAGGGTCATTTGGTTATGTTTACTCACAATAACTACCTGGTTAGGTCTAAGGCAGGATTGAGGTGTGGGTTGAAATAAGTACTTCCTTATTGTTTGACGATCTTTGTTGTCATGGTTACAATAACAACAATGTGGTTAACTTTGTTGAGTGGGTGTTGATAAAAGACACAACGTAAAGTGCTCTCCTGTGTTTCGTTGATCCATCCATCCACCCCAACCTCCTCCTGACGTGGACTTTGTCGCTCTATAAACTGCGTCACTGCACTTTTCCCTTTGCTCATAATTACTACGACCACTAGATGTCGCCTAGCAACAAAACATAACTATGGTTCATAATAAGCTGCTGTACAGAGGACCTATGGGCCTACAAATTACAAAGCGACACGAGCTCCCAACAGCCCAGTGTCACTGAGAATTCCGTCTTCATTCGACGACCTTTCGCTCTTCACAATTTATGTCCATTGTTAACATGGAGTGTGTGTGGAGGACGGGGCAGTGGAGTTTTAGACACTCACCTTTCATAAAGATCTTTCCCTAACTTTAACCTATTGTTGTCTCATGCTAACCATAGCTTAATGCTAACCATACCATAACCTAGCGTAGTTGTCAGGTGCAGGTTTAATAACTGTTGTCATCAACACACAAAACAAATGTGTCACTGACAATTAGTCCTTTTGCAAGTATTTCCAGTTTGTAGCAACAGGTTTGAAGTGTCTGGCAAAACTGATATTCAATCAGACACTTTTATTAGGCCCCGTTAATTAGCAAAACTCAATCTGGCAGCATTTGAGTGGCAGCTTGATAATTGGCAAACATTCAGCCTTGCTGTCTAAACAAACCCAGAGGAAATTTCAACTTGTTTGCCTGAATCTGATTGGAAATAAAACGTGATGGATGCACACATCCACCAGAAATCACATTCATGTTCATTTACAACCATGTTTGACTCTGGTTGGTGTTTGCACATCTCCAGTGTGTTCTTCTTCAGATTCTAATGAGCTCGCTAAAAGACTGAATCTAACCTTGATAGCTCGCAGAGATAAATTACCAAATATTTCTTGTTAAAAACAGGATTTAAAGCTGTGAAAAATCACAGTTTATGTTTTTTTTCTTGTCAAACAAACCAGGCAAGAACATTAAATTGGCCATGATGTTGGCAAGAAATGCCAAAATCTGCAAAGCACTTAGAGACGTTTGAATCTAATCTCTGCATTCATTACTGAGCGACAACTGTCAACTGATCGCAGCCGCCGCTGAGTCTGTGGCGCTGAATGTAACACTGTTGCCGGCTGTGTGAGCATGAGCCAACAAGTCCCGGTCATCATGACTTATTTACATTGTTTATTCTGGCTGTTCACCAAAGAGGCCGAGCAGGGGCACGAGTGGAGGAGGTGGGGGTGGCTGAGTGATTCACAGGCCCGGAGCTCAACAGGGACCCGGGAACATGCCAGGGATTTTACATATTTATAGAGTCAGAGGTGTCACTGACCTGTTTGTGCTGCCCCACAGATCCAGCTCCAGTCAGCTCATAGCGTCTAGTGTTACCTCGTGTTTTCTTTGTTACTCTGTACAAGCACAGAGAGGCAAACGCACCTCATGTCTTTGTTACACTCTAACCCATATTGAATACATATGCACTCACATATGCGGATGTAATATATGTAGACGTATTGAATATCCATATATGAAATACACCTACATACAAAATAAAAACATGTATGTACATTTTTAAATTTTATATGAAATCTAGTAGACATTGGAACAATTTTCATATATTGACACATACGTCTCACCCATACAGATATGTATGTTTATGTATGCATGCAGACATATGTTAATATATATCCGTCCCACAGCCTGTCAATATATGTTGATATTATAAACGGGCCCTGGCTGAGACCACTTTCTTACAGTGGGATGTAATATATGTTGTTTTTACTGAACTTATATAAGTTGATAATATTATATATTAATTATATAATTTAATTTATATGATATATACATTAAATACACATCATTAGCATATGGTTACAACATGTTACACCATACAAAAATACATCATACATATATTTTTAATATATGTACATATATAGATTTTACTGTGGGTGTTACATATATGTTATTAACTTATATCGTCATATATCTAGAGGACATATATATGTGATAATAATAAATCCCCTTATAGGTGACATGCTGCATATGGCAACATCACTCTCAGTCATATATAGGGACATACATGGCATATATTACATTTCTGTATGGGCTCACATGGAAAATCTTTTAGGAAAAAATCCCAATTTTTTTGGAGAGTCAGATTTGACAGTTGGAAAACCAAACCTAATAAAAGTGTATCCACATCAGCCAAAGGCATATTTGAACTGCCAAAATCTGAATGTCGTGCCATCACATTTAAAAGATCAGCACCACAGATACAGCAGTTTCACATATGTTCTTTATGTGCACAGTGCGTGCCAGCAGTTAATCGCACTATTTCCTGTAATTCCAGGCCCATGGCGAACACATGACTGATGCCCAAACAGCAGACTTTTTAAAAGAATGAAAAAAAAAAAAGTGACGCACAATAATCCTAAACTCCACTGATGAAGAGCACATTTTCAGACAGATTGATGTTGGGAAGAGGACCCGACATCAAAAGCTTCTCCTAATCGTAGGAAGGAGGAGTTATATATTTAAGGATTTCAAAGTCCTATATGTCCTCTGAATACGCTCATCTGATCAGCGTCCAAAAAACTGGATTTCATCAGGAGTGATTGAGGTAATTTCGCTGGAGGAGGAGGGAAGTCTCAGCCAATGCCCTGCGTGTGCTGCTTCTGCAGGCTTCACAACTAAAATAGACCAACCCACAACTCAAGCCTCTCTTCAATTAGATTTTAATTTTCACATGACATGATACTCTGCATTTTGTACCAGTAAGCAACTTTAGGTTTTATCAGCTGATGTCACTCTACACTGGGTTGTGTTGTGGAAATTTGTTATGTGTTTAAACGACTGTTTTTATTGTGTGCGTTTATCGTAAACCACGTCTGTGAGACTCATTTTCCTTACCGGAAAATAAAATTTGAATTAAATTAAGTCTAAATGTTTTGTTTCAGGAGCCGGTCAGTGACAGAGGCTGAGCGTTTGTTACATTTGTAAGGAGGCAACTTGAACAGACCGTTCCATGAAAAGGCCCATTCAGATCATATTTCCTAATTATCCTGACATACTCCAGACTACACGGTGCTAATCAGCAGCTGAGAGTGTTTGGGGCATGAAAGGGGAGGGAAAGAAGCACTGTGGATAATGCTCACCTTCTTAACCAAAGGTTTATTCTCAGCCGTTGTTGCCTTGGTGAGCCAGCCCCACGCTGCGAGCAAAAACGTGCTACATTATCAGTTCACTGGGCTTCGAGAAGCTGCTGCACCACACAGAGCTCAATGGGCTCCCCTCTTAGCGTGCAGATGGTTGCGGTGAGGCCCTGGTGGAAATAACACTAAATAAAATTCTCTGAAAAGTCTCTCTCAGGATGTGACAAAAGGAAAGTGGGGCTACCTTGCCACCTGCAACGTCTGGCACCTCTCTCTCTTCTCTGCCAATTAAAAGGCAGAAAAAATAGCCAAGCCCCCAGGCTTAGTTTTGCATAATAACATTTGCATAAAATGAGACCATCTGTTTTGAAACCTTTAATTTTTTGACTCTGACTTTAATGTGTTAATGCTGTGAGCTCTGATTTGCTACGCCATTGATTTCCTTGTGGGCAAGGCTACTGAACAAAAAAATGAAGGAGGTCTAGATCCCTATTAAATACAACACAGGCTGAGTTTGAGACAGCATGGCAGTTTGGCACATAATCCTAATAAGACAGTGACCTGATTACTTATATGCAAATTATGTATGTCAATATTGGCTTGGAGAAAATGACATGCAAGTGAAGATAATAGTTTTTTTTTTAATTGGCTGAGGGGTTTTAATCCACTGTGTGGTGAGAGGATGGTTCTGGTTTCTTATAATTTGGGTCTAATTACTGTAGCTCGGGTCAAAGTTTGTATTGATTATAAGATTGTAATTGCTGTGATGTGAGAACATGTGATGTTGACACAACAAAGTGCAATAATGCAAGAAATATGTCAGATAATCAGACAGGTTGTAAACAAGCCAACAATAGGGGACTGTGGACATGCACAACTGTGGTAAGTGCAATAGGTCAGAGTCCGTCTCTAAACCGTGATGCATGTTTTCAACGGTTTGGATGATAATTTCAAAGTTAGTCTTTACTTAGTATGGTTCGGCAAATGTGGGCATTGGGTGACTTCATTTCTTTCTTTCTTTCATAAACAGATCTCATCAGCAGTTGACTTTGTAAGTTCAGTGCATCTTATTCTGTTTTGAATGAGAGAAAGACGTGACCTGAGCTGGACAGAAAAATCAGATCTCACTGGAGTCACATATTAATAGCAGGTGTAAATGTGACCAGAGTAAAATCATATCTAGATACAATCTGGATGCAGGCACATTTTAGTGGCAGGTGTAAATGGAGTCTGAGTTGTAATAAAGTGGAATAAAATTTGAGTAACAGCAGCATTGTCAGAGAAGAGTGAGTCAAATGATCAGCTGTGATGGTACATCAGTTGGCTGTGGCGCTGGTATCTGTGTGTATTGTGTTTGTGCCGACTCTTGTTTGTTGTCATTGTCGTGGAGTGCATCCATACATCCACAGTGCCTGCCTCCACACACAGTCTGCCTCAGACTGAGCTTCTGCTCCCCCCTCTCCCGTTTTGGCACCACGGGCCCGTGTTTACGGCCAGCCAGCATGCAACTGGTGCAGAAGGGATGATGGATTTATAACAAATGAGAAATTAAGCAAACGGCAGAGCGCGAGCACTTCCAGAGGGGCTCGATGGGAGCTGATGGCCACTCAGCAGAGGCCCACTGCCGTTCGTGTCTCTGGCACTGCCAGGAGTTGTCTAAATGTGCCTCGCAGGGGTCCTCAACAGATGGTGGACATGTGTGACAATTCTGCCTCAGACTCTTCCCTGGTTTTCGGCACATGCACACAAAAATACAAATCCACTCTCTGAGTAATGACTCCACACTCCCAAGTCACGAGTTCAAAAGAGGGCTGATACTCGGAGTGTTTTTAAGATCGACTGCATCCCCGGGCGTTTGATATTCATTGCTTGCCCTCCCTTGCTCCAACTTATGGTAAACATGTCCCTGCCCCTGGCGACCCAGCATGCACTTCACCCCAGGTTGCCATTACTGTACATCCCGCGGTGAGTTGCTCAGCTGATTAGAGAGACTCACCTAATTAAGAAAAGATCTGGAACGCTCGTCTTGTGGTCTGCGGGGGGGGGGGCATCCTCTCCTCTCCTCTCCTCTGAGGCAATCAGGCTGACAAACCTTCCCAGTGACTCCTCGACCACAAAGCTTGTTTTGAGATTTAACTTTAGAATTTTTTTTTTCCCTTTTTATCACAACAAAGGCTCAAGTTAAGCTCTTTACTCAAGAAGAGGCACGATTTGAAATAGCTGGCGGTTGTCATCACCACATTTCCAGCTGTCCAATCAGTTTTCCTTTATCTCCTATACCACTATACGCCCCTTATAGGATTATGGCATCATATATTTGAATACATTACAGCATGAAGCCAGTCAGAATGATAAGTTTAATCTCCTCTCCCTTCACATCCTTAAACATAGCATGAATACCTTTTCTTTTCTAGGGTTTTTTTATATTACTTTTGGACACCTCTCCAGATTCACACAATACAAAATTATCATAATTAAACAAGTATAATTACTATGATTAAGAAATCAGAATTCAAATAGTGAACCCCCAATGTTCTCTCCTCCAGCTCTGTTCTGGGCTACACCTTCTAATACTGACACTGTTCTCCACTGAGGTGTCTTAGTGTTTAATTCAGTGGAGTAAAAACAGCTGCATCACATTCCTCACAGTCCCCTGCAAAACAACTGTTACCATTCCAGTAATTATAATAATAACAATTAGGTTTACTGGGCAGAAAATAAGTGATGCAGGCCATACGGCGAGACTTCATCAAAAATTCTGAATATGAGATTGACTTATCAAGGTGGTCTGTTGGGTGCAATTCAATTATGTCTTTGTTTTGCTGCGGGGGAATGAAGGGAAGGGATGGAAACGCAACACACAGTGAAATAGCAGAAGACCGCTGGTACCGATAAAAGGTCAATAAAAGCAACAGCGTGAAAGAGTAAAGTGATTAGCAGTAAAACTAATAGATTGTGGAATATTGTGCTAAGGGAGTCATTTGAGTTGCTTTGCTTCAGTCACAAATGGGAGTTTTTAGCTGTATTTCTTTACTAGTGTCTTTTGGAAACAACTTCCTTTTTATTTCTAATGGGAAACTGTGTTTTCCCTGCTGTGTTTCTGCATTTCGATGATTCAGATCACACGCCTGCCCCCCCCCAATTCTCCCCAAATCATTGTGTCTGTAGCACACTAGTGCTGAGTTGGACTTATTCATCATATGTGTTTCAATGACAGGTTCAAATATTAAATTTTCTGTCGTCCCAAATGAAGCAGGACGAGGAGCAGGAGTTGTTAGAAAACAGACGGGAACTCCATCTTATTTTTCTTTGCACTTCCCAGAACCCGGGTCATCTTCCAAGAACCTCTGATGTTATCCGAATCCACTCTCCAAATGCAGATTTCATTCAATCATCCTGTGATCATCTCCTCTGTCCTTATCTCCCAAAGCTTTTCTCTGAGAAAAGCCTCAGGAGCCGACTCACGGCTGCTCACAGTGATAACGGGGAATAGAAAAGAGGTGGATGAGTTTACCTCCACCCTGTATTGTGTGTGTGTGTGTGTGTGTGTGTGTGTGTGTGTGAGCATGCCTTCTCTGAGACTGGAAACAGTGGGCATATGGGACGCCCTGCTCTGCTATGCAATATTCAGAAGGACCTTACATAATTCATCTTTTTTCTCCTCTGTTTTTGGAGAGCCATCCTCAAAGTGTCAGAATTTGACAATTTTAATTTCATTTGACAAGCCTGTGAAGCTGGCAGTGCGGAATCTTGACGGGCTTGGCTTTGCAACTTCTCGTGGGACGGGTTGATATTGGGATGATAATGAGGCACTCTTTTCAAAAGAATGGATGAATTAATAACCAGTCATCGGTCTGGGAGGAATAGTTCAAAGGCCGTCATAATCCAGTGGCTCATACAGCTCCGCTTGCAAATGAGAGGAAGCATGATTTATTTAGGTCATGGACAGTTTGTTAGTGAATAAATACTGATGTTTTTGTCGTCTAGAAACAAACAGAAAGACTGAGAATAAGTTCAGATGAGAGTCAACATCTAGCAGCTGTGATTCACACCAATTAGGCGACAACACATTTATGAAGCTACAGAGGGGAATCTTCATGCTTGTTGATTATTGATAGTCTGTGCAGGACAAATGGCCTGTACCTCCTTAACAGCTCTGGCTCCTCGAGGAGGGTGTGCAGTGTGTACAGTTTGTGTGTTTTAATCAGTTTATTTTACTCCTGTCATGTGGCAGGGAGGCACTGGCACAAATGTACAAGGATGAAGAATGAAAGTAAGTCGGTATAGTCGACTTTATTTCAGTGGGTATACTGTGGATTGGCTAACACAGGCTGTAATATAGGCTACAGTCAATATACAATAAACCCAACAGTAGGATATACCTCGGGGGAAGTCTGGGGTAAGAGGAGGTGAGTGAATCCACTCACACTGTGCAGTCTGCTCTTCAGCTGCTCGGACATGGCTGACACCATCAGACATCCTCCATGGAGACTGAATGTATCGCCTGAGTCCCCAATCCTCTGTCTCCCACTCAGCCCTATATCTCCACAGAGAGGGGACGACATGCAGGAAAAAAGGCCACGGACTGGATTCGAACTGAGGTTTGCATCGTATGTGCCCTACCTGTTGAGCCACCACCACACTGTGATCCATATGTGTAGGACGCAGCCACTGACGCTGACGTGTGTTTTCTCACAGGACACAGAGCTTGTCAGTCTGCTGCTCATTGATAAACGTCTTTATTCCACTCAAAGGCTTTAACTGGTTTGGTCTTACTTGACATCACGTTATTCACAGTTTTTGAGGACATAGTGTACAAAAATACAGGACAAACTGCTTTCCAGCCTTTTATTTTCAAATATGGGACGATCCTGTATAACATGGGATGGGTGGCAACCCTAGCACACACATATAAGCACCACCGCT
Source organism: Trachinotus anak (assembly GCF_046630095.1). Lineage (NCBI taxonomy): Eukaryota > Metazoa > Chordata > Actinopteri > Carangiformes > Carangidae > Trachinotus > Trachinotus anak. The sequence continues at coordinate 19,651,212 of NW_027273860.1, read as the reverse complement.
CTTAATAAAGCGCTGCAGCAGCAATAGCTTCAGAACCTGGCCCGGTTTTATTTGTCCTTCAGTTAAAACTCGCAATGACCTGGAGCTGACGTTGAGCTTACTGTTGAGCCTGGGAAATGGAAGCGTGACCCGCCCCGATCCAGGGCACCATGGATCCTGATATTCTTACCTTCCTCCAACCAGGCTCTCTCCTGGTGTCTAAACCTACCCAACCAATCCCATGAAATCAGCCAGTCAGAGTTAGAGGAGGGCAGATCATGACGTCGCCAGCCTGGGGAAAAAGTAATCCAGAGAGAGAGGCTGAAGTTTGTTTGCTGAGTTTACTGTCAGATCTCCTGACCCGTTTTTTACAAAAACAAAATGCCAACGTGCAAGTTCTGCCACAGAACTACGTTGTTACGTATCCTTGAGCATTTTGAAGAGGCTATACTGAGTTTCTGGAGCTTTCTGAGTAGGTATACAGTGTAAACCTGTGTATCATGTAGACTACACCACTGGTTTATATTCTGTTCCATTATTCTATACTCTATTCTCAGACCCCTGATCTTAATCCAGGTTTTTCCTTGAATTGATGAACTCTTTCAGTTTAGAAGTTAAAAGCACTGAAGTTTGCATGGATGTACTATAAGTGGCTCCCAGACAGGTTCGTCACTTTTCTGTGGCCTCTGGTTGTGTTGTTGTGAGTGTTTGCAGCATGTTTATGTATTGGGTTGTGTTGTGAGTATTTGCAGTTCATGTGTTGTCAAATTGATAAAGATGTTTTCTGAATTTGGTTGTGTTTTATCTGTTTGCTTGAGCTCCGTGAGCTCTCAGGGCCACCGTACAAAATAGTTAAAAAAACATTAGGTGAAGGGCAGCTCTCTCTCTCTCTCTCTCTTTCTCTCTGCTGTTCTTAGCAAACCTGTTCTGATGAACCCACTGTATACACTACCTGCCCAGCCCTAAAGGGCAGAGCTAAGTTGAACACAACATTCATAGACAGCGAGTCCTGGTCCTGGACGCTACAGTCAGCTACCTGAAAGGCCAGTGCGGGCACAGCAGCAAAGTGGTGGATGGCCTTCCTGAGTCTCCACATGAGATATTCTGTGAGTCCGAGGAGGAAGAAAGACAGATGACTCGAGAAAATAAAACCTGATCAAAACAAAATTTAGAGACGTAGGAATGAGGGTTCTATTGTGGTAAAATTTCTTAGGTATATGGATGAGGAAGTTGTGCTTGGGACGACAAAATATAGTGTATAGATATTACAAACATATTTTTGAAGGCTGTAGATTTAAAGAAAGGAAAGAACTTTTGTCAGAAATGAGAGCTGCCAGAGAAAGCTGAGACATAGCTGATCTTTGTTAGGACAAATGAATCACACGTCAGAGATGGCACAAATGTGAAATCAAAGTAAGTGAAAAAGAAATACAAAAAATGGACAAAAAAAACTACATTTGCATAAATCATGTTGGTATTAGTCCAATTATGCAGTAAAAGGGCTGAAAGTAGCTCATCTAAATATTATCAGTCTCTGGAACAAACCTACAGAGATAACAGATGCATTGATTACAACCTCATTTTAGCAGTTAAAGAAACTCATCTTGATTATACATTCTCAGATGACGCAGTGAACATGCAGGTTTATAATATTCATAGAACAGATAAGAACATGCATTGAGGAGGTGGAAGCCTCATCGTTACAGGTTCAATTACCAATTACCATATTACCAAAGGTCATATGATAGATTCTGTCAGGAATCACTAGAAATACACAAATCAAATCAGTCAGGAGTCAGGATGACTGAGAAGCCAAAAACTGAGAAATCAAATAACTAAAATCAGCAGGAGAAAGAAAAAGATGTTCTTTGACTCAAATGCATAAATATGACGGCAAAAAACTGCAAAAACGTAAACCTCAAACTTCATCTTTTTGATTAATGTGTCTCATTTTTAACAAAACCATATGAAATCACTGTTATTTAAAGAACTTTGTCATAAGTGGACAAATTGAGGATGGACACTTTCACTTTGAAAGTTCACTTTGAAATGTAAATAAAATAAAATAAATGTAATTTAATGCAAATACTGATGAACCAGGAGGGATGGACAACTTTTTGAAACTGGACCTATTTAACGCATCTTTAACACCTGTATAAGAAACTGTGGGCTCTATTTTACACCCGGCACAAAGTGCAGTGCAAGTGTCTTTGCCAGTTTCAGACCGACACAGTCGTCATTCTCCCATCCAGCGGCCACGTTGTTTCGATAGCAAATACACGTGCACCCATCTGAGCACCCATGAACTTGAAACGAGGTGTGTTCAGGCACATTGTTGGTGCATTGCTGTCTTGAGACAGTGGAAACCGATCAACAAAAACCTTCAGTCACATAGCTCACTGTTATTTTAAGGACACATTATGACGAGAGTGTGGACCTCCATAGGTTGGCACACAGAGCGCACACACTCTGCCTGTGTGCATGAGAGAGTGTGCCATTCCCATTCATCACCTAGACTAAATTAGTCCACCGCACTTTCACAATGAACCGAAAATGTATTTACACTTCTCACAATATAACATAAAAGACGTGTAAGGTTGTGATTTGTGCTGTTGCTTCTTGGCAGAGCTGTGAGCAGCGCGTTGATGCGCTCGGCCCCGTCTCGACCCTCAGGGAGCACGGAGCTGCTGCTGCCTGGACCGGTCAGTCTGGTCAGTCACAATATTAATCAACTGACCACAATTAGAATCTACTAGAGTTTAGGCTAAATACTTAGTCCAGTGTAATTTCATGTGCTTATGTGGGTTAAGGTATGGTTACAGTAAACAACTAAAACACTTATTTAAGGAAAAAACCATCGTCATTGGGTTAAAAATAAAACCAAAAAAACCCACCACCATATAAGGGTTACTACTTATTACATTGGCACTGAATGTAAATCTTTTGCAGTAGATTTTCCAGTATGAACTTAATATTTTTAGAATTGGAAACAGCTCTCTGCTCTGTCTCTGCCAAGTGGATTTCATCCTTATTGTTTGTTCTCTTATTGAATGCCAGTGAGGCCCATTCTAGTGTCTGGTTGTAAGAAGTTGGCCACTGTACTGATAGCGACTGCAGATTATCATTATTATTTTTAATTTTGATGATCTAGTAGTGATTTTTTTTTCTTCAAATAGCATGGATGGATACTAGTTATCATTTTCTTTCCCATCATCCTCCCTGTCGCTTTTTTACAGCCATAATTTCTAGGTCACATTGTGGTGAATCACTTGTAACTGCAGCAAATATATTTTCAACTCGCCCCAACTTTTCAATCCTGCATCTCCTTGACAGAGCAGCCTCGGCACACTGAAAACACATTACATGTTTGTTAGGCAACACCCAGCTGGTTCCCATTCCTTCCCAAGCGGTCCAGAATTAATTTGTCGTGGCCAAATAGTGTGTGAGGGAAAAATGTGAGCTGTTGTCTGGATGCTGCGGTCCCCACATGAGCCACCTCTATTTGTCTCAGGCACCCCCAGACAGCTGCAGCTCTCACAGCTGGGAGAGGGAGGCCATTAGCAGGCAATCTCACCCCTCCACTCCCTCATGTCTTCCCGCCATTAGACAACTTCCGTCATGCTTTTTCTCACAGACTGGTTTTAACTTCTAAATCCATATTTTGCATACGAGCACAGGGAGGCCAAAGGCATGTGCATCCCAGGTATGGAGAGCATCCAACGGTTTGTTTTTCAGGTCAAGTGGCCCAATACAAAGGTAAATAGAAGGTGATTAACCATACTGGGTGTTGAAAGAGGTTTTTATCCACAATCCATCTGCCCACTTGGAATTCCTTCAGCTGTATGAAGACACACTGTGGGACTGGTTTTGAAGCGGAGGGAAGAATGGCAACTTGCTTATTAGACCACTTTAACAATTTACTCACAGGCAGCAAACAATACGCCAAAAATAAACAGCCCAACAGGGAAGAGCAGCAGCATTATGCTCACTAAGCCGTCATTCAATCCATCATAATTGAATATCTGCACTATCAAGCACATTCATCCCACATTCTCATTGTTGACTTATTGTTAAACTCTGTGAATGAATGTTGTTGATACTGCTGAATTTTAATTCGGAGCCGTGCTTCGTGTGTGTGGCTTGTGGATAAAATTAAAATGGATGTGGGTTTGCAAGTTGTGAGATTTGGCTGGAGTCTCAGTGGTAATCATCAGGCCTCTCTTGGTTAATCATTTCCTTGGGTGTGAAGAAGGATACTTGGCCAAGTAGGCAATATGAATGGCCATAGGGAAGATAAGCTGTAAATGTAGTTCCTCTGTCACCGTGTACAATAATCCCAGCACTGCATCTATCACGTCTGTCTATTGAAATGAACAGATGGACTCCCACACATGCAGCACAGAGGGGAGAGATAAAGCATTTTTCTACATGCTGCGACAGTTATTTATTTACTGTTGGGTACACAGGAAGTGGCCTGTGTAATAACCATGCATATTGTTATAAAAACATGTAACATTTTGCATATAATGTAATAAGAATAATTACATTTGGTGCTGGTTATTACATTAGGATTTCAGGTGCCACAGTGCTACAGGAGCCACGATGTTCAGCTAATTGGGTTAAGAAAACAACTGTAAAGAAAGGCCTGTTGACTCTCATAGAGATTGCATGTGCATGTGTGCAACCACATCACCTATGAAATATATTTATATACATGCACATCTAATTTGCTTTGCTAAATACATTTTGGCATAGTTTATGTTAACTGACAACATTGTTCCCAATTTAGGAAGCGAGAGATCTTGGTCCTGGATGAGGTTGCACAAAGCCACCATTACAAAAAAAAACAAAAAAAAAAACAAAAGTTGTCTGGTTTGCAAATTGTAGGGATGACAAATAAAACACGCTGAAGTGGACTTGCTTGTGTAAATAATAGGAGACTAGCAAGTGGTTAACTTGTGACAGTCCTGCCCTACAAACCTAGAGTGCAGATTTCTGTTCCTAGTTTTATTGTCTCCATTGTTCCACCACTGCAGCACTAAATAGAAGTATCATATGTGATCAGACTGTATGATGCCTTCATTATATTCCCCAGAGTAACACTGTTAACATTCCGTCATTCATTCTTTCACATACAGTGACAATTTTATTACTGAATAGGAGACTTTTTATTTTCATTGTCTGCCACTTGTCTTCATCAATCAATTATTAATTTGGTCAATAAAGTGTCAGAAAATAATGAAAAATGCCCGTTAGAATTTACCACAGCCCAAGGAGATGAATTCATGTCTTTTTATGCCCAGAAACCCAAAGATACTCAGTTTACTCTCATATTTGTCATTTGAGATGCTGGTACCCAAGACTATATATTTTTCTTCAGAATGACTCAAGAAATTAACTGATTATGATTAATTCTCTGACCATTGGCTACTTGTTGCACTTCTAGTGTGAACATCTTTGAGGCGTTGCACGTAGCCAATGGTGATCCTATGGTGGCTGTGCACATTAAGTTTTTTTGCAACACAACAAAACTTTATTGTGCAAAAATTGATGCATCTTAAGTTGCACATGAAAGTCGTTTTTAGGACACGGCTGGTCATGCAAACGGTTGCACCTCAACTGAAGAGTACAGCCATGTTCAAGGTAACATAGGAGCACAGCTGTTCTTGTTATGCAGTTGGAAAGTTGAGTAGTAAGCGTTTTTTAGTTACTTCTACCATATTCATTTCTCTTTCTTAATACATTCCTTGAAATGTAAGTAGGAGCATTGAAGGAATTCCAGCAGCATTATTCTTTCATATTCTGTATGTGAATGAATATGTAGCAATGAATTAATCCTGAGAAACTGAAAGTCAAAAAGCAACATGTTCGTGGCCTCCACCACATTTCAAATTTAAACATAATCGTCAGTGAGAGAGACTTTCACAGCTGAATCTTGATGATAGATGATAGATCCACAGCAACCTTTAAACTGTCGTGTCATGGTGAGGCTGCTTCTCCACACGCCTCTCTGCAGACAGCCTTCCTGCCATCACATGCATCAGCTTCTACTTTTGGAATACGGCTCAGGTCATCCTGGGATTGTGAACCCTTTCATCTGTGCTCGTGAATGAAAGTAATCTACAGTTTGCTGTGGGCAGAGATAATATTTCCATTTCTCATAATGCTGAATGGGTAGACTGGATCTCTTTAAAAGATGATAGAATTACAAAGGAGCAGATTTATGTATTAACAGGAGGTGGGCAACAGAAAAAAGACAGGAATTACAGCACCTTTCCTGCACTTCACTAATCTGAAATATGAAAAAATACAAACTTAAAGGAATATATATGTATATATGAAAAAATAAAAGTATTACCTTGAGGCATTGGATAAACATTTATAATGATTTTCTCCCATTTGTAACATATGAGATGACCTCAGAAAAACACAGCTACTTTGCATATGCTTTTTGTATTATTGTTGTTCGGTCATTAACACCATAGGCCATAGTGCAGTGGTTCTCCAAGTGGGACACGGGAACACCCAGGGGTCTTTTAGACGGTTCACTGGGATCCCCAGCAAAAAGGGGAATCATTTATTTTCACTATAATTCCATCCACAAGTAACACAGCGACATAATTTTTAAAATTTCTTTCTTCATGTGTCACTTACTGTAATATATATCTAAAAGCAAAAATCTTATCAGGGTGTCCATGATCTAATTTGTGTCAGTTTAGGGGTTGTTGATGTGAGAAAGTTTGAGAACCACTGCCATAGTGTATGTGCATTAATGCAGAAATGTGTTCATATGGCACAAAAGGTGTCGAAATTACTTTTAGGTTTACATGACATTGATTAACATGAACACAGCAAAACCTTTAATGAACAGGAGGTTTTAAATTAATTGCCAGCATTAATCCTGCACTATTCCTAAAAAGATAAGTTAATTAAATTACCATCAACATTACACCCACAGCCCTTGATAATGTTCCTCTGGTTTACCTCTATATACAGTAAATGTCAGTGTGGTGGTCTGCATGTTGTCTGACTTTGTCCCAACTGTCATGTTGCTGTGTCCTGTTGAATCTTCCATAAGTCTTTTTTGTTTTCCTTCTGGGATCCTCTAATGTTAGCTCACATTATTGGCAGAGACAGCATCACTGAAATGTAAGTTGCTATTTATTTGTGTATCATAAAGATCCAGAGCATCCAAAAGATGCTTTTTTTAAGCTTCCAGGAATATATCATGCTGCAACATGGCATGATGGCAGCAGATGAATGGCACAACAATGGTCCTCAGGATCTCATCACAGTATATCTGTATGTGTGTGGATGTGTGTGTACCTTTTCTGTGCTTAGGAAAAAAATCTATTATTTCAACTTGTGAAAAATGGGAGTAAAGTAAGTGTTGCATTTATATTTTTGTGAAGTTGATACCACAGCAAAAATCAGAAAACAGAGGCTGCTGCACTCACAGTGTGCTGACACACATGCACCTCCAAATACTCAGTGTGCAAGCAGTAGTTTAAACTGACTAACATGGTGACAGACCCATGTGAAAATATTCATTTCAAAAGTCAGTTTTATATTTTAATAGACTGAACAGTGATGACTGTAGCTGCTAATGTTGTGAGCAAATCTAGGCATGAGCTGTCGCTGTGTTAGCCTGCAGAAGCTAACGGTAGCCTAAACGAGCTAATGTTAGCCTAAACAAGCCAATTTTAGCCTAAACAAGATAACGTTAGCCTTGTTGATGACATGTTGTTAATATAAAGTTACCTGAAACTCTCTCAGTCTGAACTCCTTAGCTGCTTAGATAAGTTTGAGCTGTTTCCTCCTGTTCGTTATCATACTGGCTTCTGGTTGTCTATATACAAAATGTCTGCATACAAAATATCTCCATACAACAGTCACCAGTCAAAGTTGTTTTTTTTTCCTCCAAGTTGCAGTGAACCTGCTGCAGTTGCTGCTGTCGTTACATGTGTTGTTATTGTGTACTGTGCCTGCCTTCTTTGAGGGCAGACTAGGACTCTCGTGTTATTTTTCTGCTCCCAGTCCTGGAAAATTCACATCTCTTATACCTATGACATCTAACCTACGGTACTGTAGAAAAACAAGTAGCGGCACATTTTCAGAATTCTGGCATTGACTTGGTGCTGAAGTTTCGGTTCTCGTGACATCCCTAACAAATGCTTAGAGCCAGATATTGTTCAGAAGTAGAACTGTGCCTCATGATGGCTACAACTGCATAAAACAATTGAGTCTTGCTGATCTGTGTGACAGCAGCAGTGTGTTTAGTTGGAGAAACGCTGTTGAAGATGAAAATAAAATAAGCACATGAATGCCTGTGGCCTCCTGTCAGCTCTTAGATTATAGCTAGTAGTTTGGCATCAAACATTTTGCCAGAGCCTATTAGTGTAATTAGCTCCTGTGTTGATCTTTCTGCAAGATAGGTCTTCAATAGAGCCATTGACCTGGAATAATTTGAATGTGCTGCGACATAATGAAGGGGAAAACATATTCAATTTGCAGCAGGATCTTAGAGCAGTTACTTTAGTTACAATAGAGAAGAGCATCACATTTTTGTGTGTATCTAGATCTTAAATTAGATAAAGTGTTTGTTAATCACAAACTAGAGGAAATAAGTCATTTAATAGATTTTCTCAAGCAAACAGTAAGATTTGCTCAGATTTGTTAAAAAAAAAAAACGGGGATGCTGTGACGGGTAGAGAGGGATCAGTGATCACACAGTGACATATTTTCTCTCTCTGAATAAACAAGACTTGGAAGCAGACACTCCACTTAACTAGCACAAGTCTTCTTTTCCCTCTGGAGGAGACACATGTCTTATAATCAGCGAGCAGCACACAATCTAGACATATGGCGCTTTCATTGCTCTGCTCTTGTGTCAGCAGCACTCATGCAAGTGGTGATTTCATTGTTGTGTTTGCCTCTTATTTTTTTTTCTTTCTTTCTGCAAGAGAAAGTGGCTTATAACATGAATAATTAGTGGCTGTGATAAATTGCAGTGAGCCTCATCCCAAGAGGCCAGACTAGAAGTCTTACTCAAAGACGACAGCCTTCCACTGTCTTTAAATGAGCTATTTTAACTCTACCAGTCAACAGGCAGTTGGGGGATTTCACTATGTTCTGCTTAGTCTTTGGAAAATATGCTATAATTACTTTGTGGTACATCTGTGGGCAAATTAAGATATCATGTCTAATTAAACCTCACAAAAGGCAGACATTACAGCACATGCTTTGGTAGTATGGCGTCCTAACTTCAGAAATGTACATCGCCTACTCTGATATTCCAGCTGCACTTTATCTCTGCATTCCTGCTTTACGCACTCAACAATTTATTCAGACTTCAAATGAGCTGCCCTTGACTTGAGTGATGCAACAGATGAACAGACATTGAACATTAATTAGGATTGCAAGGATACAGAAGATCACGATGGTGCGGAATATAGAAATATGAAAAAGAGTTAAAGGGCCCACACGCCTGTATGTTCAATGGGTCCTTCCTGGTAGCTTAGGTGCAAGAGCCTAAGAGCACAACAAGGCCACAGCAAACGCTACACTATGTCCTGACATGTTGATAAAATGCAACATTTAACTGTGTTAATACCAGCACAATTTAAGACTTAAATTCATTTCACTGCGATCAGTAGATTCTTACATTTAAAGAAAATTTTTACCGAGTGCTGTTGCTTGGTGAATTTGGTGAATTTTGATTCCAGACTTCACACCACCATCAGTGCTGAGAGAGAATCACACAGCCCAAAAAAGAGGAAGCTCCATATGCAGTGGTGGAACTTTCCGAGCTCTTTTCCTGCACAGAGAAGTGACGTACACACAAGCTTTTCTTCGCGAGCTTCCACACCCAGCTTGTTTGGTTTGGTTCAAACAAGCTCCGGTGCTTGATTAGCTTGGTTTCATAATCAAACTCTCTTGTAAACCAAACAATGCTCAGAGAAAGTGGATCTTGGCCTGGTTCCAAGTGGGCTCTGGTGAAGTTTGTTTGTTGTGGGAAAAAGAAAGACCAGCCACAGGATTGTATAATACTAGGACTGTGATTGTAGCATGAATTCAAAAGATAAACCACTATCAAGTCTATTGCTGATTGTCAGCTGGCCATGAAGCAACCTGTATAAGTGGTGTATTTATGTAAGATCATATGGATGGTGGAACCATTTGGTGTCACCAAGGCGATGTGTACAAGATGTAGAGTATGAATGGATGCTTGTGCAGGAATTGATCCCAGTCAATCAGGAAATGAAAGGACACTTACACACTCTGACCCTCGTATTCTAACATGTTCCTTTTATTTTGCCCCTTACTTGTAAAGTTCAGTTGGGAAGGTTATCCCTGTATTACTCCTATATTCCTGTTCTTAAAGACCCTCTCCAATGAAAATCAAGTGTTTAACCGTGTTAACATTTTTTTTTATATCATATGAGACATCATGAGAGAAACAATCAGTCAACACCATGGCCGAGTGTTTCTACCTTGAACTGCAGTGAATCAATGACAGTCTCATGAAAACAGATTCAGACAGCCAGGGATTCATACGTCACATAACCTAAGGAACCAATCCTGTCAACTTGTGGGGACAGGGGGTGGGGCTTAATAAATCTGAAACCTTGTCAGCACTAAAAGCAAGAGTTTCCATTAGCACAACCACTAACACTGTGTCAGCCACTGCCAGTTGCAAAACGACATAAACAAATTGAAGCTGGTAACTCTGATTCTGGTCTCAACAGACTCCTCATCTGAGTCTGGGTCTGACTGAGGCTCAAACATGTGGCTGAGTCTCTCTGATGTTTCCTCCTCTAAACATCTTGATACTCTGCTTATTCACCATCAACCGAGCGCAAGCGGGGCACAAGGCCTGATCCAGATTTCTCAACGAGGAAGTGAGAGTAGATGAACTACCAGCCTCAGTTTTTCTTTTTTCACTTTTTATGTGGAAAACCATATTAAACAAAATATTAATCATAGCAGAGGATTTTTACAGACTTTAGACCATGTCTGTGGAGGAACTTTAACATGTGTAGCGTAACAGGTACAGGCACAGTTATAGTTATGAAAACTTCCCATTCCCCAGCACAGTAAACAGTTTGAAGATGTTTTCATCAAGTGCGTTTGTGACATCATGGTCCACAAAGCATCCAGCCGTGATGTCACAAGCTCTATCTGGCTGCGAACATACACTGACAGGCAAAAACTCTCGAAAGTCCAGAGGTTATGCAATGACTCATTGTCTCGGTGAATGTTATTCTAGCGGATGATTAGCTCCATCTGACATTTCGCCTTTTATTGACTGGCTAATTCTATTAATTCCTTCTTTGAAGTGCTGTGAGAGGAACTCCAAGGCTGCTCATCAGAGGCCTCCTCCGTCCAGCATTTTCATTAGCTCAACCCTCGATGGCTGAGTGAGTAAAAACAGCAGGGTGGTGTGTATGATATGAAAAGTATTTGTGAGAAGAGTTTACAGTATGGTGGGTGAGATGAGTGTGGCTGGTGTCTGTGAGGTGATGGGAGGTGTTGTGGCAGGGTGGAGGCCGGATCAAATGTTTCCAACCTCTCTCCTCTGGGTTTGCGTCTGCACTTTTGAGGATTTAGTGTAATTACAAGTGTGATGGGCAGATTTGGATGTGACACACAAAAACACCAACATCACTGTGGTACGCTGCGTGTGAGGACCTGACTTTGTTGACATCATCACCAAAACCAAAAAAAACCCCAAAAAACAGAGCAACAACAAGGTTCATGTGTCAGAGACAGAGAAATGTCAGTCTGTCGCATCTGTTTTGATCCCTGCAGTTGTTTTCACCCTCTTGTAGTTTACCTCACCCCCACCCCCCACCCCCCTCTCTCTTTCTTTCTTCACATCAGTCAGTTGAAGCCCAGGATTTCCTTGGTGACTCATTAATCATGTAAGTATTTGCTGACTCAGTGTTATAATCTGAACAGTCTGCCCTGGAAATGTGATGCAGAACATAATTGCACACTAACAACACATTTAATCACAGAGTGTGCGCGCGTTTGCGTTACCTGAGTTCATTTGGTTATCACTACAATTCATTGATAAGCAGCACAAAAGAGATAAATCAGCCCAGTCTCATTCACACCTGGGAACAGCAAGAGGGAAGAACAGGAGGGAGGGAGGGAAAAAAAAAGAAAAAAAAAAAGAAGCCAGGCTCATGCCACCTGACTGATGAATACACTCATGCATGTGGACACTTTGCTGGCGCACGGAGAATAACAGGGAGGGGATCTGGCACTTCATCAAGTAGACCTACTACTGGGAAATCACTGTGCGAGAGCGATGAGGATGATGCGTTTATCTAGCTTCCTCGGTGATGCATAACTGGTTCTGCCGGCCTCGCTCTCGCAGCGCACAGTACGGCTTCAAACAAGCAGCTCGGATGCATCAAACATTCGGTGCTTTTTATTCACTCGACATATTGCAGGAGTTTTGTGTTTGGTTAAAGCAAACAAACGTGCACTTGCAGAACCTGTCTGCCCTGACCGCTTTCTTTCTTCTTCAGTCTGCTGAAGACATTTCATCAGGTTCCACTGCACCTAATAAAAGTTGTCAACATAACCTGCCCCCGGTGTGACATGACACCCTTTCCTACAGCCACTGTAATCACAGACAAACCTGTGTTTGTGACATATTGTGGAAATCAGAAGGCGACCCATTAGACGGTTCACAGAGATGAGGCGTGTGCTTCAGTCTGTAAAGAGATTACAGCTCAGGGGTGCGTGCAAAATCATTTGTATGTGTGTGAGTTAATTGGCAGCCAAAAAGCCTAAGAGGGAATGTTCTGTGAGCCCAGCAAACAGTAACTCAGACCCAGGGCAACACTAATTATTCCAGGCTGCCCGCCAAACTCACAATATTACAGCTTCACAAAGCCATCTTAGTGCGTGTGCTTGCTCTGTGCTGCATGGTGTGGCAGGGATTGTGTTTTGAGGATAAATTGTCCAGTAGAAGATGGTTCACCCAAGGCACCGGGAGCACAGATGGAGATGTACTGATACATCTTCTTCTTACACATTAAGCAGCTTCAGCAGCGTTTTAGGCTTTAGTGACTCAGGGCTCTATTTTAAACGTCTAAAGCGTGTGGTCCAAATGCATTAAGGACATGTCCATGTGACTTTTGCTATTGTAATGGCAGAAAAAACTGTCACTGCATCAGGTGCATGGTTCAAAAGGGGTGTACTGAGTCTCTTAATTAATCATGGGAGTGTTTTGGGCGTGATATGCTATAAACCAATCAGAGCCATCTCCCATTCCCTTTAAAAGCCAGGCGTGTTTGCACCTCGGTGGATTGCTGATATAATGGCTAAGGCTGAGGTGTGGTGAGTTGATTACATATTGTGATTGACCGGTAAGTCCAGTCCCAGCACACCTTGGACATCTTCTATGTTATATTATGAGATGTGTAAATAAAGTTTTGGTTCATTATGAAACTGTGGTGGGACAAATCAGTGTAGGTGATGAATATAACCGGACGTTGTGCACCCGCCTGTGTTGGTGCATATTACTCTCTTGACAACGCACCCTTGGAATAACTCACTCAACATGCTCCTGCAATAAAACCACCCAAAACTGCAGGCTGAGACCAAAGTGATAGGTTATATTTAGTATGTATATCATGTTATTTGTGACCTTTTGATTGACAGACAACCATCAAATCTCCTCCTTCCCTTCAATTCTTAAACTGTTTGTGATCAACAGTCATTGTAGCCAAGCAGCTAAAAGGCCTTCGCTTTCCTGCATGAGCGCGACTGCTGAGGGGAAATCTGGGTGAACAGACAATAGTGAGGAGAGAAATCATGAAAGTGGGATAAATATGGAAAGGAGGGGTGGGGGTGTGGAGGGTGTAGGGGCGGGGGGGATAAGGGTAGGGGGAGAAAACTGAAAACCCAGCGAGGTAAATAAGATTTGCCTCTATTTCTGCTGATGGCTGTCAGAACACCAGCGCTTTAAGCTGCAGATTCAGTGGCAGCTCAGGGTGTGTGTGTGTGTGTGTGTGTGTGTGTGTGTGTGTGTGTGTGTGTGCGTACTTGTGTGTTTTGGTCTGTGTATGGCAGGGGCTAATTATCATGGAGGAGGGAGGGCAGGGGGAGGGTGTGCGGAGGGGTAGGGAGATGAGTGAGAAGAGGAGGACGGGAACAGCAACCCTGCCACTCACCCCCACACCCCCACCTCACTCCCAGCTCCCGACTCCCCATGTACCCCCCCCAACCTCAGTCTGGCATCCCTGCCTTGCTAATAGAATAGCAGTGGAGCATGCTTGAAAAGGGGGGTGGTTAGAAAACCTTTGATCAGCAGTCCCCTGTGACATCAATTAACCATTAATGTGCAGCCGTGGAGCAGGAAGATGGAGAGCTGTCCAGGGTCACCTCCATTCTGCAGCCACCCAGCCTGATAATGACGGCTATTTAACCCAACCGCTCTCACTGCTCCGTTCAGTGTGTGCGAGTGTGTTTAATGCTTTTGCAATAAAACTCTGCATGAGAAGATTAACCCTGGGATATTGGGCTCTTGTGAGCATCATGTGCCTCAAAAAAAAATTGTTATTATTTTCAGAATTGAGTTTAGAGTTAAGCCCGGCTGATGGAAAATATTAAACATACTGAAATGGATATTTACAAGATTGTGTGTGCAGAGAGGAGAAAGGTATCTTTATCTGTCTGTCTCTGTCTGCCACCATCAGCAACAGGCCAGACTCTCTCTCCCAGCACCTCCGGCTAAATAGCTGTATACTGAAGCGGTGTACTCTGACAAGGACAGGGCTCTGCATTACTGCAGACAAACAAACAATCATGACATTTTCTGTGTCACCCTTCACTGTCCGCTGATACATATGCGACTGTTGCCCGCACCGTTTGGCCTCCGTCTGCAGCGTCAGCCACGGCTGCACGTGTGAGTGACATTAAAATGGACAAAATCATGGATGAATGAAACCATAGGCCTGATAAGCAATCCCTTTTTCTTTGTCTCTCATTACCACCCTCTCATCTTTCTATCATATGTCTTACTCATTTGGCATTGCTGTGTGACATCTGGCAGTGGCCAGACATCCCCAAGCCGATGACCAATGTTCTCCCATAACAAGGATATACGGCTCCATTAGCCTGCAACTGATTATTTAATCATTTCTTAGATGGCTTTAATTGAAATGGCATGATTAATGGTGCAGAGGTTCGCTCCCCACAGACAGGTCTAATTGGGCTTCTGTCCTGGGTGCCTCACCTTGGATCTGTCTGCCACTGGCCACTTTACTCAGAGGGAACAAGTGGGACAGCGTCTGGGTGGGAAGAGGACATATTCGAACTAAAATAAAAAGAAGAGAACATTTTATTTTGACAGTTGGAGGGTCTTCAAGTGCATTTAAAAAACATACATTATACTGCACAGATGTCATAGGGAGGTGATCATGGTGGATGGTGGGATGGAGTCCCATGCACAGTAAGGAAAAGCACTTTGGTTACACTTAGTGCACGATTGTGACTACAACTTAATATTAGTCATTAAACACATCATGTGCTGCACTTCAAGTGACTGTTGACTTTTTCAGTATTTAACCATGATCATGACCTTTACCTAACCTTAAAGGTCCCACGTTGTATAAAGTGAGATTTCCATGTCTTCTTTGATTATAAAGCAGGTCTAGGTTCTATATTAATACTGTGCATTTCTCTGTGAACTGACACTTTGATACTTTCAAACAGCCTGTATTCAGAAACTGAGCCTTAAAACCAGCTGTCAGGACTTCTGGAACTCTGTGATGTCACAACAAAGCAGTCACTGCTCTCAGCCACGCCTCAAGCCCCGCCCACCTGGACCCACTACCAACCTCGCAGGATTTGCTTTCTCTGAGTGTTTACCTGAAATCTGCTATATTTTTATTTGAAAACAGTCAGCCAATCAGAAGAGAGTCTAGTTACTAGAGCTCCAGAGTGAAGCCTGACATGAGATGTAAAACTACACTGAGATGGTTTTTGCTTCTAATGGATATCAACACTTCAAATAATAAACACAGTAAAAGTGTAAAATATGGGACCTTTAAAGTGATAGTTCACTGTCAATGTGTCAATGTGACACACTGTATTACACCACAGATCAGCGTTGTGAGTAAGACAGAGCTAAGCGTGTTTAGGAATAGAGTAGTTCAACTGTTGAGAAAATGCAGTTCCAACGGAAAGGGCTGTTTGACAGCAAGAGAAAATGGTGAAAATATTCATACTCTAAAATATATTTTTTCAGATAGCCCTGTCCACAGCAGCACATCACTCAGCTTCTGTACCAGTACTCCTGATGCTTCTGAGCAGACTGATCCAAATCTACTGCAGGTAATACACTGACTATGTATAAGTATGACACGCAAGCCAACATCAAATAATCCCAACTACAGTATTACTTAGATTTACAGCATTTCCTAATTACATTGATTAAACTGGGAGATGTTATGTTCCTTTCAAAATATATTTGCTGCTGCAGATTAGTCATATATTAACATAATTTCTATGAGTTTTCTACCCATCTCATCTTCTTTTCTTTTGCTCTATTTTGAAAAATGAATATCCACATCATATCAGATTTGAGCT
This sequence comes from Trachinotus anak, assembly GCF_046630095.1. NCBI lineage: Eukaryota > Metazoa > Chordata > Actinopteri > Carangiformes > Carangidae > Trachinotus > Trachinotus anak. The sequence continues at coordinate 19,634,622 of NW_027273860.1, read as the reverse complement.
GTTTGTTTCTTGGCATTTTGGCTATATTTAGACAATGAGATGTGATGCAGGACTGACATTTGTAGCTGTTTCAGGATAGCAGCACTGATATACGGCCAGGATCTCGTCGTTTGGTGGAAGCTCTCATTCAGGAGTAAAGAAAATGCTGTGCACTGACAATGTCAATATCAATTCAATAATAGCTGCACCACAGTTTAAAAGATAATGGACACCCAGTAAGATGAAGACATGGAGAGAAAAGAGCAATGAGAAGACAGTACATATGCTTTTATTCCCTGAGGAGCTCAGAAAAATATCAAAATAAAGGACTATTACTTGTGCTTCCTCGTTCATGGCCAGAATTAGAGTGAAGAATAATCACAGTTTGGGCGCACAGAGGAGTGATGGCACTCCGTGTGTTTCTGATATGACTGTCGTTTTGCCTCACAAGCTCTGCTATCTAGCTCACCAAGATTAGTTAGGTCTCTAATCTATTGATCCCATGGGAACGTTTCTCCATAAGTCTCTCAATGGCTTCCTACTTAAACCCTCATCAAAGGCTGAGGCAATGCGCCCAGCGAGCTGTTTATGTCAATACATTTAATGTGATGCACTTCACAGCTCCCCTCTCAGACACCAGTGGTGGCACAAAATGAATATATATATATATATAAATATCCAGCTACAGACCCAAATAAAAATGAAATAAATAGAAAATAAATTCTCCCCTCCGAGGACCATGACGAGGAGCGCTCGGGGACAAGATCAGGGAAATGTAAGACAAATCCCGGTGCTGAGCTTCAATTCTCTTGCTGTCATTTCATGATCCCCTCCCTTCCTTTCTTCTTCTTCTTCTCCCCCCGTAAACACATTACCGCCTCACCATTCAGGCAGCCTCGTCTTTATCGCCTGTCGTCTCTGCATCTTCCGTTAATGGTATGGATAACCTGTCATGCCATTGTGCATGTGTGATCCTAACTGACAGTAAAAAGGATAAATGCCATGAATAAGCACTCCACTGAGCGTCAGCCATGACCTTTGCCACAAGGAGCTCGCAGCAGTGGATGCTTGATACACATCAGTACACGCAGACCGTAATCGACCTCACACATCATGTACTTGTTTCTGGGGTGGAAGTGATGGAAAAGAACCAATAAGCCTGTTGATTTCTGTGGACGTCATAAACACGGAGAAAGACATTCGACAGTTGAAAAAGCTAGTATATGTCTTGACTGTCTGGTCAAATTCCAGTCTGATTTTAGCTGTATTTACTTATAAAATGATCACTCAGAGAGAAGTTAGAAGAGACACAATATCTTCCTCCTTTTGTCTCTCACACAGCCTCTGTCTGGGACCCACAATATTTACCTCAACTGCAGAACATAATAGACTTTTATTAGAGGCAGGTCTTTATTTGTAACTGCCTCTGTGTGATATGTAGAATTGGTTATACCAGTATTTTAGTGCGAAGCCTTGTTTTCAGTCGCTCCCATTTGCCATGTTCAAGTTACTGCATTGAGTTGAGTTAACTCAACACTTCCTATAACTGTTTCAAATTAAAAGCCCTCAAGTGCTTCAAATCCTTTATTTCTTAACAGGGCTTTTGTTAATGTGCTGCAGTAAGAGCAAATATTATATCTTATATTTTATATGATATATATTTGTTACATATAGACTACTATTTTTCAGAATTGCTAGGAGAACTTGCATTTTTTTGGCAAAAAAATTAGATCATGTTTGTGGTTTCATTTCCATATGGTCAAGTGTCTTGAAGAACTCCATTAAGGAAGTTATATATTGACTTCATATAGATTGGCTTTAATGATACTCAACATTAACATCAGTTCTGATCAGGTCAGAGAAGGACTGGGCCCCTGTCAGGGGATCAGGCAGCACAGAGGTCAGCATTAGAGTTCATGGAAATGCACTGGATACAGTGGGTCAGTGTGGAGGATTATCATGACAAGATGAGAACCGGGAATAGAAAAATATGATGCAGATTGGACATCTCTAAACAGCCCAGTTTACTGTAGCATACGGTTCCTGTCTGTGGTGAGCTACGCCTGAATGGGAGCAGTGAGCTTGCTGGAAAAGGGATGAGAAATGGGTAAATAAATTAATCCGTACCCACCCAAATTTCAGTGTTCATCCAATATCATGGTGTCAGATGCTACACATGGAACACTTCTTATACTTGCGTTCATCTCGTCTTGTTGACAGAGAAGAGGAGATAAGGGCAGAGACAGGTCTGAGTACATTGCCTGACTGGCCTGAATCAGGTGTGAGGGTTTGAACATTTTCAGACGTTTGGCCGAGTGGAAAATTTCAGGTCAGACAAACGTTTGGCAGTGATATCCTGTTAATTACTGCTTTGCCTCTTCTCCCTTACCTGTGTGTTTACTCCATGTAAACACTGTCTCTGTTGAAGGTCCTGAGCTGAATCACTCTGCAAAACACATGGCTGGGTTTTGCTACTAAAAAATCTTTGTGGCCGATAATACATGATTTTTAACTGAATGGTCGAAGGTGGAAAATTGACCATTTGCTATATGAAGTAATTCTCAAATGGTAGCTTAGCAACGTAACCAGGCATGGCAGGCCTGTCAGGCTTCGGATTTTCTCAACATGCTGAGCAGTTAGTGTGGGGCTCTAATAAAAGCAACCCTCTGTATCTGTATCTAAAGAATTTGGAGGGTGGTGTCTGTTTTTAAATAACCTTTCCACAATTTAATAACACAATAGTGAAAGAGTTCAAACTGTCTGCCTGCTCTGATGTAAGATGCAGATGAGCTCTCACTGGGCAACCCCAGCTGTCTCCTGCATGGGCTCCTGATTGTGGTGCTGGGTGGGTGGGCAGGGGCCCCTTTACTTGCCCCTCTGGCCTTCTGGTGTGGCCTCTCCCCCACCCTTACTACATAAATATAATAATTATCATGAGTATCATTAGTATATTTTATTACATTATATTTTATCATTATTATGATATATATTAGATATATTATTATTGTATTATTGATCATTATGATACTGTGTATATATATATGTACATGTGTGAATATATCATATGTTGTTATTTCATTATTATAATGTGGTTTATTATTATTATTATTATTAAATTTCATTGTATTTCATTTGAGCATCATATATACACACACACACACACACACACACACACACACATCATACCCAATATAATTCAATCGTCTTCTGTATACACTATGTTATGTCCGCTGTCTGTCTGTTATGTTTCATGGTTTCCTTGTCGAGTGTCAAAATGTCGCTGTGCTGATAGTGATTCACTTTCTTCATGCTCGGCAAAACTTTGAGTTTAAACCTGAGTGGTTTCCCTGCACCCATCATGTCACCTTCCCGCCTCAGTTACAAGTCGCTGCAGCAGCACACCTCTAACACCTTACATCTGGAAAAAAAAAACCCCATAAAGGTCACGCTTTTATTGTTTGCTCTCTTTTCCCCCTGCAATTATTATTACTGTGTGTTTATGCTAATCATGAAATTACTTCTTTTATGATGCAGTCTGATGTGATGAAAGAACATGTAATCACAGCACATTTGACACCCTGGATAAGAACATATTGAAGCCACATCAGCCAGAGAAAAGCCCGGCACATTCCTGTTAACGCACAGAGCAGTGGACACCCCGCTCTAATCATGAGGCATACATGATGAGAATTATAACGTGGAATTAGATTTGCTGTGTAGCTGCATTTTGAGCACTGATTTAAAGCTATACATAATATATCTTAGGATGTTTGACTCACACTACTCAAGTGCCCCTTGAGTGGATAAGATTTATTTGGTCAAATGTAGTCTGAACCTGCACCACACACATTGCTGAGCTCATTCTGCTGCAGCAGTGCTATAGGGAAAACACATAAAACACTTTCAATGTCAAGGCAAAGCAAAAATAATGAACATAATACACAATATACACAGTCCTGACCTACATGGTAAGCTCAGTGCAAACACAATAATGATTACACTGTGATAAGCATCCTAGTGGACACATTAGTCAGTGTTGTTATTTTAGTGGATAGGAGTTCACGGCCCATTTATCAGCATGTTTGGTGTCTCTAGGTTATCTGGGACGTAGAAAATGGCTCAATGGAGCCAGAAACGATATCATTAATTGGGTTTGTTGTTCTTGGGAGTTAGATAATCAAAAGAGTGAGGGCTCCAGCTTTGTGTGCATTGTGAGGCCTCGCCATTGATTTTCTGTTTGGGTTTTTTTTTGTGTATGTATGTGTGTGTCTGTGTGTGTGTTGTTGTGAATTTGCTTCAGGAGCAGATTCTGGTTTTCATTTCCTGGCTGCAGAAAGGTGGCGTCTGGAAGCTGTCCTGTAATTAATCTGGCTAATCAATGGTTGATGCCTTGGGCACATGTAAAGAGTCAGCTGTTTGAGAATCACCTGTTGTGTGTGTGTGTGTGTGTGTGTGTGTGTGTGTGTGTGTGTGTCTCAAGTCTAGTGAATTTTATTTGTATAGCACCAAATCACAACAGAAGTTATCTCAATTTTTACATCGAGCAGGTCTAGACCATACTATCTTTAGCATATTGTGTGTGTGCCCTTTTTTTACTTTATGTGTGGGGTACAAAACCCAGAAGCCCACTGTACTTGTGGAGTCTGACAGCTTTGTAGGGACCAAAGTGCTGGATCCCACGTAATATCTCTTTGAGGGTTAGAATAGGGTTAGTAGGGTACAGGTCAGGGTTAGGCATTCAGTTGTGGTGGTTAAGGTTAGGGCTAGTGGCGAGGGAATGCATTATCTTAATCGGGTCCCCACAATTGTAGTAAGATGAGGTAGTGTGTTTGTGTGTGTGTGTGTGTGAGATATGTTCAGACATATCGAGATAAGAGAGGCAGAGAGTTTCAAACATGGGAAACTCACACACTTTGATATCGGTTCCTGTTGAGGCCTGAAGATGAAGGTATTTCTGAGCTCTCTGATGAAAGTTTCCATCCATAAAAGCCGTTACTATGGCAACACTCCATTACTCTTACTTTGCATAAATGAGTCAGGACAAATTAGAAATCCAATTTGTATTGTTTGCTATGCTCAGAATAGATTACAAATGTATCAGCCAGCTGATGCTAATTCGGTTGGCAGCCTGCGTTGTTCTGATGAGAAAGGAGAGGAGTGAGGGGGCGGTATCGGTAGTATGTGTAGTGTTGTTTGTCATCATCTTTATTTACCTCACGGCTACTCCACAGGCTGCAAGCATATGGCTTATGATAATTTGAGTCCATATCAGGTCTCTCTCTCACCCTGAGTCATTCTCACATCGTCTGTGAACCAGCACCAGGCTTTTATTCACTTCACTTTCAGCATGCACCTCCAAATCTGATACTAGTTAGATCATTCAAATTACCATATTGCCCAAAGGTGAAGATTCTTCTCTTTTCTTTGCCTGTTCTTATTTTTCTTCCAACTCCACAGAGAAGCTGCACAGGGAGGAGGTGTTGTGGATGTACTGTTTGTAATGTTAATTTCATATCCCAGTGGAATCTGATAGAGCGGTTTGATTGTTATTCCTCTCCGCATCAAGGTCTCACAGCAAGTGCAGCCATGTAGAGAGAAAACTCACTATATACAACATATTGCATGATTTTTCAGGGAAAAATATGTTTATCTTCTATCAACCTGCAGCACTATTATGGCAGAATTGTACACGGACAGAGAGGGTCTGGATGTTTACAGCAGCCCATTCATTCTTACACAAGGGAATCACCTCAGTAGGCCTCTTTAAACAGGCATTGCATGAACGGGGTATGTCTAATTATAGAGGCTACAATTTAAGCCTATTTCTTCCAACAGAAAATTTCTCCTTTCAGTGTCCTGCTGGAAAAGGAACGCTGGTCTTTAGAGAGGCAGTTTTAAGGGAGAGGGACTTCCACAGAAATCCCACACCACGAAAAGAAAAGGAGATGACATGAGAGCATTAGCTGGAGCAGTGGGGCCTTTTTCAGACTGCAGGCCAGACTGGTTTTTGCCAAGTATAAGTTGGTTATTCCATCGTTGTCTAAAGCTAACATAAACACACTGATGAGCCACATGTGTTGCTTCATTACTGTGAAAACACACACTGTAGTTTATTTTGACTCAATCCCACCCACACTGCCAAACTGGCATCTGAAAATAATCCCCGACATACATATTATTGTTTTTTTTCATGGTTTGTGTATGATATGTTGTTATTAGACAGTACCAAAATAAATAATGTTGCCAGCCATATTTTTTGTAGGTTAACTATTTGGCAATAATGCTACCAATGAGCAGCCAGTTAGCTTATCTTAGCACAAAGATAGAAAACAGCTTATCTGGCTCTGTGCAAATCTAACAAAATGCCTACTAGGCATCTAAACCTTACTTATTACATGATAATAAGTGACATATTAACACATTGTATCATTTGATTAATTCATTCAAAAACCGAGGTTAAAGTTAAGTGTCCTTTTTGTGCTAAGCTAGGCTAACCTGACTGATTAACAAACAGGGTGGTACCAATATTTTGTCTAACTCTTAGCCAGGAACTAAATAAACATATTTTCCAAAATGTCAGACTACTCCTCCAAAGTCGAAGATATGTAAGCTATAGCCTAGCTTAGCATAAAGACCGGTAGGGAAAGTGAAACAGGGACTCTAGGTGAATTAACAGAAAATAACAATATGAATAATAATTTGAGACTTTGCAGGGTTACGTGTTTCTTGATGTATAGTTCACTTGTGTGCCAAGAAACGAAGCCTAAGGTTTTTTGTTATTTTTAAATTTCCCTGCTCCTGCTTCTACGCCTCCTTTGCTTCCTTATATTGCCATTATTTAGACCATGCTGGAAAGGATTTGTGTACACAAAGTGCCACTGAGGCATTAATATTTTATAAACCTTTGTATAAATCTTTTTCACTGCAGGTAGACAGTCTTCATTGTACAGCAGTGAAATTACTTCAGTAAAGACTGTTGCGTGGTATTAATCAAAATATGGAAACAATCTCTTTATTTGCACAGCCAGCCATGAGCAATTGCCAGCACTTGTTTGGAGTTTTTTTAAAGCTGTAAACCTACTGTGAATCATAAAACACAGAAGTTCAGCCCAAAATTGTAAGGTTTTAAATCACTCTGACTGGAGTGAAACCTCTGCAGCCACATTGTCCCAGGGCCAGAGCTCATTCATTGTGTCAAACAACAGGTCCTCTCTCAGTGCTGGCTGCCTGGTGGGGCAGGAAAACCACAGAGAAGATGTTAGGATCTGCTATCAGAGAAACTAGTGCCCTGCGGTCTGCTGTCTGGTCACATAAAAACATCAGGGAAGCTGTGGATCAGCCTATGGACAGGTGCCAGACTGAGGTGGGAAGCATTTTCCTTGGTTTAGATCATAAAAGATCAACCTCTGATGTGTCTTTCCTCTTTTTTTCTCACTTGGTCTTGTTAGTCTTTTAGTCTATCTGCCTGTTATTTTCTCTGAGACTCTGTTTGCTTGTCTCCTCCCTCTTCCTCCCTCTCTCTGGCCTGATTAGTCTTTCTTCTGCAGACCTCTTTCATACCCACCACTGCCACCAGGACAGACAATAACATGTTCACTCACTCTTTTCATACATGTCTAGAATGGTTATTTTTAGATGATGCATGACTTGCCACATGAATTGGCAAATGAGTTTAGCCGGGATTGAATTAGGACTTGGAATTGCACGCTAATTGGAAATTACGAAACCCAGTACAAGTGTTGGCTCCAGAAGCCTGTCTGAGCATGTGTCGCTCTGCTCAAGTGGGATTTCATAAGCATCATATCAGGGTTTTCATATTTGATTCTATATGAGGGGAACAGCCAGACGCTTGAACAATAGATTGGAATTCTAACTGAACCACATGGTAAGACAATTCAGAGTGTGCCACACAAACAGAAAGTTATGAAAATTGCATGGATTTGTAGTCTAATGAGATTTCCAGAAAACTTCCAGAATAAAACCATTTCCTGTCTTTAGTCTAGTTTTCTTTAGTTTGGCCATATAGACCAGGATCTCAATACAACTTGACAAACAAAAAAATGTATGTAATCAGAGCAGCTGCACAAATGCCAAAGTGAACAGTGGGAAGAAAACAGTTACTAAGAAAACATGCTGTATTGTGCCAACATGTCCAGTCAAAACCAGTGTTGTTTCCTCAGCTGCTCAGGTGTGGTTTTGGAGAGCAATAATAGGCTTCAACTCCAGGTCCTGCTTGTCTCAGTGAATATCAGTGTCAGCTGTAGAGTACACCCACACAGTTTAGAAGAAACATTGCAAGGTCAGCATCAAATTCCAGAGATGGAAAGTAACGCCAGCTCTCTGTTAATTCTTGTGTCTGTCACGTCTTTTGTTCTGCTGAAGTTAGCATGCTAACCAGTTAGCCCTGGCTAAGGTGGTCTAGACAGGTCAATACAATGCAGAGGTCACAACACAAATGCAAAAGCAACAACACAAATGCAAAAAGCCAGAACACAAATATGAATTTGGGTTAAGAACTTCCTCAACAGTAGATGATCTTTGTTGTCATGGTTACAGTAATAACAATATGGTTAACTTTGTTGAATGATTATGGATAATAGAAACAACATAAACTGCTACTTTCACATGGGAAGCGAACACCGCTCTCCTGTGTCATATTCATCCATCCACCTCAACCTCCTCCTGACGTGGACTTTGTTGCTCTATAAACTACGTCACCGCACTTTTCCCTTTGTTCCTGTCATCATTACCACGGCCACTAGATGTTGCCTAGCAACAAAACGTAACTGTGTGTCATAATAACCTGCTGCACAAACGACCTATTGGCTCGTTTTTTTCAGGAGGACAGTCTCAGCAATCACCACCTGCTCCCGGCAAGAAACCACGTTCGGCGGCAGAAAACTGAGAAATAGCTTCTTTAAGAGAATCTCGACTCAACAACTGGACCATCCCAGGTTAAAACAACCGTTTATGAAAGCAACCCTTCATGATTTCAGTTTAGTATGTGGAAGTGTTTGCATTTGAAAGACAATTTCAAACTCTGTAGGATTTACACGAGGGCTGCAGCCACCTAGCTCCCTTAACCACATCACTGTTTTCCTCCCTGTCTCTAGTGTCATTTTTCTGAGGAGAGAAAAAAAATGTCCAGCATTAATCTCCGTGCCATATGGGTGGACTGATAGATGCTGTGATGCTAAGTGGCTCGCTCAAACCGTGCTGGCACAAAATAATTATAATTTATGAGGCCAAACATTGCGATTCATCACAGACCATGCCTTTTCAGGCAGCCATGACACATCATTACGGGGTATCGCCTTTCTCTCTCTTGTGCTTCCTAATCCAATAGAGGAGTGGTTTCATCCAAACCTACCTCGACACATGCTATTGTCTTTGGTGTTGCTGTGCAGTAATGGCTTTGACCTGTCAAGATGTAGACTGAGGGACTACTAATGAAGGTTTATGTGACACGGTGAAGACGTCAGTCAGACGCCATTAGGACATCCTTATGGCACCACCGCAGCGGCCTTGCAGGAGAGAACTTCCTGTGCTGTTAAGACTTAAGTATGTGTGAGCCGGCATCGTATGAACCGTGCTCTGGTGAAATACTGGCTAATCATGTCATTACACCGTCCCTTTCAAGTGAACATTGTTGCGACTTTAAAGCCACAGATCCCCCTAATACAGAATTAGTTCCCATTTTCCACACTGCTTCATTTTAAATAAAGATTCTTAGGCATTTTGCAGCTAAATCAGTTCCAATTAAAAAAGTAACCATTAGTTCTAAAGCAATAAAATTAAATGGACAATATTTCATCACACTCTTTGTGTGTAACAATAAGGATGTGATTTAAAGCTATTGAAAAGGATGGGAATCTCATTTCATTTGAAACTTTTTGTGACCAAGTATTCATCGTTTTTACAGCAGTAACTGGATATTAAGTGAACTTTGATCATTTGTAGGACAACAGTTAAGAAAAAACTAAAGTGACTGTCTGCACTACAAGAATGAATTCACTAGCTGATTAGTTCAGGATGCAGCAGAAGTGCTGGCAAACAATGAAATGTTGATTTGTAATTAGTTTGGTGCTTTCAGAATGAAATTCTTCCTTCTCCAAAACACAGCCCGGGCCAGAGATCTCTGCAGCTGGAAAACAGTAAAGTATTTATTGATCCCAATGATAACTGTCTTTCCCACCAGGTGACCCCACTGTCTCTGCAGGGATCTGGGTCCGCCTCTGTCTCTACCTGCACGCCGCCTTCAGCTAAACCTCTCTAAGAATGAACTTCTAGTCATCCCAGCCAATCAGTCTCTTCATCACAATATCAGTATCAAAATTACCTCTTCATCCCTTACCTCAAACAAGGTTGCAAGAAGCCTAGACCTCATGTTTGATGACCAGCTATCCTTCTCTGATCATACAACATCAATGGTCACCTTTCACCTCGACTACTGCAATGCTCTCCCAAAATCTGGCACCCCCAGACATGACTAACTAGCACTTACTACGCGCTTTCAGTGCCCTTCTTTACTTCATCTCTTTGCACTCATAATATAGATATAGTACTAAATGCTGGAGTACTAAGTACCAAGGTCTGCTACAGCACTGAAGCTTTAGCTTTGGATAAAGGCGTCAAAATAAAATGAATGAAATGTAATGTAATGTAAAATCATTGGTATTGATAAACAAACTAACAGACCCTGCCAGTGCACTCTGTTACACTGTATATACTCTGTGTATATCTGTTATAGTGTCACTTTCTGAGGAAATGCAAAATGGTTGTAAAATTTGGAGTCCATTGTGAGCCTGTAGCATTTGTTGACAAACTCCACCCAGGATTCCAAGTGAGCTGAATATAGTAAGACAAGCAGAGGGCGTGTCAACAGTGTGTATTGAAAGTCACTGGGGCATGTCATTTATGAAGAGTGCAGGTGCTGTGACGTGTTGGAGGACAGAGTCTGCACTTGTTTGCAATTTCCAACCAGCTTCCAAGTAGACACCCAGACAGAAATAGTTTGCAGTTTGCAGGATATGTATGTCATACACCAACCTCATAACCCAGCAGAGAGATGTCAGGGGACTCCTAAAGCCTTCCCGTGTAATCTCCATCTTCAGTCATCCATATGTTCTGAGAGGTTGAGAAGGATGGAGAAGTCTTTCAGTTTTGCAGGTTTTGCTTTTTCCCTTTTCCTTGTTGCATGTATGACCTACAGCAGTGCCTGGCTGAGACCTTGTAGTGTGTGCAGTCAAAAAAATCAATGTTGTTTAAAAAAAACCCAGAAGGCCTCAGAAAGCACAGTTGACAAATACATGTGCCCAGTATTACATTTCAGAAAACACTGTGTTAATCTTTGCAGAATGTTTGAAACCTCCTGTCCTGTGTGTGGTGTCGGATTCACATCGGTCTCAGTAGCACAGGAGCATGTATGTATCTGTTCTTCCTTATTATGTCAATTCTCAGTCATGTGTAATATATGAAAAACATGGAGCTAAAGCAAAAGAAAAAAGCATGGAAAAAAAAAACGCACTGCATCTCAACCATTAGTGTGTGTCCAATTGTGGGCCCCCTCTGAGCTTGATTATGTGCAAAGCTCACTTTCATATTGAAATCAGACTTCATTTATGTGTGTGTGTGTGGTGGTGGAGGGGAGGGGCATGGGGTCGGGGGCCTGTCACTGACTCAGTGCATTTGTAAAAAGGGCAATTGCATCAAATTGATTGAAGAGCTGTTGAGACTGGTGACGGCTCCTGCATTCAGCATGCAGGCCACTTTTATGCATCAGTACTTCTTGTATTGCCTCACTCTGCCGGGTTTTCAACGCTGATTACATGTCCCACCCCCACAAAATGTCAGAAAAAGGATGCACCCAGACTTCCGCGGCCGGGCTGTCCTCCATTTTGGCCCCGGAGTTGTTGTGCATGGGCTAATCTTCTTGAAGGACAGGAGGGTCAGTGGAGATGAACCATGAACTGCCTCCGCCCCGTCCCACAGCGCCGCATGAAATAGGGCCTCTCCTTTTGGCATGGTGGTTATATTTCCATGTTAGGGAGCACCTGTCTCCATGGTGCATTTATGAGGCGCTGCACAGCTGTTTCACAGGTTCCAGCACACACACATTTTCTATATGATTCATGCCTCTCCTCCCCTTTAACAGTGATCCCCTTTACTTTCCATTACCAACATTTGTACCTTAGCCTTTTAAATGAACTCGAACCTTCTGTCTCAGCAGTAAACCAAGATATAGACCTCTTCCCTGTCTTTCTCTCTGTTCTGCCAGATGGTTTTGGGTGACATTCTCAACCTGCAGTAACTGAGTGAGCAGAGTCATGTTCACATGTAGGACAAGACAGGGGTGAGAGGTGTGACTTTGGTTAGTGCAGTTTGACACAGGAACAGGGGAGGACGAGGATAATCGACTCCGCAGGTTGGTGACATTATGATCTTTCAACATAAAGACTTCCCTCCTCTTATCTGTGAGGGGAGGAGGGAAATATTAAATATTAAAACGATTTAAGTAAAGCACATGATGGAGTGGTGACACTGCAAAAATCCTCATCTTGTACGCTAAGAGGAGAATGGTGGTGAGAAAGAACACACAGGACATGAGAAAAATACTTAAAGGTTAAAGGGAGCAATTGTTGGAAGCACCGGAGCTTTATAATTTCTTCCCAACTCTGTTATCCAACCTATTGTGCAGCTCACACGTCTTTTTAGAGAAGTAGACATTAAACCAAAATTGCCAAAAGCTTTCAAGCATTCAGGCTTGCGCATATTCATAGTTATTATTCCTCAAATTTGAATGATGACTAAAGGTCGACATGGCGTCGGCCATTTTTCATGTACGCCATCAAACCTGACAAAGGCTTTTTAAAGTGGTTAAAAAAGAACCATTTTCACTATCTTATGGCTTTTATTTGGCACATTGCTAAGAATGGAAACACAGGGTATACAAAACCAACAAAAGGCACTTTGTCTCTACCTCTGAGACATATATCCCTGGCCCAATTACAGGAGCTGTACAGACTTGGGCTGCATTGTGATCAACAATTACTTATCTCCACCCTCCTCCATCCTCTTGGCCTGTCCTCCCTCAGCTCTTTGAAGCTAATAGAAATTATTTACCTTGGTAATATGGGAGCCCGTCCTGCTTTGATACAGGCCCTTACCAAATGCAGACTGATTGTGTTCATGGAGAGACCACTCTCAACCCATAAGTAACGTTATGATTTGAACTCCTTCATTTCATGGTTATTTCCATTTTATTCAGAGGCCCCTATTTACTTCCTCCATCCTTTTCCATCTACTTGTAGGTACCTTTTCAGGGTTACATTAATGGGGTTCTGTTGTTATGGCTGCATGGTTTTGCTCCGTCTCATCTTGGAAATAGGCCTCATCAGAGATTTGATGAGAACATACTAATAGGACAGATGTTTGGAGGGAAAATCAATATAGATTAGCTATTGGGAGGTATGGGGATAAAAGACACTCAATGCCTGAAATAGCTCGAGTGCATGGAACCAGGCAACTCATGTATGATTAGCAGGACACTGCTCTGAAAAACATTTTTTTTTTTCAAAAAAAAGATTTTTACTTTTTTCCTCTATTCTCCAGCAGCTAAACTCTCTCTCTCTCTCTCTCTCTCTCTCTCTCTCTTTCTTTTGCAGCAGCATTGTTTTGTTTGTTCAACTTTTATCCCAGAAATTGATTCAAACTCTAAAAACAGCTGCCTTCATTTATTACAGAAGTAACAGAGTTCAACCTTAAGGTCTATATAAATCTGTACAATATTAAGGTAAAATAGATGCCATGAGAAGAAAAAAAAGGTTTCAATCAGATTTGATTTTTAAATTTGGCACCAGTGTTTGCACAATGTGACACAACTGAAGGTTGAGGCGAAAGGCCAAATCAGACAGCATGTGAACGAACAGGCGCCTTTGACTGATTCATAACCAGACAACAGCAGAGAAAATGTGAAACACTGCTGCTTAAGATTACCTGTTTGGCCTTTTGAACCAGATTCTCACACAAAAAGAAAAAAGCCACAAAAGTAAAGTAGAAGAGCCATAAAGCAGGCGCATTTCTCTAGCAGTGCAGTCTAAGTCAAGGCGACCCTGTACCAATAAGTGGTATACTGTAGATAATGGATGGATGGTTTTCCCACTACTACTCTTACTTCCTCATTGAGAAACCTGGATCAGGCCTTGTGCCCCGCACACCACTGCTGCTCCAGGTTGACAGGTGAAAGAGCAGAGAGTCTCAAGATGGTTTAGAGGAGGAAACATCAGAGACTCAGTCAGACCCAGACTCAGATGAGGAGTCTGTTGAGACCAGAATTGAAGACTAGCAGAGGTATCAGAACGGTTAGCATGGTTAGCATCTCTTATTTGTTTATACTATTGGTTAGGTTGTTACTGGCAGTGGCTGACACAGTGTTAGTGGTTGTGCTAATGCAAACTCTCGCTCTCTGCACTGACAAGATTTCAGGTTTATTTAGCCCTGCCCTCCATACCCACAAGTTGACTGGATTGGTTCCTTAAGTTATCTGACGTATGAATCCCTGGCTGTTTGAATCTGTTTTTATGAGACTGTGATTGATTCACTGCAGTTCAAGTGGAAACACTTGCTCGCATCAATTGAATGTTAACAAGCTTAATAACTTGATTTTCAGCAAAGGGGGTCTCTAACAGTCATACAACTTTACTGAATGCACACAAGCTATAACGTCCCTGAACAAACTGAATGGACTATTGAGGTTTCAGAAAAGCTCAGAGAATCGAATCAGCCCAGAGTACCATCAGATGAGGGAGTCTTGAGAACTTTTGAAGGGACTGATGAGCTTGAATGGATTCGAGGAATGAGGCCGCCTCTTCAATAATTGGTCTAACTTACTGTAAACCTTGAAGTTAGTTTGTGAAAGTATAGGAGCTCCTTTTAGAACATGAAAGAGCGATTACCCTGCTGAAGTGCCTGAGATTACAGGTCATGTAATTTTAATTATTTTGGTATGCAGAAGTGTTTGGTTTACACTGAAAGCTCCCAACCAGGAATGCAGTGTGGCTGATTGTGCTGTGTATCTGCAGTATATCTCTCTACTATGGAATTTATTTTTAAGGTGTAAGCACTTGTTTTGAAGCTTACAGTTTCATCAGGTCTCCTGGTGGATTCCTTTACAGCACAGAGCAAATGAAACAAAATGTTCTCCATGTGCCATTACTCTCATGTAGTTCCTGTGAAATAACTGCAATACAAATCCTCTTGCTGTATATCTGTAGTGTTTACATTACAGTGTAATATACACATTGTGCAATATAATGTACATTGTCACATGCAAATCTTATCAGACGTACAGTATTGTACCTGAATTCTAAATATAAGCACATTAATCCACTTTGTACCACAACCCCGTACATATCATAGATATCCAGCTCTTGTCTATATATAATGGCTACATGTTTATCTTAAAATCTTAGTTTAGTTGCATGTGTGTATCTCTGTGACCTTGATAATTTGCTGTCTGTGTACTGAGAGCTCCTGAGAGCAGTAATCTAATTCCTTGTGCAGTATGTGTCAACACAGTTTACTTGGCTAATAAGAGTGATTCTGGCTGTAGTTCAGAAAATGAACAAAGGTGCTTTTTGTTTAGTTAGAAGGTCAAGTAGTAACAAGGTCCAACAAAGTGAGAAGTCCTCGCTCCCAGAAATAAACTGGGTAGATTATCAGTGGCTTTGAAAATTACTGGCAGAACGACAAATGGGCCTCCAAACCAAACAACAAAATATGTTTGTCATTGCTTTCCCATGACCCATGTAAGTGGTTTATGATCTGACATCCCTATTGGCCAGTCAGTGCTTCCAAAACTGTTCAAGTCTGTGTATGACTTTAACAAATGATCTTCTATCTCTGTGGTTTGGTTTTGTTTAGGCACAAAACTGTTTTTTAACAGTAGGACAAGGTCATTGTTTGGGTTTAAAAGGCTACTTGGTTAAGTGTTGCACACGGGCACGTAATTCTCTTCAATTGAACTTGCAAAACTTAGACGTTAACCCCATTACTCATGGTTCATTACTCACACACACATTATACATATGTGTCACTACATTTATATGTGTTTCTGCTGCTTTTGCTCACATGTAAATACAGAAACATAAACACATCATAATATGGCTGCACGCCGCAGGATGTCTGGGTCTACTGAATGACACGCGTCTTCCTGCGTCTCACCCAAAGGACCCCCAAAGCTGCACAAAAGGCCTGTGTGAGTTTACTCCATCAATTAACCTACTAAAATATTGCTTGCTATTGCACATGAAAATATATCAGGTGAGAATAAATCAGATTATGAATGAACAACATGATAACTACAAACAATGAAAAATAATATGGCAGGGGTGTCTATTGTCCATTAGTATGTCCAACATTACTATGAGTCCCACATAAGGTTATGGAAAGACGGGGGTAACGGTAGAAATCAATTTTAGTAGGACACAAGACACTGGACACAGCAGTCTCTACCCTGATCCTCTCTTCCAGCACTGTCCTTGTGTCCTAAGCATCTTCTGCTCTGCCATCCCTCTGGTTTCTGTAGGTTTAGTTTAGACAACTAAAACCTCTCGCTCGGTGTTTAGATAGACTGCCTTTGTGGGTAAAAGCCACCAGCACAAATCTGCCACAAGCTTTTACATCTTTCATCTCACCTTTTATAGCCTCACAGGCTGCTTTTGATTCAAACATTCTTTCCCTGCACCAGAGGTTAACTCCTCACTGAGTCCACACCAGAACAAAAGAATAACTCTTGTACCTTGCTTGCGCAGCAGGAAGCTGCCTTTTAGCAAATGGAGTAAAATTAACCAATGGGCTCTAAGTATGAGGTCTAATCCTGTGAGTTTTGTTGCTAACGGTGATCTGAGTTAGCTCCTGTAAGGTCACTGTGGGCTGGATAAAGCAGTGTGTGTGTGATGTGTTGAAGTGTACCTTTGATTAGAGGAGAGAGAACATGCAATTTCTGAGCCCTCACTGCAAATTTGAACAAATTCCATTTTACTGAAATTATGCTAAAAAAATGAATAGGACACTCAAATCATTTCCTCCTTTTCTTCTTGCACAGAAGTAATTTTGTCATTTGCAGATTCTTGAAATTATGCACAAGTCTGCATGAGGTGATGGTTAAATCAAAAAGTAAATCAGCTTGTTCTGCCATCTTTTCATAAAACCAGGGAAAATGCCAGTTAGCGTTTGGTCTCTCTGCCACTCAAATTTCTCTTCTCTCAAAGGCAGTCGCATTTTGTGATTGAATTTTCAGTTTTTCTTTTTTTTTTTTTTTAATCAAGTTTTTAACATGCTGATTTCAAGGTTGAATGTTGTAGACAAGAAACAGTATTAAATGTGACACCTTTGTGTTTGGCCAAATTGATCAACAGCTTCATGATGAATACTTTTAAAAAATTAAATGAAGGAATGCTGCTACAGAATTTCTCTTTAACATTTGAAAAAAATTAAAGGTCCCATATTTCACACTTTTCCAGTGTTTTATTTGAAGTGTTGATATCCATAAGAATAAATGTTTGTGATTTTAAGAACCAAAAACCATCTCCTCTCTCAGGCTTCTCTCTGGAGCTCTAGCAAGAACAGGTTGGTGAGGCAGTCAGACGATCAGAAAATCTTAAATCTTCTGATTGGCTGACTGTTTTCCAGTCAAATAAAAATATAGCACATTTCAGGTAAACACTCAAGTAAACCAAATCCTGCAAGGCTGGACACTGGGTCCAGGTGGGCGGGGCTTGGGGCATGGCTGAGAGCAGTGATACAAAGATACAGAAGTCCTGACGGCTGGTTTTCAGGCTCAGTTTCTGAATACAGGCTGTGTGCATTTCTCTGTGGACTGAGGCTTTGATACTTTCACACTATTAATATAGAACCTAGACCTGCTTTAGAATCAGAAACACATAGACATCTACCTTTATACTATATGGGACCTTTAAATGTCTGTGGTGCTTTCAATACATACATATTCTGTTTCTTTTACTTTTAAAGTTGGGCTGCAGTTTTTAATGTAATATGTACAGATTATTACTAAACATTAAAATCTGCGCAAAATGGAATAAATGAATTGATTGAAAGCACTGTATATTGTTGCTTCTGATTGTTACACACCCATACATTCAACAGTGAACATTCTTCTTTCTCTTTTTTCTCTCACATGGTGTTGTGTTTCCCTTTGTTCAGCTCCATCTCTCACATCCTGAGCGATCATGGACGTTGGATATCCAGTCACCTTCTAGTACCCCCCTCCCCCCAAACCCGCCTTAACCCTTTGATAAAATCAGCTAGAGCTAGTAACATCCTGCTAACATACTCGGTCATTAACATTTTCCATTTAGAGCGCCTGTCAGAGCCTATTAGACCTGTGTCAGAAGACCTGAGAGCATCAGGGGAGGGTACCTGGTGTCTGGTGTCAGACCCGTCAACTCAAACCAACCCCCCCAAGTCTGCTTCCGATCTTAATAAATGCAGACAACCTGAGCTTCAAGTACCCAAATCAATGGAGCATGGCAAGGTCAACATGCAGACGCCCACTTCCAGTTACAAACTGGAGGAAGTGTTTTATGGGGGACTGGGTGAGGGGGTGGTGCTGACAGCCCCCACTTCGAGTATAACCACCTTGATGTACAAGGCCGTGGTGCAGTGATGTGATGAGGTGAATTATTCAAACAATAAGGTTACAATATTGCTTTCAACTGGTCAAGTCCCACAAAGCTGCAGGATTAGATGGTGAATTTGCTCCTAATATTCTTTAAAGGATGGGCTTTTTAATTTTTCATGTCTGTCTTGTCAGGTGCTCATGTACACTGAAATTGTTTTTGCTTGCTCTAATCATTCCTCTTGTTAAGACAGCCCTTTCTAAAGCACTTCCACTGTAAGTGAATGAGACAGCTACAGTCCTAGGGTTGTGTAAAAATACATTTCAGGGTTTAACTGAGGCGTATAAGACCACAGTAGGCTGAATTAAACAGATTAAGTGGCTATCTTCCAAGTTTACAGTCTTTTTAGTATAAAATTCCCTCTTTGTGTTAGTATCCGCCCACTGCTGCTCAGCACAGAAACAATGTCCCACAACAGAAAGAGGGAATTTCTTACAGAAAAGACTGTAACTTTGATAAATTCTCTTTAAAAAAAGTGTTTCAGTGTAGATGGGGGCCTGTGGGTGTTGTTTTAAGACTCATCTTTTAACTACAACTTTTAAGAGCCTTAAAGGGAAATGACACTTTAATACAGCTTGACTTTTGGCCATCAACATTGTACTCGCCAAGCTAATCCCTGACATTCAGTCATGCAGCGGCCAATAACAAGAAATATGAGCAATTCATCAATTCCCCAGGTCAACCAAAAGTAGGGCTGCAACTAACTGTTGTTTTTATTATTGATTAAAGTAATAATAAAGTAATAATATGTAAGTTTTCCACAATAAAATGTCTAAAAACAGCTAGACCTATGTTATATATGTTGTTGAGTTGTGTTCTTACATTATCCCGAATGTTTCCAGCAATTTTCAAAACCTAGAGAAATCAGTGATTTTAATCATGGTAACAGTCCGTTGGTCGCCTGTCAATGACATCACATGCCCTATATGCATGTGTCAGTGTTGTGGTGGTCTGGCAGAGGCTTTTTTCCATTTTTCAGATACACTTTTTACAGTTTGGTTGTTTTCAACTATGTATGTTTCAACTCAATGAAAGATGTTAGTTATCAGACATCTGGATCTTAAGTTATCTGAGAAAAAAAGTCAAGCAAATGTTAGACAGTTTCAGCTCCAGGAAGTCCTGTGTCTGCTGAACAGTGTCAGCGAGTCACTGATTTTTAATGAGAACCTGCTTTATTCAGTGTTTCTACTGGTTTTAATCCCTGGTTTGTTTGTTTTGGAGAGGAGGAGACCTCTGTGGATGATTCAGCTGCCTATAAAAACATCCTTAGCAATTGACACTGAAGGAATTCAAACTTGGGGAAGCTGAGGGCAATGATGATGAAGACAACAACTCCCATGATCCCACACTACTTCATGATGTCACCCAATGCTGTCTTTTGTTATTGTTTTATATTGTATTGAGAGACCCCTAGCAACAGCTTAAACTGCATATTATTTCCTCAGTTGATCAATTAAGCATTTAGTCCATGAAATGTCAGAAGTAGCAGAAATAAACTACCATGACAGCTCCCCAAAGCCCAAACTGATTTCCTTAAATTACTTTTTTATGTTTTTTTGACTAATGGTCCAAAGCAAACAATATTTAATTTACTGTCATACATGATACAAACAAGCAGGAAATCCTCATATTTCAGAAGCTGGAACTGGCAATTATTAGGCATTTTTGCTTGACATGGACGAATCAATAGTCAAAATAGTAGACAGATAATTTTCTTTTGACCGACTAATTAATTAATCGGCTCATTGCTGCAGCTCAACGGTACAGTTCATTATTAAATTGGTCCAAATTTGACCTTCATATTTGCACAGATTATCATGATCGTCTTTGATGCACTCACTTTCAGTTTTACTTCCATGTACAGTGTTCCCAAATGTCAGCATTTACATGGGACTGGTCAGAACGCCATCATAATGGGCAACAAAATAACAACCAAGTTGTGATAAACCAGTTCTTTCCTATGAATATGTAAATTCAACATTTGTTTTTACACATAAATCCACTCATTGCTGATTCACATGTTTCCCATATACTTCTTTAAAGTCATGCTGTGGCATGTCACTGTGTGCAACTTCAGTTTGCATATATGCATATGCAGGTGCAAGAGCACAATCACATCGACGTGCAGACAAATGTGTGTGTGGATCCGAGACCCCGTCCTTTTCTGCCTCTGTCATCTCGATCTGCGTGGCATTTTCCAGGGGCCTCAGGTCTCAAACTGTCACTTACTGGGAGAGGTGGTGAAAGGCAGTTGGACGCTTCTTTCTTTGGCTGTGGCCTCTTTGTTTCCCTGGTTGAAGCAGCTGAATAGTGGGATACTGGGATGTGCACAGTGATACTGCAGAGCACACTGCCCAAAGGCAAGAGCATTATCATTCATTCTTGCATCAATGTGCATTTCCTAAATATGTAAAAAGGAGAGATTGCGGCACCCAGAGAACGCCCTCTTGCATAGATTGAGGCCTGTATAGTCATTTGTCAGCTCTGTATGGAAACTTGATGGAAAAACATGGCACATTGGAAAATCTCATCATTTCAGCTTTCGTGCTGCAAACCCCCCCCCCCCAAAAGAAAAAACACCACAATACAAGCAGCATTGTGCGCCCTGACAAAAGATGAAAGGCATTTCTTTGCACTCACTGGTATCAATAGAGTGCTATAACAGGCAGCGCTCTTTTTAGACATCGGTTTTAGACGACTCAAGTCACTCGTGCAAATTGCCAATCGCCCCGCTAATGCTTCCACACAGAGGGGATGGGTGCACCTGTTTACCCATGTGGGTTTATTTGTCAAACATGATAATATATTTTTCAAATGTAAAGCATTTGTGTGCAGGCTGATTTGAAGTGTAATGGGTTTCTTTGGATTGCCAGTGGGATTGCTTTGATGCTTGACATGTTATTGTGCTGCATGTTATTGTATGTAGGTTACAAAAAGCTGTTCATTCCTCTCCAGAGGATCAGGCTGACAAATGTGAATGCATCGCCCGTATGGATTGTGGGCTTGGAGGCGGCCTCATTGCATTGCATGCACTGACAGTTGACACACACACATCATGCGACTTGTGACGGGGATTTTACTTATAAATTAACAGTAGAATTGAAAGTTCATAGACAAATAATTTATCAGCATGAAAGCACGCTGCAAAACTAGGACTTCATGTCCCATGACTGTTGCTGTCAACACTGCATTTTAATATTTATGGCATCTCCTGAACTCATCTGGCATCGGAGCTGCTGGTGAATTCAAGACTTCTCTACTTTTGTTTATTTGGGACTTGCAATCAGTGCAAATCAAAACGGGGGGAGGAGGAGGAGGAGGAGGAGGAGGAGGAGGAGGAGGGGAGAGTTGGGGTGGTGGGGGTGTGGAGGAAAAATAACAAATGAGAACAAGTGAGACGGCGAGAGATAAAGACTGAGGGACAGAGAGAGATGATAAACACGCAGAGTGTCTGTGAGATGACCGTGGGAATAGCAGCCTGTGGCAGCAGAATAAATTTGAATGCAGTTAATAAATAACTTTGTGAACCGCAGCACCTGGCCCAGTCTCCAGTGTGATCCAGTGTCATGGCGAGGCCTGCGCTGATTATTCACAAACCTTCCTGTCAGATGAATAGGTCTCCTGCCTCTACACTTTGCCTCTTTGCCTCGTCTGCAGTGTGGGTGAAACGCGAGCACCAGTGGAGGGAATAGTTGGGAGCTTTCATATTCTATAGACAAACACAGACCAGGGCTTAACGAGAGATCCTGTTTTAACTGAATTAACACCACCATGTACTATACAATAGAGAATAGCCTCAGTCTAAATATAGACAGTGGTGCTCTAAAGTCCATTGGGGCCCTTGGCAAAAATAGCCAGGGGGCCCATCCAATCAGTGTTCATCACCATTATGTAATAAATACTCTGACGCCAATGAAAAATGTATGAAATCCAACCATTTTTTTTTCAATTCCAAATGTTCATGTTTAATTTTGAAAATATAAATTTAAAGAACGTGAAAAACCTTTTAATATAAAGAACCACAAAAACCTAAATAAATAACTAAATGACTTAAACTCTGTCACATTGTAAATGACCCAGTAAATAGTGTTGGCACCGTAGCAACTGTGCAGCCTTTACTGAAAGTTGGCAACACTTTGCTTCTGAGATACCGCTGCAAAACGTCTATTGGTTGTTAGTCAGCCCTCGGGGGGCCTGCTAACAGCCTGGGGCCCCAAGCAGTTGCCTGCCTTGCCTGTTCTGAATATAGAGACAGAATCAAAGAGAGTGAGTGAGATATGCTTTGAAAGAGGGCTCTGTAAACGTATATTAGTGGCAGGAAGTGGCACAAATCCATTGAGCCTCATTGATGTAGCCCTCAGTCAGATAGACCCCAGATGATATGATGACAGTCTCCTCCTCACGCTGCCTGGTAACAGGATCTAGGCATAAAGTCATGCTTACAAATCTGGGTTGGATATTAACTATGTAAATACCCCCCAGCTCACAATTAAACATGCCCCTCATCTCTCCTCTCCACCTTCGTTCTCTTTCTTCTTCTTCCTCTACACCCCGGGCCGTGTCTGCTGCTCTCAGGGCAAACTGTGCCCCCGCTGGGGGAAGAGGAAGACCAGAGGCCTCCCTATCATTAAACTCATTTCCTAAATCAACAGGGTGCACTAATGAGAAATTCTAATTAATATTCTAATTATTTTTGTAATTGCCTCTGCCAAGTGATTATGAGCAGGGCCAATCCTTAATTCTGCCTCAGCTACAGATAGGCAGTAACAGCTAAAGTTCATATTCTCAGTGTTCTCCTCAACATGTTAAACTATCAGGAGTAATTAGAGAGTCCTTTGATGATAAATAATGCCCTCACAACTCATTTAGCTTAAGTCTACATGACGTTCTACCTCATTGTGCACATCAGCTTGCCTGAGGTCATGGAAAAGTACATTCGGGAGCTGTTAAATGGATTGAGTTTTTTTTTTTTGTGTAAGGTAATGACTGCAGATGTTTAAAGAAATTAAAAGAAAACACACGTTCACATTTACCTCTAATGTGATCTATTCGTGCAGATTTTGTATGAAGGTTTTGTCTCTCCAGGTTTGGAGGTATCTGTCTCTGAAATTTCTGCCACTGCCTCCGCACAGAGGTGATGAATGGAATTTCATTTGAGGAACTCACGGCACTAAAAAATGAAATTAAAAAAACCCCAAAACAGACTGTTAATCAACAGAGCACAGACAACAGTTTTCATGGGAACTGTTTGATTGAAAGTGACACCACTTATTCTCCTCAGTTGTTCTCATTGAGGCCTGTGGATAACTGGGACATTGTTTCCAGAAAGACACTTTAAAAATCTAATTTTACAACACTTTAAAGGATGAAAACAAAATTCCTTTCACCTCTTTTGTATTGGGCTGGAGGTGACGTCTCAAAGACAACTCTGTCAAAATTTCGACATGGTTACTACAGATGTTTGTTTGCTTTGTTTTTTGTGATGTGCATTAACCAGCCCTTAAGGAAAGATGCAACATTACTTTTACTTTTGACAGATGTAAGTAAGAAGCAGCTCATCAGAGGCATTGGATGTATTCTCTTCCTAATGCAAAATTTCCCAAGCATAGTTTTTATTTTAATATTTTAAATTGTGCATTGTTTCCATCCATGTTTGCAGCGAGCAGTCGTCTTCTTTTTCCTTGTCTTTGGTGCGGTACTGGTATGTTACCAGTGTCCCCATGTGCTCACACACATGCATGCAAAGAAAGCATTAAACATTGCTTCTTAGTGGTGAGAAACTCCACACTGTACCTTTAACATCAGTTGATCCACAGAATTTAAACCAGAGGTTGAAAGCTGCTTCTCCAGGCTACACTGGGGCAAATGTGCATGGGGCTCGTTCAGAGGTGTTTGTGTGGCTGTTTCCTTTATACTCGTACAGTCTCTCAGTATCACATTTGCATTTCAGCTGCATTTCTCAGTCATCCATCTCTTCTATTTTAATCAATCCAGTTGTTTACACAGGCTGTGAAATGGTTGCGTTTTATTTTTTACACTTCAAGTTTATCTTTTCCCATTTTACATTCATGAGTGCAGTGATTGTGTATTGGGCTGTGGGAGCTACAGCTCAATACTGTGCCTGAGTGTCTCCTGTGTAGACACAGCAGAACACTGAAGCTGCTGCTGCCCTGCTAACAGAGGAGGAGAACATGTGTTCAGAGGATCGGTCCCTGTGAAGACGTAGAGACCTATTTACATGTGTCTTTAGCGAACCTTAAGTTCAGCCTAACTCAGCAGGTTTGCATCAGAGCCGAGACCTGCGGTGTTTAATGAGAAAAACCTCATGACATACAATATTGAATCAAAACAATATCTGACAGTACACCACTCTGTGTGCACAATATCAACACACTGCTCTTACTCTTAAAGAAGTGGGTGCAGGGCATGAAAACAAATAAAATATGTGCCAATGCAGCATGTAGCTCTACAGATCTGTGTTGCTGTTCATCTGTTTATGCCCATGTGTTTATCTATGTTTGTGTGTGTGGAGCAATATAGAGGATGCTCTATCTGTTATTGCCATGTGTGCGACTGCTGATAAGACCCACACTTATGGAGCCCTGGGGGACTTTGTTGAAGACAGTCAAAGATCTTAAAAACAGGCTCAACTAAATGTGATAAGTCATACCGCATGACTATATTAACCACATATACAGCGATACGTTCTCCACAGTCTGGAGTCCTCCAGCAAAAGCTCTCTTCATTGGACCAAGTGCTGCCCAAGCTGTGGGTGAATCACTGACAGCTGTAGCAGGGGTCCTGCTGTCCGCCCTGGAGCCATAAGAGGCTTCCTACCCGGCAGCATGGCCGTAAAAGCCTGCTGGGCGTGGCCTGGAGGGGCTCGGTGGCAGATGAGGCCTTTGACCAATTCATCTGGACATGGAGGGTGCAGAGAGGGAGCCAGTGACATCTCAAGGCTCCCCCTCTGTTGGAGCGTCATGGCCGTGTGTGGACATGGCAGGAGCTGTGGAGACCCCCACCCCTCCACCCCCCACCCCTCCCCCCTCCACCCCAGGAGAAGATCAGATGAGATCAAAGCAATGGAGAATATTTCAGATGGGCTGTGTTTCCATGAGGGAGTTGTAGCATCACCCTCGTATCAACGGCTGGATGAGTTTACTCTCTCCATCCCGAGCTGGGGGGGAATAATCAGGCTTTGTCAGCTGTTGAATTTTAAGTTTCATTTCCACTTGTTTTCACTCGCAGACAGAGAAATCTGGTTGTGTGAGGTTAATCGACGCGTAATTTTACACTTACTTAATATGATTTTACACACCCCAACTGCAGTTTGACTAAGCTCTAGCCAGACTGGTGTTACTTTGTCAACAAGCAGTGGATATGTTGAACACACTTAACTTTCCCACTGTGATAATTCCCCCCAGGGTCAGCTCCAGCTATCTGCTTTGCCTTGAGCTGCAGACATTCCTCGCAGAATTTCCCCCCTAATACTCTTATTTTTCTATTTCTGTTTTTTTTTTTTCTTTTTTCAACCATTTCAGTTTTTCTTTATTTTTTTATTTTTTGCATTTATCTGGGAGCCGTGTGTCTTGTTTGTTGGAGGCACAAACTGTTTTGCATTTGCTAACATACACAGAGCATAAATATTGGATTAAGTTAACAAATCCGAGGGGCTCACCTCTGAATGGTATCAGCGAGTCGGTCTTTGGAGCCGGCAGGAATGCCACAGTCGCAGTCTTTACTTGAGACTCGACACATGAAAAGAGAGAGGGAGGCAGAGAGAGATAGAGAGAGAAAGAGGGGAGAGAGAGTCAAATGGCAGTCTAATCCTCCCTGAGAGTTATCTTGCAGGTGTTTTGCAGACTGCGCTCTCTTTGGAAACTTTGAAATGAGGCCAGGCTTTCATGTGCAGGATAAGGTAGGAGAGTCTGTGCCTGGCTGTTTGTGGGCAATAAACATCAACACAACAGTGCAGGACTCCGGCTCACAACTCCACTTAACATGTTATTCCCCCGAGCTCCTTGTTAGGCAGTGGGCCACGTTGTTAACTTAAAAAACAATCCCAGCACTTTCCTTCGCTTTGTTCCTTTTGTAGTAAAACTGAAAGGGATAAAAAAAAAATGGCATCCTTGAATGGAGCTTGTGTTTTCCTCACACAGGTAATCAGGATTCACTGAAAGCTGCAAACAGTTCTCTAAAGTAATTTGAATCGATGTCATTTTACCTCCAGCAATTAGCTCACAGCAGCGTCCCACAACACCCATATGCATATAGAGTTACATTTCTCCAGCTTATTCGCACACATGTTCCTGACTTCATTAGGATTGAACGCTGCACATAGATTTCCTCCCTAGAAATTAGCCAGACTGTAAAAGCTGAGATGAGAACAGACCCACAGCCCCCCACAGGCGTCCCCTATTGGGTGTCTCTGAGTTTTAATGGCGCAGTTCATGACCGGGCTTCGATGACAGCGGACAGTCTGGCAGCGTTCGGTTTCCACAAGAGGATGTGCTGTTTTATTGGCCTCCTCATCGCTGAGTTGTTCCCCTGTGCCCATGTAATACAGCAGCGAGCATCAGGAAAAGCCCCCCCCCCCATCCCTGATTAATCGTCATTGTATGTTTCTCAGCGCTAGCTTAGTGCTCATGTTCCATATTTTCTAATGGTTATGGGCACAGTCATTTAGAGTGCTGCTGAGGGAGCCATCAGTCAGGATGTTGCCCGGCCTGAAGTGGGCCCAAGCATTATTGAGCGGGGCATGTGTGCATGAGAGCATGTCTGGCAAGAGGAGGAGGAAGGATGATGCATGCGTGTACGTATGAAGCAGGTTTGTGTGTCCGTGTTGTTTCACGTCCAAAAATCAGCGAACATCAGGTTCTGAAAGTCTGGTCTCTGAGCAGCAGGAATTGTCCCTGGGAAGCAGCTTTACCGAGCCGCCCCACTCACCTTCTGTTGTGGGAAAGCCCAAGTGACGTTCAGTATCTCTCACCATGAAATAGCTAAGTCATTCTGACAGTGTGGGGCGCACATTAGATCCAAGGGAGAGGACCATTCGGAATGCTTGACTCCCCGTGGCAAGGAATTATGGGAAATGGATATTGGGACCAAATGAGACAGGCCATGGTGAGGAGGGATTTTTTTTTTTTGTCATTACGTTATATTTCCCACAGAGCCTGGCAACTTCCAGTGTCTCAACATAATGCCCAAATTCAATGTGGCATTTCATAACCATGCTCTCTTCACGGTACTGTAGCTGTGCTGGTTCTGGTGAAGAGAGCAGCTCTCCCTGTCTGAGGGGCCGGGGAGTTATACATATTAATCAGAGCTTTGAAGTTGATGTTTTCTGGATAGTGTGCAGACAAACGCATCAGCGACACTGCAGGCAGCCATTTGTGGGAATGTCAACGTTAATGTTGTGATATTAAAACCAATTTCCTGTCAGAATGTTGAGCTGGAAGACAAAGAGGACAGGCACACGAGCAATTAAAACTGTAAAATTTCACAGCAATATCAGTGACTCAGTGGAGTCACTTGTGGCAGTGAAGCACATCCACGCAAATCTTTCGCATCATGTTCAGCTTTGACGAATTTTGACAAGCGAACCTGCGGTGTTGACCAATATCAAACCAACTTGACAGTGTTGACCTTTACTCTAACAGAGAGCTGGGGAGTCCAAAAGAGAATGAGCTATTGTAATTAATTATCTGTATATTACCATTAACCAGTGTAAATTACTACTACAAAGAAACATGGTTGTAGACATCAGGACAAGAGGAGTCGTTTGTATAAATCTGCTGAATAAACTTAATGTCTTGTTAGTAACTGAGTTGACATGTGGCTAGCTCAGAGAGATATTGTGACAGTGCTGGATGGGGAGGCAATTATGGGGCACAGAGGCCCCAAAAAGCATTATGCCTACTCACCATCATTACAATGTGTAACATCTGAGAAGTCTTGGAGAGAGATGTTTTATTAAATTATTGAATCTCATTCACATGTGCAGGGAACCCACAGGAAGTCAGACTGATCTGCCATGAGCCATGTGTCCACTGAGCAACGTTGAAGGGTTTAGAGTCATTGCAAAATGTGCCAATATAGGCTCTTGCGGGCCCCTTTTGCCCTTGGGATCCCAAAATATTTGCCTGATTTGCCTTTCCTGAGGGTGTGCCTCTGTTTATGGTATGACCAGGTGCCTGGACTGAGCATTTAATACCTTAACAACATGACAGTAATCCTGTTTAGAACACATTTTACTGGGCCCATTAGCAGGGAGGGAGAAAGAAAGATGAACTGTGTATAGGTTGACACTGAGAGTTTTAAAAATTGGATGTTCCTGAAGCCAGCAGCCAGATAAGAAAAAGAATGATTGAATAAGACTGAGGGAGGTGAGTGACAGACAGCTGAGTGGGGTTTGTACAGTACTGTATGTGATAAAAATAATAACATTTGAACTGAGCGCAAAGGGCAGATTTGACATTATAGTGGTGTAAGGGGCAAAGGCACAGGTTGTACACCCTGGAGCCCAAACCTAGCTGCTTCACTAGTCCTCGCAATCTCACCTTCCATCACTGAGAGCAGGTTTATACGTCTCCCCACTGTCACTTCTTTCATTTTTCCCTGACTCAGATCAGCAGCGGCGGCAGAGTCAATAGAATTCCAAAAACATTGGGTCCATCCAAGCAGAAAATGTGCTCCAAACACTGCCCTGCTTTAGGCAGCGGTGATGCTGGGTCCCTGCTTTGTGAGAGGTTATCAGCTGCAGCTGAGGCCTGTTGGTCATCCTGGAGAGCAGCTCAGGAGGCCAGGACAGAAGATATGGCTGATGGATATCTTTAAATTATATCTGGGAGACAGCACCTATGTTTGCCTCGGTGAATGTTAAAAACCTCTCTGCTGCTGTCCTGTGCCCTGTCACACTACCGACAAGTCAAAATAGTAACAGTAATGTCTGGTGGCTGGTCAGCCAGTTAGACAGTCGCTCGGTCCATCACTTTAGTCCAGACTGAAATATCTTACATCTGTTGGGTAGATTGCTATTAAATTTTTGTACAGATATTGATGATCTCCAGAGGACGAATCTATACTGACTTCAGTGATCCCCCGACTTTTCCTCTGGTGCCACCATCACCAGATTTCTGGTTCACAGTGAGGTGTATCAGCATTTATTGAACTGGTTGCATTGTATCCTGTACGACTGTAGACTGTGTGATGTGCTGCTTCTCTCTGTTTTGTATCATTGTGCATTGAATATGTTTGAGTTTGAAACTGGGCCCCTTGAAATTGTGATGCGACATATTAATTAACCATGAAAATATTTGTTAAGGCAAATTCATGCTTTTCTCTTCTGCGTAGCCTCAAGAGCCCACGTGGTATACTGTGTGCAATGCTTCCTCTGCTGTCCATGTTTGGGAGGATTTTAGGGCTCCTGGTTGCAGGAATAATGCAAATTTAAAATGTGTTTGATTTTTGTTATCAAATGGCACAATTCCAGGAAACAGTACTTGACAGGATATGTGCCTCCTCTCTCCATCCTGCTCCTCCTGCATCTGTTCTGCCCCCTTCCCTCCCCCCTCCCCCCCTCTGTCTCTCGTAGTGATTGCCTCGCCTGCTATCTCTGGGCAGCAGTTCTGTTTGTGCAGTGCCTCTGTATGTCAAAAAAAAAAAAAAGAGCAGCCTGTTAATTTTATGATCTGTCACACGTCTGCCTTTCCACGACGGGCAGTGGGCGTCTGGGTCTGGACTTCCTTATCACTCCGCTCATTCCTGTCCACTCCTGCCCACCCCCTGACAGACTGGAGTCATATCACATATCTGGGAAGCAGGACCGAATTGGTTTCCACACGCCATGGAGAATAGGTCAGCTCACAGTGGAGGAGATTATTTTGATGCTTTGACTTTGAATATAGTTCAAACCAGGTTTGGGGGAGGCATGCTGCATCAGTAATGAACATGCAGCCAGTCGAGCTCACACTTCAACAGCAAGAAATAGTTCAACTTTTCTTATTAAATCCCTGCATAATCTAAATGCGTATTTGTATGCAGATGATGTTGATCGTTCAGTTGCAGTCTAATTCAATTGAACAGCGATCCAAGAAACCACTCAGGAAATGTAATATTGCCTTGACAGCTATGATATCCTGTTGAGCTTCTTCATTCACTCAGTCACTTTAGTTTTCTGCGTTCAGAGAGGGTGGGGCGGGGTTCTCAAAACAAGCTTTCATCAAAAGGAGAAATGAGAAAATGATCTACGTGACACTTCCTCAGTCACTAAGCCTCCTGGGAGATGTTTCATAAAGCCAGAGGAACTGTGTGTGTGTGTGTGTGTGTGTGTGTGTGTGTGTTTAAGCATGTGCTTTTCACGTACATTCATTTGAACGCATGTGTTGCTGTGTATTCTCAGAAGGAAATGGTGAGAAAAGTACGATGAAAAACAATGAATAAAGATCTCACATTTGGAGCATTAAAGGTCACACATTGTATAAAGGTAAATGTCCATGAGTTTTTGATTATAAAGCAGGTCTAGGTTCTATATTAATACTGTGAAAGTATCAAAGCCTCAGTCCACAGAGAAATGCACACAGCCTGTATTCAGAAACTGAGCCTTAAAACCAGCCATCAGGACTTCTGGAACATTGTGATGTCACGACAAAGCAGTCACTCCTCTCAGCGATCCCCCTAGCACGGCCCACCTGAACCCACCATCCAACACTGCAGGATTTGGTTTCTCTGAGTGGTTTCTCTTAGTGTTTAGAGATTTCTGACCTGAAATCTGCTATAATTTTATTTGATCACTCAGAAAACAGTCAGCCAATCAGAAGAGAGACTCAGTGCCTCTCTTCTGACCAGAGAGAAGAGGAAATGTAAAACTACACTGAGATAATTTTTCGTAATTAAAACCACTTCATATGGACGTCAACACTTCAAATAAAACACAGGAAGAGTGTAGAATATGGGACCTTTAACAGGTCTATGTACACTGAAAGCTGTGGAGCCAGATGCTGCAGAAGCAAATTGTTCATTCCAGAGTTAACAGTGACCTTTCCATAACTTCAAGCATGTTTATTGGAAACTTATTGCAATGTTTGCCTTGTGCCTCCTCAAATCATTATCCAGAGAAGTCTACTGCTTTTACAGGTAACTTTATTTACACAAGGCTATCTGCTTTCATCAGCACAGGAATAGAAATTTAAGAGCTGTATAAATCCAAAAACATGAAGCACTCAAGTAATCCAAGCTTTGTAAGGATGAATTAGTAATCTTCTATCCAAATCTACAATCTTAAACAAAGACACTATATCCATCTCTCTCTGCGCCTGACAAACACAGAGCAGGTGGGCCACTTCGCTATGTAAATCTGAAGGCTGTCCGCCAAAATTGCACACAGCCGCAGAAATTAGAGGGAGGCTTTGTCTTGTAGGAAAACAGAGACATATTCAAAGCACTTCAAAGCCAACGAGAGCGCACACAGAAAAACAATCTTCTCTTAAATAACTGCAGATGAACGGGGACATGTGCACAGCAGCGCAGGAACATTTCTGGTGAATGTTTAGGAGCTGGATGATTGCCAGGAAGCAGATTTTTTTGGGGGAAAGTAAATGGCGACTGTGGTACGTCACTCTGGGTTGTGTTTGTGGGACAGGATGACGCGATACAGAGATTCAGATCTGAGCCTCGCGACGACTGCCTGGGGAGCCGAGGTGATGATGTATTAGGTCGCTAAGTTTTTTTTCTGAGATGGCTGAGCCGCAGTCACCAAGACAACAAAAGCACCCCTGTGCCAGAAAGCATTCCTTCTTCCTCCCACTCTCATGGACTGCTAATAGGAGACAGAGTGAAATAGCAAAGGAAGCCGTGGAAGGAGAGATGGGAGGAAAGATGAGAGCTCTCCCACCCATTTCAGAATAGTTCCCACATACTGGGACTCTCAGTGGGAGGACTGGGCCCTTACAGTTGTTTGCCAAATGTTTTGTTTGGATCCATTATTGTATCTCAGTTTTCCCAACGCTGTTTAATTGTTGGAGAGCAATGAGACATGCTTACAAACAGTTCCATGCAGACACAATTGATGAATTCTTTCAAGGTTTTCAGGATGTATTAAAGAAAACCTCATTCTGTTCCACATGAGTGATGCACTGCATTGTTCTGAAAGATCCCATATGCCCTTCTTCCACCAAAATTAGAGGGTGTAAGCTGGTATTAAAACGCGGGTAAACACGCTAATAAAAGCAGATAGACCCCTTTTCCACTGCCAGTCGAGTTTGTCTTTCTGTTCTGACTGAGGACACACACAACTGCAAGGGGGAGAGCAACACACACACATGCAGGAGGGGAAGGAGTGAGCTGCTAGCCGTCATGCAAACTGGTGAAACGGATCTGTCATGTCTTATCTCCAGGTTGGTGCTCCTGTAAAAGTATTGGAGTCTCTCATTGGATTGTATGTTTTAAAAACTTATTTTGGGGCTGTGCTCAGTCTGACATTCCTGAGCGCAGTGTAGCCGTGGAGTTTCTGGTTTAACAGCAACATGTTGGGCAGGTGACAGGTCTCTTTACAGTGATGTCACAGCAGGAAAAGTGGCAAAAATTTGACGTTCATCTGGGTGCTGTGTTTACATCAATGCTGATTGCAGCCAGAGCTGATAAATACCTCTGTCTACTGCAGAGCCATTTGACTTGGGTGTGAATGCAGATTCTACCTTTTTCCATTACCAACAAAAGCCAGTTGTTAGCAGTCTAACGGTGGAAAAGGGTTTATATAGTATAAAGGTAGATGTCCATGTGTTTTTGATGATAAAGCAGGTCTAGGTTCTATATTAATACTGTGAAAGTATCAAAGCCTCATTCCACAGAGAAATGCACACAGCCTGTATTCAGAAACTGAGCCTTAAAACCAGGCGTCAGGACTTCTGGAACTTTGTGATGTCACAACAAAGCAGTCACTGCTCTCAGCCATGCCCCAAGCCCTGCCCACCTGCACCCACCATCCAACCTTGCAGGATTTGGTTTTTTTTTAATGTTTACCTGAAATCCGCTGTATTTTTATTAGATCACTCACTGACTGTTACTAGAGCTCCAGAGAGAAACCTGAGAGGAGATATAAAACTACAAATATATCTTTATATGGATATAACACTTCAAATAAAACACAGAAAAAGTGTAAAATATGGGACCTTTAATGACGAGCTGTAGCAGGGACCTTATGCCTAATGTGGTTTTCAAGACTGAAGATTCACATTTCCACATCTTGAAATTCATTGGATAAGATCACTGGTCCAGCAGATGTTCCTGGCAGTCATGACAGAGGGGGTGCCTGTCCTGGTGGCCTTGCCCTATTGTTGCATAAGAATGGTGGACATGAGAAAAAATGGCAATTGCTTATTCACAACACATCTCCAGATAGAGGGCATGCCGTGTTTGTAACAGTGGTGGAAAGAGTTGTTCGTTTGGGGCACTTCTTTAGATTCTGGACTGAGGGTGGCACACTTCAGAGGCCAGATGGAAAAACATGCCAGGCAAATAGAGCAGAAATTCTATTGTTGTGGGTAATGACTTTCTGCTGGATTCATGCTGAGAATATGAAAGGCAACTCCCCCCCTTGCTCTCCTCCAGAAACTCTCTCTTCCTCTCTCTTGCTGCCCTGTCTTCTCCCCTCCCCTCTAGACAAAGCCCACAAACTGCAGTGCACACAAACAAATAGCCTGGACAGAAATTCACTGCAGCATAAATATCACAAACATCCCAAACACATGTACATATATGGTTAATTCATATTAGTACCTACAATAACTAAATATAACGTTCAGTGTGTAATAAGCAGGTGCTATCCCATTGGGGGCGGCATTAGAGCTTCTTATTATCCCATTATGCCCATGATGCACTTTTCCTGGGTCGAAGCAAACAATTAGCATCATTACGATGCTGGCTCACAATGTTTCCGCATCGGCTTAATTAGGACTCCAGCCACAGACGCTAACCATCAGTGGTTTGAGCACAGACTCCCATAACAGGTGACCATCTGCAAAGAGACACTGAATACAGGGGAGAATTAAATATCACAGGAGCTTACGTCCGTGTTATATGGCCCTGACTTAAGTGAAATATAGCCATCAAGTTGTATATACTGTGGATGAATCTGTGTTTTGTTGAGCTCTGCGAATTCACACAAAGAAAAATACTTTAAAATAAATTGCTAATACAGAAAAGTGTCTCTGAAGATAAACTGAAAGACAGAAAAACACGTTGGATTGCGCAGGAGAAGCCCTGAAGGCCTGCTGAATGGTCGTCCCAATGTCACACAGAACAAACATTAAGAATAAGAATTACATATAAAAGCATGCAGTCATAGCTAAACACAAGCAAGGCTGCCAAGAAGTGAAAGCAATTACATTTCTATGTACCAACACATAAAAACATAAAGGTGTTTTATGTTTCTAACAATAATGAATCACATTTGGTTTGAAATAAACAGTAGCAGCACAACTGAGAGAAACTCTGTCAGTGCAAAGTGCAAAGCCAGACATCTCAGCAGTGGCTGCTTAGTGCCAAAGATGTCAAAAACCAGGAAACTAATGTAACGGTTTTATAATCTATTGTGTATTTCACTAATATCTATTGGACCATATAGTACATATGGCACCATATCAGCAGTGTGCTGTCAATCAAAGGAAGCTTCACCACAGACACGCACATTTTCTTTACGCAACACTCTACTGTACACCCCAACCTCCGTGACCTCCTTTGCTGTGATGAGCAAAAGAGAAGCACCAGAGGCAGGGGGGGGGGGGGGGGGGGGGGGTTGTCATTACAGGAGGTGGGGCATTTCTTTTGATTTGGAGGAAATAGTTTCTGCATTAATGGAGTCATTCTGTGGCTCGTCTCCTGCTTCAAAAGAGGGAAAAACAAAAGGCTGGGGAATGATAGCCGCAAGCACTGTCTTCACATAGGCAGCATTGTGATGGCCATACATTATAGTACAAAGCCATGTGCGTGATGCAGAGGCACTTATTTTTGCTATTCTAATGATATTCCTGTACAAAAACAAGAACACAAGTCAGTTTATAACATTGCTATTAATGGTAAACATAACCTTGCATGAATATGGGTTGTAGCAATGAAATATTTACAGTGCTTCCACCTCGGATGTGTAGATATCACCCTGACACACCACATAGACTAGAACTGATGGGAGAATTTCACAATCTCACAAAAACATCCTGCACAATATGATTCACATCAACAATTCAGTGAGCAATATCACTTATCTGGTGTATTTTGTGTTGCATTTGTTTCTCTTCACAGAAGTGGAAGTTCGGGGCTCTGCTGCAGGCAGCCTCTGTTTACACAGAGCGGAGGGTGGGGGGTTGTGGGGGGGTGCATCCACACAGAATCGATTTCCGTCTAGACGACCATTTTAGCTCCGTATCACAAACCATCTCCGTCCATACTATCATACCTCAAAACGCATACATACACAATGACCATTAACGTACACTGGCCATGTGTGAGCCGGTGTGAACAGGAAGCAGATTATTTACTCTGCTGTTGTTGAAAGTTGAAAGACAGATGTGGCGTTAAAATGCAGAATTTAACTGCACAACAGCTGCTAGCAAAGACAGCAAGGTCAGTCATGCTTTTATTTTGTTATCTGTGTTGCTTACCCTGGGTGTCTACGCCATTGTTTCCAAAGGGCTCTGCTTTTGCCTGCCCAGACTACAACGCAACCCCCCGGATGATGATTATGATACATTATAAAAATAAAATGTAGTGTGAACGTAGCCTGAGAGCATAAGCAACTTTGAAACACGAGAAAACTTTGGGTAATAAAACATATTTAGCATGACAAACAACCAAAACCATGCAGAATGAAGAAAGCTGTCAGTGAGTTCTACTGGAAGATAGTTTCAGTGGTGAGGACGACAGAGACTCACCTCAACTGAGCCATTTTGATCTATGTGAGGATAAGTGAGTAGGGCTTGATTTGATCATATGATAATAGTTTATTATAATTTATTATAATACATTCAGTTTTCAGTTATCAACAGTAATTGCTTATTTTAATGTATAAGAGAATATAAACAAGTTATTTTGGGATATATTTTGTTAGTCTCTCATGATCTTATCATATATTTGTCTGTTCTGTTTATCATAAGCAATAAAATAAATAAATTGTCTATTTTGACTCAAGATGAAGGCCTATATTCTATAGAAAGCTAAATTCAATAATTGTTCTTTAAATATTATTAAATATATAAATAATACCATAATATTATTGTATAAATAAATAATGCTACAATATATTTTCAGAATACTATGCTTATTGAGACAAACGAACAAATGTGTGAAATTTTGTGTATTTTCAATATATTGCAACCATGGACCCAGTTCAATCTAAATTCTTTCATTCAAATAAATATTGTGAATGATATGTAATATGTAATCATCTTTAAATTGTTTGGGTAATTACCAGACAGATGTAAGTTTAATGTGTAAAAGTTTGGTTTGCCGAGTCCAGTCTTTGAGTAACTCAAAAGAAATGCAAAACGTGTTGCAACCGTCCCGTCTCCCCCTTCAAAGCGATTGCATACAGCAATTCAAAAGACAAATACTACATCTGTAAGAAATTTCCATATAAAGTCCCACACTAGCTTAAACGTCCCTGCTGTATATAGTACACTGCAGTATACTCTGATTTCACACCGAGGTCCTCTAATTGGAGGGCTTTTGGAATGCAGGAAACAGATGAGCTCTGATGATAATCAAGCTGAGATTAGCTCAGGGCTGCACTCACAGGTGCTGAGCCCTCAAATGCAGAAACCCGGGCTAGCAATGCTAACTGTATTGATTAGCCACTAGCACTTTGTGCCACACAATCAGCATTCCCTGCGCCATTGAAATTAGCCACATCTGCATGCACTCCTCGGCTCGGCGACTTGGTCAACTAATCATCATCACAAACCATTCAAACTTCTTGGGAGAGGACTTTGATTGCTGTGAAGAGCGCGTCTTCGATTGCAGCAAATCTGTCAAGTTTGCAGAGTTTGAAGAACGTCTTTGAGGACTAAGTTGTTTTAGATGGGCTATTTGTTTTTCTGTTGCATAGTGCACTTTATGAATGTGTTTTTTTTTTCATTTTGAATTATGTGGGTCATTGATTTAAAGTGGTACTCTTGTGCTCGTCTTCTTTCAGTTAGCATCTTAAGTGCTCACTGCTGTAGTGTTTGTGCATCACAAATCAGAGACATCCCTTCAAAATCAAACTGTGTAGCAATACTTTGCCTTTTGATTTTAAAATGTGCTCCTAACTTAAGATTTCTTCTATTCCTCCCAAATAAAACATTTTTGCTGTTGCTGGTGCAGCACTATTACCCATCTGTGTGAAATTTGCTACAGTGCTATAGGTAACAAGTCAAAATTCTGGCACCACTAGAAGCTTGACCTTTTTAAATTCATGAGAGCTACCTCATCTCTTTACAGGAGAGGCTTTCTGTGAAAAATAGAGATGGTACAAAAGAATAGAGGGAGGGAGACAAGGACCACCTCAGACAGAGGATCTCCTTTGTGGGTCTGGGAAAGGACAACAGAGGTGTAATGAGGACCGTGATAGACATCAAGTTGGAGTCATGTTACATCAGTAGAGAGGCTGAGAGAGAGGAGGAGGCTTGAGACAAAGAATAGGATACGAAATAAAAAGGGAAAAGCAGATCCTACCGTACAGCTCTTGTGGTCTGATTTATTCCCCCTTTCCTCTTGTTTGTAGCAGCACCTGAAGGATGCAAAGCAGTCCAACTGCACACGCTGTTCTTAACAACTGGGTATACAGGCATGACAGCAGCAGACGGTAGTGCTGGGGCTATGCGACAAGAGCTGTTGAAACATGAGTCCTGCCATCTCCCCAGTGTACAAACAAGACATGGCTGCAAGGGAAGAGTGTGTGCTCTGCAACAACTCTCATCCTCTTTTACCTCTCTCTTGTGTTTCCAAGCGTCTGGCTGATGCTTATCTCCTACTGTCAAGATAGCTCTCCCCATGTACAGAGGACAAAGGGAAGAGCACAGAGGTTGGAGGGGACGCAGAGAGAGCTGAAAGGTAGATAGGTAGGCCTCTGAAGGTCCTGTAGAAGTGCTTGTACCACAAATACACACAGGGATGTGAGAGCTGCACGAATCAACAGAGGATCAAATGACTAGGTGCATTGTCAAAGGTGTCACTCAAGTATATTATCTCAAAGCTCCTTGTTTTGGTTTTTATTGCCCTTGCTTGATTGATTTTGGTTCAGTTTCACTGCCCTCATTAGTGTTCCAGTTGCAGCAGACATCTTTTTTTTTTTTTTACTTTGACTACCCAGCAGCAAATATCAGGCAAAAGATTTTGAGTTTGTTTGTTTTTCTGGCCATTTTGCTCTCAAACTGACAGAAGAGCCAGACAAGAAACATCCTGGGGATTTAATGACCATACCAGCTACCAGCAGAAAGACCTTCAGTTGTCAATCAACAAGAAAAGGATACAGGCCCTGAGCTGGGCTAACTTCAGCCGTCACTCCAGTCGTTCACTGCAGTGTTGTCCATTCAACCCCAAATGACAAGGGACAACCTGTGACCATGACAATGACATTTACATAATGTGTTTTTAGTTTGTGCTGCCCCCAAGATACCAAAGCAGTCAGATATTACAGGTTAGTTAAAAGTTCATCATTTCTATTTGTATTGATAACACTGTGCTGAAAAAAATAGCTACTAAAATCTGAGTAAACAGCAATTTAGCCAAGTCCAGCAGGGAAAGAAACAAGTGTTCAGAGGATCTGAGGTTGTAAACAGGCCAACTGTTAGAGATAAGGTACAGCACCTTATTTTGTACTCAGCAGTATTTACTACATTATTACTAATGGGTGCTGGGTACTGAGTACTCATGGCTCAGGGGTCGAACCACAGCCATCTCCACACTCAGCCTTCATTTTGATCTAAACTACCTACCTGTAAAGTTTCGTGACTGTCTCTTGTACAGACAGACATATAAACACCTGTCAACATGCTCAAAACCACCACCATGGTAGCCCCCACTATGGTAGGTAATCTGCAGGACCACATTTTGCTATGATGATGCAGACACACACACACATAGAGACTCACAAGGTGAAAACAATACCAGTGTTGCATGCTGGTAATAATCCCTAATTGCACAGAAAAACTACGGCAAGTATGGAAAGTCCATGTTCAGCTATGAAGCTGGCCTGTAATCTGTGATGGGTGTTTACAGTGGACAGTTTGGTTGTGTGTGCTGTTTTTCTGGGTCAGTATAGGTTTGACGGACCTGGGGGTTTATTTAAAACCTGTCTGAAGGTCTGGCTGCTTGTGTTTCCTGCCCCTTCTTTTTACCAATGGTACTGTAATCCCAGATGGCTTCAGCATTATTATTGCTATAAGAATAATGATCAAAACTACCTAACCCTGGTTGTATGAAAACAGACTTCCTCTTTAACAGTAGAGGTCTGGCTGGTTTGCATCCTGTCTTAAACAGAAT
Source organism: Trachinotus anak (assembly GCF_046630095.1). Classification (NCBI taxonomy): domain Eukaryota; kingdom Metazoa; phylum Chordata; class Actinopteri; order Carangiformes; family Carangidae; genus Trachinotus; species Trachinotus anak. The sequence continues at coordinate 19,594,432 of NW_027273860.1, read as the reverse complement.
AACACCATCACATGAGCAACAATGTTTTCAGACTCCTTTTGTGTCTCTTCATAAACTCTCTGATGTTCAAGGATTTTAAAACTTTCATCTCTGTGTTTTAACGGCACTATTTTAGGTCATGTTTGTAGTGATGAATATGTAAATGTTCAGTGTTTACTCTAATAATGCTTATGTGTTTCCATAGATGGTGGTGGGAAGTCCACAGGGGACTGGGAGTAACCCCATTAGCACACTGCTGGATAACCATGCATGGGCTCCGGGGAGGTCATTATGAAGGAGCTGTTTGCTATCTTCATATCTGTAATTAACATATGCAGTGCTGATTACTTCTTTCAGCATTTAACCTAGATCTATATTTCAACCACTGTAACATGAAAATACCAAGAAACCCAGAAACAAACAAAAGAATTTATAATGGTGTTAAAAAATCACCTACGTTCCCTTGACGCCTGTTTTAGTCAACGGGCACAATACCACACTTTTCCCCTCTTTTACAGGATCCGGTTCCTGTTCAGGATTGTCTTGACTGTTCAGAAGAGGTGTGTTTGGGTTTGAATGGCAGGAAAATGTGACAGGAACCAGTGTGGGGATTGTGTGGCATCCCAGTGGTATCCCACCCCTCCGGTGTGAGCTGTGTGTGGCGACCAGCTGCAGAATTCAGTTTACACTTGATGGCTCCATATTTACACGTGAAGACAGCATGAATAAAGAACAATTCAGTCCCGGGGTCCCGCCTCTGTTTTCGTTTCCCCGGCATGCAGAAAGAGAATGAAAGGAAAGGGCAAAGAAAAGGAAAAAAAAAAGCATGCGAGAGAAATTACAGCAAAGCAGAGGAATGTTTGATATACACTTGGACTGTGAAGGGAGAGTGCAAAGCCAAATGTGTGTGTGTTTGTGATAAAACAGGTACGAGTCTTTCATCTGGAGGAAAATACAAGAGGAAGGGCTGATCTTCCAGCGCAATCATTCTGTTTGCCTCTGTGTTTTTTTTTGTATTGGAGAACCACAAACAACAATTTCTCCTGGTTCCTTTCAGTTACCACGTTTGTCTCCATCCTTTGATAACATCGTTTTTGTCGGGAGACAGTCGCTTTGATTTGCATTCTTTTGAAAAACACATGAATTCATTGGAGGGAACAGGTGGGGAACCGGTCGTCTCCCTCTGTTTGTGGATTGCCTTGCAGTCGATTCCCAGCCAGTGTTTAATTCAGCTATCGGGAGTCAATGGGCGAATGTTCAAACACATGCCAGCTCCGCTTATCAGGGCACTGCCTCATCCTTCGATATGTCAATCTCTTGCCAAGTGGTTCACAGACTGGTGAGAACACACAAGTTTGATTTCATTGGCTGCTAGCCGAACTTCTAAGCAGACAGGCAGCAGCATTCTCTGCCCTAGTTTGTTCAATCATATCATTAGGTAGACAATAAAAGTCCCAGCAGATGTTTCTCATTGCATATTTAATGCAGCGATGAGCACAGTTGGGTTTGCAGATTCAGCTTCCTGTGCTGGTGGCTACCAGTTAGACAGTGCTTTATATGTCTGTGCAGCAGGTTAGCATGACACATAGTTACATTTTGTTGCTAGGCGACATCTAGTGGTTGTAATAATTATGACAGGAGCAAAGCAAAAAGTGCACTGCCGTATTTTATAGAAAGTCCACATCAGGAGGAGGTTGCGGTGGATGGATGGGTCAACAAAACACAGGAATATATAAACATAGGACTATTATCCATGATGCCGATATTATTGTAACCATGACAATGAAGATCATGTAATGTTGAGGAAGTACTTATTTTAACCCAAATCTCCATCTTTTCCTAAGCCTGACCAAGCCATGACTGTTATTACGGTAACCGTGGCGACGAAGGTAGGTTTGCCACTTTTGGTACAGTCCGTGTGTTTATTATTGTAACCATGACAGCAAAGGACCGGTACGCCTGCCGCCATAGGGGCGCTATTTCAGGAGAGACTCCTATGAGTCGTATCAGAGGGTTGACAAAACGACCTGTATGGTTGTTCAGGTTGGATCATCCAAGAAAAGCCAGCTGGGGTTCTGTTGGGTTCCCGTCTTCGTCAGTCACCAAAAGACTTTCAAGGTCTTCTGTGGCCTCACAATTGGGGAAAAATCAAACCTACAAACCCTTTTTTGTCGAATCGAGAATTCAAGGTGACACTGTAAAATGTCAACACAAAGCATGTAGCAGTATTACTGCTTGAATAGGACTATTGTGTTGAAGCTTATTAATAAAAGCAGGTGCTACACTGTAATTTTTTTATAACAGTGGATCACTTTCAAGGCCATTTGTGTCTTTTCAAAAGGCCTCATTTTAAACTGTCGAGGAGATAAAAAGTCTCTTTAAAACCAAGCTGTTAAAGGTCAATGACCAAAAGCACAAACTCACAATAAATATTGCACTAATGTTGTTGTCCATGGACACAGTTAACCTGCTTAAACAATAACCAGGCCAACCAGGGTTAACTTGACCCCTCTCTTGTGCTAAACTAATCAAATCACATACTGTATATGTCTGTGCTGGTGACTATAGTGTCTCACTGTTGCAGACCAAAGATTTTCTGCTCTAGCTTCATATTAGAAGCTCTCCGCTGTCAGGAGACTGTTTTTTTGAAGCACCTATAGAAAATACAGTGTTGTACTGTTGGTTATGCAATTATTCAGGAAATAAATTGGTCCACACAGCAAGTTATGCTCATATTCTGTGCTATTTTGTTAGTGGATCAGTTTACAGAATTGCAGGCAGAAACAGAAGCAGAGAACTCTCAGATGAAGCGATGCAGGCTGTGCTGCAGTTTGTGGGAAATAGTTCACCTTCAACCAGTCATCAAAGTAAACAATGCCTCTTACCTCGCCATGCCTGTGGACAACTACTTGCATTCCAGCACGGCTTGAACAAACAGTCCTCCATCCTGAGCAACCGTACAGGTTGTTTTTCTCAACCCTCTGATGCAACCCATATAAGTATCTCCTGAAATAGGCCCCAGGTGTACCAGATGATGGTTGTCATGGTTATTATAATAACAGTCATGGCTTGGTTAAGTTTAGGCACCAAAACTACTTGGTTAGCTTTAGGAAAAGATGGTGATTTGGGTTAAAATAAGCACATCCTCAACATCGGACTATGTTCCCAGCAGGCACAAAGCTGGCTACCATCATTAGATGTTGGTATTTGGTTGAATGTAGGTTCTGATGTAATTTGATGTAGAATACTGATGAAAGCTGACGTTGATATTTTGTTAGTTTTAAGTTGTGTTGTTAAGTAGTCAAAATCCAATGTCTTCCAGATGTCTTATGTCAAGGCAATTTTGACACAAAAATATTGACATTCTAGTCGTGAACAAATTCAAACCTCGACTAAACATCAGCTTAACATCACAATGTCAGTTAGCAAATGATTTTCATTTTCATTTCCAACCAAAATTTAACATTAAGCCAACATGAGAGTGGTTAGAGTCAAACATTTTCTGATGTTATATTGATATCCAGTGCCAGGAGGGTTTGTTGTCATGGTTACAGTAATAACAAAGTGGTTAACTTTGTTGAGCGATCATGGATAATAGAAAAAGCATAAACTTCTACTTTCACATGGGAATCGAACGCCGCTCTCCTGTGTCATATTCCCGTGTTTTGTTGACCCATCCATCCATCCCAACCTCCTCCTTGGTCATGATAACCTGCTGCACAGACGACCTATTGGCTAATTCTTTACAGGACATTCTCACTTCAATGGTCAGGTTTGCACAGCTTAGCATGAGTCAAAAAAGAGAATTGATGTCATTTATTTTTAGTTTTTTATTAGACAAAGCTTTGTTATTGCAGTGACACAAAGTGTAGGTCACGCAGAACAGGTTATAATGACCTTAAGCAAGGAAACACAGACTAAAATACAGTAGTTGCCCTCATAAACAAATCTGGCTGCTTTAGCTATCCTTGTTATCCATTCACACTGCATACAGTCTTGGTGGCAACTAGACTGTGGATGGACCAGAATTAGAAATATGCACAATCACACCTCCTGTTGAATCCTGTCCTTGTGTGCGTTTGCTTGTTGCAGTGTGTAAATAACTGGTATGAAATACTGACAAGAAGTTTGGCTCGCTATTGTTGTTTGGTAATGTAAAACAGCAAACACTTGCCAGGGATTCCTGCCGTTCATCACGTAATGAGCCAAGGCCCTGATAAACATAAGGTACCAGCTGGTCATCACCCGTTTCTTCAGAAGCAATTTGCAAATGGAAAATGCTTTTCATGCTACACACGCATACGCACACACACACACACACACACACACACACATAACAGAGGTATGAAAGAGCCTGAGGCTGTTTCAATACATCCAGACCGGGGAGAAGAGTTTTGAAGCTGTGCAGGTTTGAGATGTTAATGTTTTCCAGGTTGAGTCTGGGTGTAACATTGCTTGCCTGGAGTACATTGCATGCTCCGGATGATTCTGTACCTGATCCAAAGGATTTTGGTGCTCATGGGGCTCATGATGGCCCAGGGGATGAAGGGAAGCAGAGAAAGTTATGAAGGGAGGGAAGGCAGAAGATGAATGAGTTCAGTGGGAGTTGGAGACATCCTAGTTTTCTAATCTTTGAGTAAGGTGATTTTGAATTTTAAGTTTTCACATATATTTTTTTCTTCCATGCTTTAAAACTAGTTTGATAGAGGTGAAGAGATAACTTTCAGGAGCTGTGAGGATGGAAATGTAATTCTAATCCCCGGAGTTTCTCTACAGGTGCATGGCAGAAGTTGCATATTAACAGAGGAGACAATTGCTGACTGTTTCTTGAGGGATTCAAACAGAGCTTTGGGGCATCACAGTCTTTCATTAGAATGCTGATCCAGTCAAAATGCAAGCCTTGAAAACACAAACTTGGTGAAGAAGGGGAGGCCTGCCTTGTCAGGAATTTACGCTGATACACCAAAGAAGAGGGCACGCTCCCCTCTTTCTCTCTCTCCTTTTCTCTGTCTGTCTTCAATTGTTCTGCTCCATGGCTTCATCAGCATTTTCCCTCCATTTGAAAGCGTGGGATTATGCAAGAGAGGCAGCATCAAATGATAGGTAACTCACCACCTCCCCCCACCCCCTCTCCCTTCAATACCACCCCCTCTCTCTTGTCTTGAAGTCTCCCGGCTGCTGGGCCATGTAAATCTGTGAAGCTTGTAAAAACACAACTCAACAGTCAAGTCACTCACTGACAGGGAGCGCTGTCAGCACACACACACACACACACACACACACAAGATGGTTTTTGAATTCAAGGTCAAATGTATGAAAACAGAGTAGTCCCTACACTGTGTCTGTGTGTATGTGTGTGTGTGTATGTGTGTGTGTGTGTGTGTGTGTGTGAAATACTGTACGTGGGTGAGCCAACACATAATGGAGCTGCAGAAGAGCCTTGAGGATACAATTGTCAATTTTTGTGTAAAGCAGCAACATTGGAGCCATTGTGTCTTGAGGTTCCTGTGTATGAAAGCTGAGATGAAGTCAGCAGAGTGGTTGGTTGTGGTGACCTGCGCTGCTTTTCCGTGTGTGGTACTGGCAATAAAATGCAATAGACACTTTTTTTTCTTCCACTTCTGTATATGTCATTGGAAAAACTGAGAGAATTCAGAGACTTAATCCATTGACAATGAGTTATATTTTTACTGACAAGTTGTGTTACTGATTCCACACACTCCCAGCTTCCTCCTTATAGAGCAAGATGAGAAAAGGTCTAAAAATATATGAAAAGAGGCAAATGCACATAAGTGCCATTTTTTTGCAAAAATGGAACAAATACAAAGATAGTGACCTGTGACCTGACGACTTGATTTAAGATGCATCTTTCTGAAGAACAGCCCATTTGTTTCATCTGAGACAGCAGCAGCATTGGTGCAGTGAGTGTAAATTGTTTCTAAAATAAGATGGTCTCTCACAGGATCATCTGAAAGAGTCAATCAACCTGAAACCTTTGACGCACTGTTCTTTATTGACTGATGACAGAACTTGTGAGGATGAGTTAAAGTTGTTTTTATTGACAGCTCGAGTCTTATGTGCAGTGCCCCAGAAACTCATCTGATGCTGTCAAGCTAAAGCACATTGATTATTGGGTGTCAGTGAGTGAACTATCTCTGAACCTTTGTGTCTCATCTGAGGCGTTGAGTCGTCTTTTTGAGTCATTGTGCTGCTTCTGTCTTCTACAGGAACTCACACTGTCCTTTTAGTTGATGAAATCTCTCAATCTCTGGCCTTTAGAGGATTCGGTTCAATATCTTGTCCAGGCTGCAGAATGTTCTGATCCTGGGATTAAAGCTGGCTGCATTTCTGTGCCTTTGCAGCTCAAAGACCCAACAAAAGTACTTTTTTCATTAATTTTTCATTGATCACTCAAAGGTCCATATTTTACACTTTCTATGTTTTATTTGAAGTGTTGACACCCACAAGAAGATATTTTTGGGGTTTTCAGAACCAAAAACCATCTCAGTGTAGTTTTACATCTCCTCTCTCAGGCTTCTCTCTGGAGCTGTAGTAACAACAGGTCAGTGAGAAGAGAGGATCTGAGCCTCTCCTCTGATTGGCTGACTGCTTTCTGAGTGATTGAATAAAATTATAGCAGATTTCATGTAAACACTCAGAGAAACCAAATCCTGAAAGGTTGAATGGTGGGTCCAGGTGGGTGGGGCTTGGGCATGGCTGAGAGTGGTGACTGCTTTGTCGTGACATCACAAAGTTCCAGAAGTCCTGATGGCTGGTTTTAAGGCTCAGTTTCTGAATACAGGCTGTGTGCATTTCTCTGTGGACTGAGGCTTTGATACTTTCATGGTATTAATATAGAACCTAGACCTGCTTTATAATCAAAAAACACATGGACATCTACCTTTATACAATGTGGGACCTTTAATTATTCATTTGAATAACACTGAGTTACTTCACCATTGATCTTTTCCTGATATGCTGATAAGAATTGCCCGTCCAGATTTCCCATTAGACAATCAGAGTGTGCTCCGCTGACAGAGTTTCCCGGCATCTGTGTGTTAATTAGTGATTGCTAGCATTGAATCTATTAGCGATACAATGCGGGACCTCTTGTTTCATTGACGGACCTGTTGACTATCCCCTTGGCATGCCAAAAATCCATTAAACACATTGTTTACTTTGCCTATGTAAATAGATCCACTCTTACATCATATGCTTGCAGTGATATATTTCACCCCATTTAATAATGCTATTAAACTTTACAGTGCAATGAAAAGACTGTACTCACAGCCATTAGTGGCAGTGCAGGAAAGCAAGTGTGCTGTAATTTGCACCACATTATCGCCTCTGCTGCAATTTGCTGTTAATATAATGACCCAAAGTGGTGGACAGCTTAATACTCTGGGTTTAGATACATTAGGTATTATTCAACAATAAAGGTCTGAGTGTGGATTTATACTTACAGCTTGTATATGTCTATGCATGTGTCATTTTTCTGTGTGAATGAGTTCAGCTTTTACCACATAATTTTTGCTCTCGCCATTAAATATGAAAAACTGCATCCTGCCACAACTGCTGCTTGAGAAAGATACGGCACAACAAGCAACGCTTAATGAAATCCCTGAGTTGATTCCTGTACAGAGCTGAGCGATAAAACATCACATCCTCTTCCTATGCATGAGTGTCACCCTACATTACACCTCGGTGGCTGCACAGCAAACCAAACAGGCTCAAGTAATGCCTTGCAGCCTGCCAACCAATCTGCCCAGCAACATCTTATCCAAGGCATGACAGATAAGCAGGGGAGAAGCATCGCTGAATCGATGGGTGGGCGCGTGGGAGATCTTCAAGGCATGGGTCTTGGGGAAAGTGTATCAAAGGTTGTGCAGGTCTGTAGTGTGTGTTACTGGCTGGAGAACAATGGAGTGATGTGGGGCCTGGACACAGGACTGATAGCAAAGATGTTTACTCTAGATTGCTTCTGTATGAAGGTGTTGTGGTGGCTTCACAAGAGCTAATGTGCACCTTCTCAACAATGCATATCAGGGCTATGTGAACTTATTCATTGATTTATTGAGACCATGGACAAGACAACAGGCACCTGGTTGAAGAAAGGCTCAGTAATCTTCTCTTTTTCAGTAACACTACACAAATTTATATTTTGTCCATTACAAAGCTTAACAAAGCTATAGCATGAATACATGTATTTAATGACAGCCAGATAAGTTAGTGAAATTCATCCTCAAGGCCTCAAAATAGGTCCTGCTGGAAACTCGGTAATGTAGTGACTATTTATGTGTCCTGTGACACAGCTAATATGAGTTTCTTTTGGGACTCTCCAGTGCATCTTAAAGATCCCATTAGTGAGATTTCCATGTCCTTTTTGATTATAAAGCAGGTCTAGGTTCTGTATTAATTCTGTGAAAGTATCCTCAGTATTCAGCCTGTATTCAGAAACTGAGCCTTAAAATGAGCCGTCAGGACTTCTGGAACTTTGTGATGTCATAACAAAGCAGTCACCGCTCTCAGCCATGCCCCAAGCCCCGCCCACCTGGACCCGCCATCCAATCTTGAAGGATTTGGTTTCTCTGAGTGTTTACATGAAATCTGCTATATTTTTATTAGATCAGAAAGCAGTCAGCCAATTGGCTTACTGATCTGTTGTTACTACAGCTCCAGAGAAAAGAGATATAAAACTACACTTCAAATAAAACACCAGGAAAGTGTAAAACATGGGACCTTTAAAGGTCAACATTGTCAGTGCCTCTGCATATGAATCCACTGATCATGGCAATTCCATTTGAAGTAATTAATTTCTGTTATAAATGCTGAAGTGACAGAGTCCTAGATGTGCATCTGGTGTTGTGATGATGCTCCAAAAACAAATGGATTCAATCCTGCGCCGAGGAATAAATGAATTCCCAGACTGGCTCCATCTCAGGCAGGAGCACTGGAAGACCTGGAGAAAGAAATTAATATTTGGCTATCGGCTCAACTGTCAGACCCTGGACAAGGGAAGTCAAGGGATGGGGAATGGAGGCAGTGGGGGTGGGAAAAGGATGGAGTATGTGAGGGCAAGCAGTTGGTTCAGCCACGATAAGGAAAGCCATGTTGTTAAGAGAGAGAGTATAAGAGAGATAAAGACCTGTGATGACTTATTCCATAAAGGATGGACTGGGAGGAGGGAGAATCCATGTGCACACACACTCAGATTGATTTGGGTGAGTGGTTGAAAGAGAGCAGTGGGTGAAAGGGAGAGAAGACGGGGTGTGGGGATGATGGACGCTCATGGTGGATGTCCACATTATTGTTCTGGCAGAGCAATCTTCTCCAATCTTGGCAGTGCGTAATGGAGGCACGAGAGATACCAGGTGCTGTTCCTGTCTCCGTCTGAAAAGCCAGGCCCACATGCCAGACTGAATTGGATGAACGTTTTATTGTTTGGCCTGCACTTAGCTGGGTTACCCCCCTTTAAGACCCCACTGCAAAAAACCCCAGGTGCTAACAGAAGAAGAAAAGAAACATCTCCATGTCTATAAGGTTGTTTTTTAACAAGAATAAAGCAGAAACTCAAGATTGAATTCCTGCTTTAATTTTGATCTACGGTACTTATCATAGTTTCGGGTAATCAGGGATTGCTACTGACATTTCGAACATGCTCGGTTTGTGTCGTACCTCACTGTAGTTATGTTGCTGTTCTCCCAAATCTCCACAATTACTTTGGTAACCAGTTGGAATAACCTCATTGTTCCATATGATTCCTTATTTCATCCTCAATAACTTTCATTTATCAGTCAAACATTAGATGGCTCTTAATTTGGCGATGCACTGTTAATCAGTGACTACTCGTTCATCATCACTCACTCTGATTGCAACTATGTCTTGACCAACCCACAACACACACATAAAAGAGCTGGATAAATAAAGAGAAGTGAGTGGAATGTGTGTGTGTGTGGTGTGTTTATGGCACACAGGGACTGGAGATCATCAGATTAATAACCTCCTCTTTTATTAAGAAAACAGCATTATTGTGTTTGATCATCTGTGCATGACAAAACAAGCCAACACACTGAGTGCCGCAGAGCTGATTATTGTCCATTATGTTTGTTTGGAGGACTTTGGTCAGACCCAAAAGGATTAGGGCTGATTTAGAGACTGAAAAGGGGGATTTGGAGGAGTGTGCCCGTGTGTTTGTGTGTGTGTGTGTGTGTACGTGCGTGCATACAGAAACTGTTGCTGTGAAAGTGCGATGCAAACACTCTGACTCTTTAGAAACAAGACCCAGAACAGGGAGCGTGGTGCCTTGTTGCCTGGTGACTCCGTTGCTAGCCGCATTGACAATACAATGGGATAATGAAATCTCTTGCTGTTCCAACTCTCCAGGCTACGGCACAAACAGAGGAGAGGAAGAAATACACTTCAGTTCATTGTAGCCTGTCGGATTATGGATCACTTAATAATGCCTTTTTCTTTGTGAGGGAACAACAGCTCAGGAACATTATATGTGAAGAAAGAGGGAACCGTTCCCACTGGCAGCTCTGCCATTACCTTAAAAGTTGTCACGGCTTTAGCACATTGTCATTTGTGATTGATCGCTCCAAAACCAGAACAGATAGACAAGTGTGCATGTTTTCTTTTTCTTTTCAAAAAAAAAAAGTTTTATTGACATGATAGCTCTGCAGTGCCAGAGGCTGCGGTGGAGATGGTTGGCAGCATATGATCAGCCTCTGAAGGCCTCCTCCTCTGCGTTCTCACCTGTCATTAGTGTAGAGGCCTTCTCCCACAGGCAGGTCACCTCGAGGAAGATGTGAGGAGAATCTATTACAGCGACTGTCATGTTCCGTCTCAGGGACAATCATAGACTCTGACCCCCTCTTCCTCCTCCTCCTCCTCCTCCTTTTAGGCCGGCTAGCTGTGAACCATCTTTTTCTCTTCATTTCCTCTCACCTTTCCTCTCTTAAATCTCCTTGCCTCTGCTCAACTTTTTTTTTTCTCCTTGCCTATACTTTCCTCCTCTCTCCTCCTCCTCCACCTCCCCCTCCTCCTCCTCGCTCCTTCTCACTTTTCTTTCACCTCTCTCTGCTCGAGTGAGGTGTCTGAACAAATCTGGAATCAGCCTCCAAAGTATCAAATCAGCTTTTTGGACATGGGATTCAATCCCTCGCCGTTTGGGTGCTGGGAAGCCCATTTCACTACACCAGCCTGACACCTCGACAATTACTCTGAGCGAGGAAGACAACAGCAACAAGAGAAAATACATGATTACCTACGCCGAGGTCTGCAGGCTGTACAACCGAAGGGAGAAGAGATAGAGGGAGAAACAAAGACAGATAGCTGGTCATGTTTGGAAAGAGGTGTGTGTCTTTTTCCTTGTGTGTGTGTGTGTGTGTGTGTGTGTGTGTGCATGTAAAAACACACTCCGTGTGCTTCTAATTAGCTGATGTGTTCATTAGCTCTGTCAAGAGATTAGACGTTCAGTCAATCAGGGCAGCAGACTGAAACACGGCTGTTAATGTTTCTTTCTCTTGTGATTACGCCGATGTTTAAGTTGAGCGAAAAGCCTGAGATGTTCCTGTGATCACTATTGCTGCTTCACTGTTTCCACTGCTCACTAAAAAAAAATAAAAGTCAGTGTTAAAAATCATTGTTTTCGTCCTTAACGTCTCTAACGTCACCTTGGTGGCTCCTCTTTTTCTTTTTTTTTTTTTTGCCCGCGCAGCATTGTTTCCTTCCCACACATCATTCATAACCTTGAAGAAGTAGGGAGAAGTAACAGTCCTACCACTTAAATTCAAAGGAGGGATTTTTCAATAGCAGTGGCAAAAAAAAGAGATGTGGCCCTCATGTATCCATGGTTACCTTGGCTTTATTGCTGTTTGTCTTGGGCGGCAGATGCAATAAAAGTGCTGGGAGAGAAATTACCGAGCAAGGAGTGTAATTGCAAAAGAAGGCACCACACACAGGTGATGGGAGGGTATCGGGAGGCGGGAATTAACCTGAAACCTTCTCTGCTCTGCCTCACTTTCAAAGCTATCTGGTTTATAAGAGTCTCATTAGCCATGATTGGACGGCCCCTGAATGTGCGCGTATATCATATTTTAGTTTTCCAATTAAGATTCCAAGCTTCAGGACTTTTCAGGTATGCTATTTAAAAAAAAAAAAAAAGGCCAAATGGAAAATTAAGTGTCTCTAACAGCAGGGTTGATCAGGCCTGGCCTCATTCGAGGAATAATGAAATATGGCAGCAGTAACTCGTGCGAGATGAGGAGAGGGAGAGGTGAGAGGGAAAATAAGTGTTGGGATGTTGAATGCCTGCCTGCAAACCATTTTCAGTGCGCTGGAAATCACATGTTGTCAGGTGTCTTGCACAGTTAGCCACTTACCGTATGTTCCCCTCTTTGGCAGCATCTACTATCAATCCCACCGTCTGTCACATTTTTTTATTTTTTATTATTACTCGTCATCTCTTTTAATAATTGACCCTCCGCCGAGGGCCCGAGTGTTAAATGAAATGGAGACAGGGATGCATTCACACCTCTGTGGTCCTGGTGGGACAGCTGGGAGGACGAGGGAGGCACATTATCTCCTGCGGTGTGGCCACCTCAGATAGATGGCCCACTGGGACTGAGGATAGAAGCTGATACACACATAAATCAGCACACACACACACACACACACACATAGGGGCATGGGCATAGAAGGATTGAGCACTCAGGTGTTGTTTGCTGCTGAAATGACACTGTTTAGAAGAGACATATTGCGAAAATAGAGCTGAGAGGAAGGGTTGTGAGGGTTGCCGGAGGGAGAGATCAAAGGGGTCCTGCAAATCCCCCTCATACTTTAATTTTCTACAAGGCTATAAATCACTGCCTCACCCTACACACTCACACACACATGCACACACTCATATACACAGCGTGCGTCCCTCTTAGCTCTGAGTAGACGCGAGGTTAAATTTGTCATATGGTCCATGATGTGTCTTTTTGCAGCTGTATATCGCCGTGGTTTGTGAGGAGCTCGCTCCAGCTGCTGCATGTCATTGACATTTCCAGCACTGTGAAACGACAGATGAATAGTGAGAATCCACACAACAGGGGATACGCAGAAAAAAAAACAGAAAAGAGTAAAAAATGTCAGAAGAGTAAAAAGTGAAAAGTCAACTCTGACTGAAAGATGGAGGCAGCTTCTCCCTGTTAACGCACTGACACATAAAAGCCTCTACTGACACAATCCTCTGGTAGCTAGTTATTGTTCTGGTGCTGGCTCATCAGGGAGAGTGTTGTCTTTGGGGAAGGACACCCATGGGAGCCTCAGGAGAAAGCATGATGATGACACACACGGTGCTCATCATTCAGGCACAGCCCCCCTGGGGCCCGTGAGTTCCTGATGTCACACCAACAGCTCTGCCACTGACAAGCCATCTAATCCACACTGTAGAGTCTGCTGTTTAGTATATAACTGTGATGTGTTAAATTAAGAGGGGAGGGTCTTAGTTTGGGACTGTTACTGTTTAAAGAACAGTGTTCAGACCTGAAACCAAAGTTAAAGAAATGTATCAAAACATTTTGTGTCATCACTGACTGGTAGTGTCACATAACTTTAATTTTTTCATCTCATGCGTCCCAATTCAAGGGCCATGTCCTTCGGAGCTCACAATCTACAAAGGTGGGCCCTTCATAGTTTTTGTGAACTGTGAAGGCGAAACAAAATGAGACGCTCTGGCCTACAGACAATTTTTACTTTGCATCACAAGCTGTGCCTGCCCTTAGCATTGCATCACAAAGTGCAGCTCCTGTCATCTAGCAACCTTGACAACACGTAATTTTCTTTTTTCACAAAAACTTGGTTTTAAGGTCCTTGGTTTTAACAGTTGTACTATTTGCTGTTTAACTGAGCTGTAATCCTCAGGCTCTTTGTTGTTTGCTTGATTCCTTGTTTGCTTGATTCAGTGAATCTCGGGATAGGTTTGGCTGTGAATGATCCACCCATTGGAGCCTTCATTGCCTAGGAGAAGAAGGTTGCATTTGAAGGAGCCTTTGAAATGGGACAGCCAAGTCTCGCCACTATGAAGCAATTGGTCTTCAAATGCAGCCTCTAAAGGATGCAGCCCCTGAATTAGGACACAGCTACTCTGAGATTGTGAGAGTGTTAGCAAAAAGATGCCATTAGATGCCATTCCATTAAAACTGCTTTGAATCAATTGAGGACATTTGTACGAAAGCTATTGTACATAGGGCACAAAATGTTACATTGCACTATACAGTAAATAGGTAGTGATCTTGACATGTTGTTTGTCTGAATACATCTTTTCAGTTTTGTATAGCAGATGTTTTAGCCTCAGTTGGCAATGAAATGGAGAATAAGCTGCAAATCCAAATCAAAAGTGAAGCAAACTCAGAAGAAAATTCAGCACCATAGTTTCTAAATTCACCCAGAAATGACCCAGAAAACGAAAAGTGAACTTTTAGTGAACTCTTTAAAACTTTTATCAGATTTCTTCAAAGTGCACGCTGCAGAATTTTAAGGTAGTTGTAGTTGTTCTTGATAAATTAGTCCTTTTCTCATCTAAGCCTCGGAAGCATTCATGCGAGTCACGTACCGTTGTAGTGCAGAAAATTAACAACAACAACCTCAGGAACCCTGGCCACGAGAAACACCTCCCCAGACTTCGCAGCTGTCTGGAGAGGAGCATGAACCCAGTCTGTTGAACTGAAACATTAAGACCACTGATAGCTGCAGCAGTCTGCATCATTTACATTGATATGTTCTTATGCAGCTTACATCTGACAATGCACAAGTTATCAAGGCTAATGTCTGTCTTCTCACAGTCTGAAGGAGTGCTCAACAAATTGGAGTAGAAAAGTGTTAGTCCAATTATTTAGCAGAGTCTGAGCAGGTGCCATTACCAGCGACTGCACTGATCGCTTCAGTTCTCTGGCAGATATCAAATCAGACAAACATCGGTGTAGCAGGCATACAAATGAGATGATGAAATGTGTCGGCACATCTAAATGTTTGAGTCTGAACAATCGCACGAGCTGCACAAAAATCACCCAGGTCAATCCAAATAAGCTTTTATCATTGATTGACCTGGGGAAAAATGGAGATTTTACTTTCAAATGAAATTGAGGAGGGAGAGTGAAAGACACAAGATGCTTTAAAAACCTCTCTTGACTCATTAAAAAGTCTCTGTCACCAGAGAACAGGGGGAATAGGATTAATCTATCTGTGCTCTCAGTGTGTATGTGTGTGAGAGGCACAGCTGAGTGATTCTCCTCATGTCTCTGAGGAGTAATTAGCTGTGGCGTGGCCTGTCGCTGCTCAACAGGCCTCTTCAGTCCTGGGACTCGGCTGACTGTGTCATCAGAGTCATGGAGCTGTGTCTGTGGGGAGAACAACAAGCAGTGGACCTCTCTCTGTGGAGCCCTGAGGGGTCACTCTCAAATAATCAGTCTGTCAGACCGCACTCTTTGTGTTTCATACTCCCCAGTGATGCTGTCCCTCTTATAAATCCCTATTCTTTCCCTTCGCTTCACTTTCTTGTTCTATCCATTTCTCCCTTTCTTTCCTTTCGTTTAGTTTTCATATCATCCAATCTTTTCTTTTACTTTTTCTTCCTCTTTGATTTCTTCCATTTTTTTCCTTGTCAAAGGAATTATTTCCTTTCATTTTCCATCATCTCCTTTTCTGTTCCTTCCTTTTCTTTCTTTCTTTTCCTTTCTTTCTTTTCTATCCTCTCATTTTATCTCCTTTTCTTTCCCTTTCTTGTCATTCTTATCCTGTCTTTCCTTTTATTTTCACTCCTCTCTTGTCCTTTACTTCCCCTTTCTTTTCCTCTTCTTTTTGGCTGGACCAACCTTGGGCCAGTGCTACATCTGCAAATATCCATGACTCTGTGAAGTGATATAGTTCAGTAAGTGATGAAGCTACACCACTGGTTGGCCGAGTGTTAGATTTTTGTTATTGCTTGTTCCTCTTTGAAAATGATTTGGCACAGACAGTCTTTGTTATGTCTTCTAGGGGCTTTTACAGCAGAACCACAACAGTTTTCACTTTCAGACCCCTTTACAAAAAGAAACTAGCAACAAATCTAGTGACTTTTTGGACAAACTCAAACAGGAACTGGGGTCAAGACGAGCCAAGGGCAGGTCTTATGGTTAAAGATGAGGTTGTTGTAGGTCACTCATTCTACGAATGAACTTGTAACCTTTGTGAGACAGCCCCTCCCTCACATGCTCAGACTCAGAGAGCAGATTTTTGCCCATTGCTGTGGAGACCTTTGACCTTGAGCCCAATTTAGCATTAATAAACTCTCAGAAAAGACAGATCTGCGTCATTGTTCCTTATTACACAGATTTCCACTACAGTGTCTAGCATCCTCTCCAAGTTCTTCAATTTATAAGTATATGTGGCCTGAAATTACAGAACAGCCGTTGTCTTTAACTTATATGTTTGGTGACTTTAGTGGATGATGTCTCTGTAATAGCATCAGGATGTTAGCCGCAGCTAATGGCTGTTAATGGCTGAGTGGGACAGAATAAACAGATAAAGGCCTGAAACTGGATGATATTAGGCAAAATGCAAACACAATATGATGACATCATGAATATGCTAATTAGCGTATTAGATCATCTAGCTACATTTAGCGACTTTTCCAGCAGCTTTAGCTACTTTTCATTGAAAGGAGTAGTAGCGAGTCCACAAAGGTTTTCGGCTCCGTCCTCAATCTCACACATTGACCACATGGTCCAGCCTGAGACCAGGTTCCGACCGGGTCTTACTGCCTTTCTTTTGCTTTTGGCCATCTCTGCTTCTCCAGGTGACACCATCAGTTTCTGCATATAACAGACTCTCTCTTTCCATCTCCATCCTTCACCCCATCTTATTCTCTTATTCTAGCTTTCCTTAATCTTTTTGTGAGTCCTGCCATTGATTTTCCTCAATGAGGAACATGAAGACTATCAATATTTCTGGCTGAAGAGTGAAATCAATCGACAACGCCCCTCTATGAGTGGTTAAAAATGAGAGCCCACTGGTCTATTATTAAAAAAGCCAGTAGCAAGCATTCACCCACCCGTCTCCTCATGTTCTGCTTGAGCCCATGTTCACTAATGGCTGCCCCATAACCCACCTCAATATACCCGATCGATACGCTGTCTTACGTGCTTAAAGAGACAGTCTACAAGTGGAGGGGGGGTGCTGCAACCATCAAAACAAAATATGTGCTTTTGTAAAATGTTTTGGAGGCCACCATAGCATTGGACAGCAGTACATGAAATAATATAAGCTGCATGCTGTGAAAAAAAAAACACACCGTAAAAATTCTGTCCTAATTATTTTTTTATGTCTGGAAAAAGATTGATGATGGTTCTACTTTGCCCTCCCTGATTCCAACCAGTCCATCCTCCAAGCCTCCAGTTGTTTACAAGATGGGTTAAAGTTTTTGTTGACACAGTGGTTTGTCTGAGTTTGCCATTTTCCTCTGCTTCTGGCTACATGGTGCAAGCATTTTCCTCTTTCCTCCAGGTTGTCTACTCCATTGCTTTCACCTCATCAGAAGTTCCCAACAATCACAACCACAGATCACAGTGTGGAGGCTCACAGAGGGCAAAAGTTGTATTCTTGTGACAATGTATGTGTATAGAGAAAAAAAGTCCAACCTCAACAGCATTTTATGAACCATTAAGGGCATTTTTACTTTTCCTCTCCTGGCTACAGTGCTATAACACTGATGTTGCCTGATGTACAGCGTCAACCTCTCAAGTGTTTGTAATCATCAACCATCATTCCCTGCACTTCCATTCACCAGCTCCATTAGTGTCTCTCGTACTGGCCCATGTTTTGGCTATGGAGTGGTTTCATTTTGTATTTTCCACCTGGTAATGGTGTTGTATGTGGGTTGAGGTCGAGTGCAATGGGCAGCTGTAATGATTTTTTCTTTTTTTTTATTTACAGATGGAGGTCTGGCACACACAGCCAACAGTGTACAGGTCAGCTGCCCTGCAACCTGGACAACAGATGCTTGGACATTTCAGGTGCGCCATTGCAGGTGCAGTACATGAGCATCCCCGTCCCAGCACTCCCTCTCCAAATTCTGTGGCAGTTTTGTGCATGTGCATGTTCTGATAGAAAACAAGTGAGGGAAAAAAAAGCATAGCAATGGGCATCTGCTTTAGAAGTCACGGAAAACAGTGTTAGAAAGGTGAAATTTTTCTGAGGATATAACATTTAAGGATATAGAAGTCTCAAAAATCCTTGAGAAGGTACCATTATTTCCTTAAAGTGTTGTATTTTCCTTTGAAACAAAAGGTTTGAGGCAGGCCATCACACAATCAATAGTAAATCAATGGCCATTTAAGTGATGGAGAGGGGGGCAGGTGGAGTTGGTAGAAGAGGTGGAAGTTGAGACCAGGCGTTTAAAAGTTTGTATTTATACCTTTAGTTATGTCTGTGCGTCTGTCTGTCCCATTCTCAGTAACACCTTGAGGGAACTTCTTTAAATGTGGCACAAACATTCATTTGGACTCAAGGATGACCTGATTAGAATTTGTTTGTCAAAGGTCAAAGGTCAAGGTCACTATGACTTAACAAAGCATGTTTTTTTGCAATAACTCACAAATCCACTTGTCACTAATTATGACACAATTTAACTCAAATGTCTTTAAGGATAAAATGATGTGATAGCATTTTATATCCAAATGGTCGATGGTCAACTTCACTGTGACATCATAATGTTCTGCAAATGCCTTCTGGTAAATATTCAACACAGTAACTCAGGAGGGGGAGATTGTGACCATATTTCGTACAACTTGGCTGTTTGGTAGAGGCGTACATCGATCTATTGGACAATTTAAGGGCAAATGTATGATAACAGAATGGATGGATGTGTGCATTAAAAATGTTGGACACTGATGACATAAAACCATGCAATAAATTTGGGTTTCATTACAATGATGGACTCTGGCTGACATCAGAAATGAATGCCTGCTTAGGTTTCAGGCACGTCTGTATTAGTTAGTGCCAAGTTTGATATATCTGGATGTAGCTTTCAGAAAAGTTAGACCTTCCCAGTCATAATTACAACTTAGATGTTGACGTGTACGGGATGTACAAGTTGAAAACTGGTAATTATGACAACTCCAAAATGACAAGGACATGACATTAAAGCCACTGTATTCTGGAAATCAAACCAGCATTAGCATGACACTCAATAGCAAACCTCAGTGCAAGAGGTGTAGTTGTTGCAGCTGTGAGCTCCCACCTCTGTCCATATTGGCCTATACACACACACGCAGACACATAAACCCCTACCACCTTAAATATATATTATGTATGTATGTATGTATATATGTGTGCAGTATATACAGTACATAACTGACAGCTGACTGGTAACAATGCATCCTAACTTGCCCTTTCTCAAATGCAAGTGTTTGAGTCACACTGTGTGCTCCTATTATTTCTCTGTGTGAATATTAAGCCTCATTAAAAATGTGTGAGACCTTTTCAGTGCCCCACCCCTTTGGACAGATGGCACGGTCCACCATTAGAATGCTATTTAGCTCATTATCAGGGCAGCACCCACATCTACACCCCCACCTTCTGATTACTGCTAAACACACATGCCCTACTTTACTCTGCGTGGATGCCTGGAGGGGGAAAGGCCAAAGCTGTGGCTTTGCCAGGCAGAATCAGCGGGACACCGCAGGGAGCTTCTTCCTCAATGGAGAGAGCTTAGAGGACCCTGGGATGGATGCTGAGGGGAACAGGAAGTAGGATGATATTGGCCATCTGGTTGACCTTCTATGCACTGTTATCAATACTTAAGAAGTTCACAGTATTGAACCAAGCCGAACCTGGGTTTTGCTGTCCACCAGAGCACAGGGAGGTGAGTGCAATGATAGATCATATCGTTAACTTGGCTGACAAAAAATGAAAAACATTTAGCCCCCCCCACCCCCTCACCCCACCCACTGTGCTAAAGGCATTTGAAAAATATAAATATGCACATATGCAATCCATCATTACAATGGAAACAGGAATAATTGGGCCAAATGCTGTGCATGTCAGCAGCACAGCATGAGAAATGGGAATGATCTATGAATTTTCATAATGGTTCCTGCTGAGGAAAGCTGCTGCATTGAAAACATACACACACCTTTGTATAAACAAATGGAGAGGCTGTGAAATAATGGAGGAAATCCACTCCTGTCAAAATGACATGTCACATGGAGACAAACAGACAGCTGACATTTCACATCACACTCAACAATCGAGTCATTGTTCATCAGCTGCACAAGACTGAGGAAAAGAAAAAAAACTGTCCACATAATGGATTTGATGCCAGCGCAACACACACATTTGTACATCTGTGTATGGACACACAGACACACACAAACATTCAGAATGCCACAATCTCCGAGGACGACCCCAGATTGGGGATCCCCGTCTCCCCTCCCCCAAGGCCTCCAGGCGCTAGCATGTGCAGTCATCTCCATCCAGTGCAAAGACAGAAAGAGGGGCTGTAACACATCCAGACGGGCTCTACATCCTTAATGAACGTGACATTTAGCTGATATTTACATGCCATGCATGACGCTGAGTTAGCATGCCAAACACTAAGCTACAGATTAAACAAATCTTAGCAATTACACACAATCTATCATGCAAAGATTTACTACAGGTGACCCATGCAGCTTAGCCAAGACATCCACTTAGTCCTGCCCACCCCCCCCCCACCAACCTTCATTAAAATGTTACACACACAAGTTATTTACATAGCAGTGAAGCGAAACACAGTATCCCTGCAGGGGAAACTTTTAATCCTGTCCGTCTGCTCAGGTTGAAATTGCTCTGCTGACAAGCGGCAAAATATCAGTCAGAAGTAATTTCTTCCTACTGCCTGGGCTGTCAACGCTGCAGCTGAATGTTGACCCTGTGTCATTATACATTTGTTTACCGTTTACATCACTCACTACACCGGCTCCACAACACCGAAAGATGTTATGGCACCAGCAGCGCAAGAATACAAAGCAGTGAGGCTATTTGTATGGTGGATCACTCGCTGTGTCGCCCTATTTCTGAAATGATTTCACCGGAGTTAAAGCGATCCACGTAAACAAGGCCACATACTGAAATGGTAAATTATAAATGCCACTTGAACGGCAGGCAGTAGTGAGTGCTTTTTACATTAATCAGATGACAGTGATGGTGGATCTGTCATCAACAGCCCTAATGGAAGTGTTACCTGACTGACAGGCAGCTAGCGGTGACAGATGGGCTTATATCAGCAGGTTAACTCCCAGGCGGCCTTGTGAGGCCCTCTAGAGTACATGTCAAGACCTTAACTGATGGGTACTACTGTTTCTAGGAGAATGGATGTTTATGTGTATATGTCTAGTATCATGCCGCTTCTAACTCCTGATTAATCCTGCAGCTCCCCCACCCCACAGCCGACCGCTCCGGCAGTGAATTTGCATGAAGCCTGGATAAAAATGTCAGGCCAATAATTGCCAGTATCACAGCTATTTTGCTTTTTCTGTACCTGAGGCTCAGCAAGTCACGGTTACTTTAATTGATTTTTCACCGGGTCACTGAGAAGGGAAAGCTTAAGGCCGGATGTGGGCCCGGGTGACACAATTGACATTTGAAGTTAAAAGTCAAGCACTGGTGGCAGCACATTCCACAGTGAGAAAGTTAATTCAGCCGCCACAACTGTGGGACATTATGAGGACTGTGCTGCAAATGAGAAAACTGGCTGCCAGACTGCAGTCGTAATTTCATAAA
Source organism: Trachinotus anak (assembly GCF_046630095.1). Classification (NCBI taxonomy): domain Eukaryota; kingdom Metazoa; phylum Chordata; class Actinopteri; order Carangiformes; family Carangidae; genus Trachinotus; species Trachinotus anak. The sequence continues at coordinate 19,572,670 of NW_027273860.1, read as the reverse complement.
CAATGTTCCCCTGGCAAAATGTTGAAATAACTGTCATTATAACCATTTATCAATTACAGGAAACAGACATTGTAACAATTAGGTAGAAAAAAAGCAAGGTTTGGTCAGCCTTCAGCCTTTCATTTTCCCTGTCCCTCCTTCTTTCTTCTAAATACACCTGTGTCCACTGTCACTTGTTTTGCTGCTTTCACTGCATCCCTCAGGTGTATGTGTGTGTGTGTGTGCATGTGTGTGTGTGTGTGTGTGTGCGCGCATGCACCACCCTTTCCAAGGTGTCTGGATGCTGAGGGCCCATCTGTGGGCTTCCTCCTGAGCCTCTTGAGAGGACCACAAAGGCTTCTAATTATCCCTGACCTTCTGGCTCTCCCTCTCTCTGCCTCCCACCCCGGGCCCCTGTGGCTCGCTCAGGTCTCCCTCTCTCCCCGTGCACTCCTTTCTCACTCTGTTTGCCCCCTCGCACATTCAAAATAACCCCTCTACTTGGCTCTAGCCGCTAATTGCTGCCATTTCAGAGACAAAGACGGTGTTTGGAGCAAGGCAATCCCGAAGGTCAGTCAAGGAGAAGGGCTCCAATAACACCTGCGTGTCTGTCGAGGCTGGGTGGGTGTTTGGAATCACGTCGCTTTGACAGGCACAACTCTTTGTTTCAAGGTGTTCCATTTGTGGAGAAAAGTGTTGCTTCAAAACCGGTCATTACCAGCTAGCAAGAGATAGCTTTTACTGATATAAACGTACATTTTCATGCTCAATTGAGTCTGTGTTTACAGTACTTGATGTTTATTGATAACAAACGATAAATCATCAATATTAATTTGCTGTTGTAAAAGCTCCAGTTGTCTGGGATGGCTTTTACAAAATTTTGAAATGGCAAATGGACTGCACCTCTCATTCGCTCAAAGCGCTTTACAATTCAGGTTACCCTCACCCATTCACACAACAGTGTTTCCACATATATAGTGCTTTTTTCTGTCACACACATACATACTCACACTCACACACTGATGATACAAAAAATATCACATGAGGTGGGAAATATTGTGATATTCGATTCAGCCACTGATGTTGGGTTATAAGGCCTGGCTCACAGTCAGTGTTTCAGCTCACCCCAAAGGTGCAGGACTCTATGCAGGTCAGTCAGGTTCTGGCTTTTTGTTTGGGGCCCACTGCCCTGCTGAAACTGGAAAGGTCTTTCCCCAAATTACTCTGAAAGCAGACTACAGCATAAAATATCACTGTATCGTTGTGTGTTGGAGCTTTTAGAATTTCCTTTAATGGAAATACAGAAACCATTGTTCCTCTTGAGGGGTGCTCTGATATTTTTGTCCAAACAGTGTAAGATAAGATAAGATAACACAAGACAGGATAGCGCTCTATTGAAAAGTGGGGAAATTAAAGTCTTAACAACACAAAAAAACACAAGAAAAGTCCACAGCCATGTGTTTTGAGCTAAATGTTCAAAAGAGCTAAACATCAATATGCTACTGTGCTTACGGTGACAATGCTAACATTTAGTCTACCATCTTACTTTAGCATCTTGGCATGTTAACATTTGCTAATTAGCACTAAATGCAATGTGGCCCACAGCTCATGGGAATGTCAATAGATTTGCAGGTTTTTGGTCACAAATTGAAGGACTGGACAAATTTAAATTGTGACCCGATAATGTGCTGGATGAAAAGTAATGAACCACAACAAATGCATAACACAAAAACCAGCTAATTTAGGTTGTTTACCTGGTGTGACTACAAGGTTAGCGTACGAGCTAACCACCTTGGAATAATGCCCGAACATTCCTAAGTTGGAACAAGGAATGTTTTTCCTGTTCCAGCCCAGGACACTGTTTGAACGTGGCGTTAATATCGGGTTATTGAGGAGAAGCAATCATCACAGATATCAATGAGGCTGACATACATTTCAGTTGTTGTCAGTGTTTGGTTAGACACATAATTCTTCCTCACATTCTGCTTTGTTTACAGTACAATCTTGGGGTATCTAATTGTTAACCAAACTTCATAAAGTGTTTATTAATGAAAGTAAACTAACATTGCCCTGGTCTTGACAGCTGATGATGTATGGGTTTGGGACAAGGTGAACTCCATTTGTTTCTCCACGCGTGCTGCAGCCGCTCAGAGCAGTTTTGTTCAGTTTATGGTCACGGATGAATGGAGAACGTGAACATGGGCGGTAATTAAGACCCCGGCTTACTGAATTTCACACTTTTCAAATTTAGATTTATCACCCAGTAAAAGGCGGCCTTGCCGTCTGCCTTGCCTCATTGTGAGTATGTTGAACCAACAAACTGCGATTAGTGCGCAAAATAACTTGTCTAATTAGCCTTGAAGCACATATTTGTAAATGAACCTCAACAAGCTTTTGGTCCTCGCACTTTCAGAGCCCTATTAAACATGTAAACTTTAGAAATGTTACATATTAACATTTTCCACCTTTCACAAACAACAAATAATAAGGGCATTTTCTCTGTTTTTCACAATAGATAATTGCTGTATTTCAAAATGTCCAGTGAGTAACCCAACCAACAGCATTGCCATGGAGACTGTAATTATGTACAGTATGTCGTGATGTGAGGGGTGGAAATAGACGTGTGGGGATGATATTGTAAAGCACGTCACTGAATATCAGCTTGAGCCCTGCAGTAAATAATGACTCCGCTGCTGTACTCTGTCTCCTGCTGGAACCTTGCTGGTCTCTCAGAGAGAGTTGCCAAGGAAACAGTGAATGAAATAAATCCACAGTTTCATGTCAGGAGGTTGAAGGAGACTTGGAGAAGCAAGACAGGAGACCAGGACGGATGAGTTTTACTGAGAAAATATTCAAATCTGTAATCGTTTAGTCCTGCATAGATGTGCACGTACAGAATAGTGATAGGTGGGGAAGGCACTGTGAGACATTCCTCAAGCAAACAAATGAAAAGCCTTTTCTGCCATGTCGTGGCATCGAGGAACAAAACACAAAACTGTGATGAAAAGCAATTTTGGGGCACATTTCAAAATACATCAGAGATGTATTTATTTTTTCTTGAAGTCTACATAAACAGTGCTTCTATTTCCTAACAGACAGAGGTGTTAGAAAGTGTGTGTGCGGTGTTAGAGGTCCCATATTTTACACTATTCCAGTGTTTTACTTTGAAGCATTGAAATCCATAAGAAGATATATTTGTGGTTTTAAGAACCAAAATCCATCTAAATGTTGTTTTATAATCTCCTCTCTCAGGCTTCTCTCCGGAGCTCTCATGACAACAGGTCAGTCAGCCAATCAGAAGAGGCTCTGAACCTCACTTGTGATTGGCTGACTGCGATTGAATAAAAATATAGCAGATTTCAGATAAACACTAGGGAGAAACCAAATCCTGCAAGGTTGGATGGTGGGTCCAGGTGGGTGGGGCTTGGGGCATGATTGAGAGTGGTGACTGTTTTGTGACATCACAAAGTTCCAGAAGTCCTGACAGCTCATTTAAAGGCTCAGTTTCTGAATACAGGCTGTGTGCATTTCTCTGTGGACTGAGGCTTTGATACTTTCACAGTATTAGAACCTAGACCTGCTTTAAAACCAAAAAACACATGGAAATCTCACTTTATACAGTATGGCACCTTTAATATGCATCATGATATATCAGGCCCACCTCCAACTCGACTGGAAACCAACAGCAGCAAAAACAAAGTCAGTCTTGTTAGCATCTTGTTTGCGTTCAGTCGGTGTATCTGTCAATTATCTGGCTCATGTTGTTTTACTTGTGTGTTTCTAAGTGACAAGTTGAAAGCTGGTGCCCCCCTGTCCTTAATCCTCCCCACCAGCATTAATTAAACATCCCTCCCCTCTTCTAATTAACAGAGCATTACGAGAGCTACAAAATAAATCAGCACTCTGCGTACATCCAACTGATAATGTATTCCAAAGTATTTATCAGGCAACACAATTCTCCTCTCTCTCTCTCTCTCTCTCTCTCTCATGTAATTACACACTGATCAAAGTTTTGCTTCATTTGATAGAATGCAAAAAACAGATTTACTGTATAAATTATCCGCAAAATAAATGCAAATCTGGGCTACAGTTAGTCAATAGAGGAAGAATATGAAAGAATTCAAAAAGTCTAAATTTAGGTCATGTAAGACTTTGAATGAAAGATGAACCTTTTTTGTGTTTTCGTGGCCTCTGGTGTTGCGTCAAACTACTTTGAAACTGTCAGAAACTATTTTCTACCAGCGGACGTTTGCTTTTGAAGAATGGCTGTTTGTGGCACATGTCTCCACAGGGATCAAAGGCAGAAGATCCTTCCATCCTTCACGGCAATGATAGTTCTGCTAGATCACATTTGTAATTTGAGCAGTTGCGTAGGTGGAAAGGCCTTAAACACACAGGCAACGCAGACACACTTCTTCAGAGCCAACGAATCCGTTTTAACAGCTGTAGATTTTTAGCTTTGCACGGTGCACAATGACAGAATTGTCACTTTCTGTCATCCGCCCACCTCTTCAAGTCGCGGGTCCTGAGCAGCCGACCTGTTTTGTTGTTCAGACCTCAGAACTGATGGACTGGGATACAGTGCTGCTTTTGTCCCTGTGTGTGAGTGTGTGCTTCAGTTGCTTCGGGTGTGAATGCACATGTTTGTGTGTTTGGCATATGTTCAGCGTGTATACATGTTTGCTCTTTGTGTACCGATGTTTGCCGCCTTGTTTCCTTCAATTATACACGTACAACTTGCCAGCAAACTCCCAAGTTCATCTATAATGGATCAAGGGATGTTCTAGCTGCTCGTACTGGATCACCTCAGTAAGCAGGCCTCAAACAGCCCGGCATGTCCTGGCAATTGTCCCAGCAAGAGGAATGGGGACCCCAGTGACATGGATAGGGAGCTCAAGCAGCGCTAAGCTGCTCAAATATTGATCAGTGTAGCTGTCTTTGAGCTGGTTAGTCTCAGCCAGTCCCTCACCTGCAGGAATTGGAGGTGGGTGGAAAAGGCCCCACAACAAAGAGAGAAAGAATTCACAGGCTTTTCTGATTCCATCCAGATTCCTCTGGTAGATGCTGCTGCTTCTATCACAGCAGAGGTCCTCAGAGGGGGAGAGAGAGAGAGGGGAGAGCATCACCTTTATATTGACGTTCTGCTCAGCTGTGCTAGACACATCCCTGAGAATGAATGCAGGATGGATGGTTGATCAGTGGGGGTCAAAACAACACCACTGAGTCTGTTTTCAGAGTTGTCATACAGACACATACCTATAGACACTGATATGCAAAATTTCCCATTGTAATCAAATAAGAAAGAACGTCTGAGACATTCATCTTAAATGAGTTAAGTTGGTGATGTGTTTTGATGCTCCCTGTGGTGGGAAATAGCACATTAAAGGTCCCATATTGGATAAGGTGAGATTTCTATGTCTTTTTGATTATGAAGCAGATCTAGGTTCTGCCTGAGTCCACAGAGAAATGTACACAGCCTGTATTCAGAAACTGAGCCTTAAAACCAGCCGTCAGGACTTCCGTAACTTTGTGATGTCACAACAAAACAGTCACAGCTCTCAGCTACGCCCCAAGCCCCACCCACCTGGACCCACCATCCAACCTTGCAGGATTAGATTGTTTACCTGAAATCTGCAAAATTTTTAGTCAGTGACTGACCTGTTGTTACCAGAGCTCCAGAGAGAAGCCTGAGAGAGGAGATGTAAAACTACACTGAGATGTATATATCTTGTTATGGATATCAACACTAAAACACGGGAAAAGTGCAAAAAATGCAACACTTAAAAAGGATTATAAAAAAGTATATAAAAGAGCAGTGGTGTTGATGGTGTAGATAGCTGCAAAATCCCCATTGTGAGTCCAAAAGTGGCTTTTGCTTATGTGTAGCACAGTTATCTGAAGTACACAAAATAGAAATGCACTAAAGATTTTTTTGATGTATCTCACTAGAGCTTCTCTCTCACTGAAAACATGGTAGAAATATAAGATAGATAAACAAAATAAGATCTGTGCCAATTTACATAATTTCAACATTTAACAGCAGCTAAAACCTTAAAATATGAAATGTGAGATATAGACGAGCCAAACCACAGGTGCAGAGCAAACCGTGGACGCCACTGCTTGGAGATTATGGGGGAAGTTGTTCCCAGGTGCTGAATATTCAAAATATAACTTCATTGGCACTGCAACTCACCTGGCCTAGTCTATAATTAAACTCAACTTTTTGATGAGCTCTAACTTTTACTTCACCTAGCTAAGTTGTACAGATGCCAAAGCCCATCTCGCTCCGACTCTGTCCATACTCTCAGATCCTATTTGGATGACTGCCACTGATTCCCTGCACGACAACGCAGCATCAGGTGCGCGGCTGTATTTTGACTCATCCCTTGCCCAACTTGAATTTCCATCACCACTGCAGGCCGAACATCGCCGCCCTGCCAGAATCCTGACACAGGCTGCAGATGCACAGAGTGACACAGGTCCCCTTCACCCCGCTGGCACAGGCCCCCGCTTGGCCATCTGGTGCTTCTGGAGCAGGTGCCAGTCACTCATCACATCCACCTGTCTGCCTGCCTGCCTGCAAGACGGCCCTCCACTGAGGCCTTTGGACCAGCGTCACAACCCCCCCCCCCGCTCCCTCCTTCTCATCTCCCCTTTGCCAACAGCGAGTTATCTGCTGCCCAGGCACGACCTCATGGGACGTTGAGGAGCCAGCAGTTGTTCAGAAGCAGTTCACGTACACGGTGGGCCACTAGTCAGTTGACTTGTTCAGAACAAACGGATGCTCAGAATAAGTGATGTGCGTTTAGACAGATTGTCACTTTCCCTGATTTCGACAAAGAGGAACGAGGCAACCAGTCACTTTGTCTTGTCTCTTCAGAGCAATCTCTCAAAGAGGAATAGATGTGTCGCCGGGGCAGAAAAGCCTCTGTAGAAACCCTCATCAGTCCTCCCTCTGTCAATCAATGTTGGCCTGAAAGAAATCTCCCGGTCGAAGCAGCTGGGAGCAGATGAAGCAGATGAAGGCGCTGATTTGACTGATGACATTTCAGTGGACATTAGCACTTTAGCTGCCTCTGAGAAAAGCCCATCAATATGACCGCCTCCTTCTCGCAGACGGTCAGCACGCCGCTGCAGCCCTAATTTTTTTCTTTCATTTCATTAACTCAGATGTCGTCTGAAATGAGCAGCTGTTATTTGTTTGTGTGCTTGCTGACATTTCCTTTGACATGGACAATGCATCAGAGCCGCCATAATCTCTGCCCATCTCTTTTTGAAAGGAGGCGCTGCTCGAGTTGACACGAGTTACTACTAAATCCATTACCCCAGCAGCCTGTCACTGAACTTCAGTAACTACAGTTGGAAAAGAAAAAGAAACTCTGACATCTGAGTAGAAAGGCTAAAATAATTCAGTTTGCGGTTGTTTTGAATTTAAGAGATACTTATATTTCAATTTACGACGGTCCCTTTAAAAGCTAATCGTATACTGTACCACTTCTGTTATCCATTGCCACGCTTTCATAAAAGACTTTTGCCTTGAAGTCTCCCAGCCACATCAAAACTTCTAAACAAACTCATTCGAAGCCAGATTGTAAAGCCAGCCTGTCGGTTACAGTCGGTGGTGTGTTCTTTGGGTTGTGACGAAGAGGTTGACATGAAGACAGATGTTGTTTGAGCTATGCAAATGCTGGAGGTTGTTTAAGGGGTGAGCAGGCAGACAAAATGATAAATGTGTGTCAGTGAGGCACAGCGTTCCTCACACACAAGTTTTCCTCCTGAGCACAGGGCTTGCTGTCTTTTGTGGTCTTCAAAGGGCCGAACCGTGCCAGACAGCACGTTTTGCAAACCACAGCAGCTCTTATCTGGGAAGTCCTAAGCGCTTCCAGAGGTCCTATCTGTTTTGCTGTCACAGGCTTAATCATAAACTGGTGAATGTCCTTGTGTTGGACGGTGATCTAAGCTCCAGATGAGTCACCGCTTTAGTTTTTTTCTGCTCAAGAACTTAAGTCTTGTGCTGCTATGTCATTACAGGAAGCTTTTCAATCTCAGCTGAGCATTATGAAGGCTTTGAATCTGCATGAGGTGGGTTTGGTGGACAGTTCAGAGTGCTGGAGGTGTCATGATGAAGGTGGTACTCTGGTACACATGCTTTGGAGCAGGAGTTCTGTTCTGCTATACTTACCGTTATAGAAAAAATGACCAGCCTAGATTTCTCTTTCTCCCCAAGTCTGTTTATTTTGGGTGATCCCTCAGCATTACATGGCTTGACTCCATCGCGTGCTGACTGGAAAAAAGGACTGCCCTTATGTAAGGACGGAAACATGTGGTCAAAGAATGGGAAGCCCCCTCTGCACCAGCATCTTCTTGATGTCTCTTGGTCACCTGGCTGCTCTTGAACAATTATCATAGGCTGGAGTATCACTTGAAATGGACAGTACCATTCTTGTATAAAGGGCTTTTAACAGCGTTTCTAGCTCATAAAACTAACAGTAAACTATTACATAAAGTACATGTGGTTGGAGGGCTGGTTGACAAGCAATGCTGTCATGGCCTTTTTTCCCTCCTCCTCCTCTCAGTATGTTATCCTTATCTTTCATTTTTTTATGTGGTTGTCATTGTATTCATTATAGTTTCCTTCTTTCTCTGTTGTAATGCTCCGCGTCATTTGTGATTGAACTAATTGCATAAGTTTTGTTATAAACTATTAATCATAAAGCCTTTGAATGGCTTGACCACACGCACATGCACTCATGCAAACGCAGCAGCGTCCCCCCATCCTGCTCAGCAGGAAACCCAACGTGATAGCAGCATTCCAGCGGACATTACTATCATCATCTTTCTGCTGCTCTAACACCCTGTGTATCTAACCCGTTGTTCAGAGATAAAGAGAACGAGACCGTATGTACACACATACACACACACACGCTCACATACCAACACAATGATAAATGTCACAGCGCTCCCTGTCCTCCCCCCTCTTAGATAAAGGCAAGCAGAGATGAAAGCTCCAAAAAAAATATAACAGGGAGATGCATTTTTGTGTTTGATAGCATCGGCATGGAGAGGACAATAGAGATACACGAGTGGGGCTCAAGAGGATCATTCACGGCCAATGTGTTCCTCCAGGAGCACAAACACACCACTTGATGCATCGCACTGGCAGCCTCTGCTCGTCTGAGCTCTCCAATATGAGGGAAAATGTAGTCTTAAAGTTTGGAGGGTGTTTGCATCACTGAGAAGACACTCAGCCAGACGATCAAGGCATCGTTCAAAGTCGGATCAAGTTGAGCCGCCTGAGAGGGACGTGTTTGAGAAGTTGATGTCAGTTTGTCATTACGTGAAAAAAATATTCTTCTGCATAGTGTGATAAAATGGTTGAATCACCACTTTAGTCCAAAACCGGCATTTCCTTTATTTTTGAAACGTCTGACAAGAAAAAGCATAATGACTAAATGGAGAAACTTCAGCAACCATAAGCTGTTTTCACAAATGAACTCCAGACAATGTCCAGAACGTTTTCTGCTTAAGTATGGCACCTGAGGTCGGATTTCTCCTTAGCTGAGGGAGTTACTTAAAGTGATAGTTCAGCTTATTTGGTGTGGGGTTGTGTCAGGTAGTCGTGCATATAGTCAGGGTGTTACCTGCAGCAGAAAACACCAAAACAAAGTGAAGTTTACCTCTGTCTGATTCACTCAGCTGACCTGCAGCTGCGGCGTAATACAGTCAGCACTGTAGATGTGCTTGTGTAGGAATACAGTGGTTAAAGGGTTGAGAAAAATGTAGTATCAAAGGAAAGTGCTGTTTTGATGGGAAGATAAAGCGCTGAAAATGTTCTGACTGAAGCCAACATTTAAACGGATACTGGGTTATTTCGGTGGGTGTCTTTTAAAAGTGTCTAAAACACACTTTTCCCGCTGGCCCCGTGCAGCACATCGCTCTGCTAGTGTGCCGGTCCTCCCAGCTGCCTCTCCTAACTGCCAGCGCACTGATCTGACTCTACTGCAGGTAACACACTGACTATGCTTGACTACCTCACACAACCCAATGTCAAATAATTCCAACTATCACTTTGAGGGTGTTGCGCAGAATCTCTGAAAAGGTTTCCTTAGTTATGGAAAAAAGTTAAGGCATTAGCAGCTGTGAAAAATATTAAAATAAATTCTCCAGCATCATTATGTCTCCTGGTTGTGATGTGTTTGTTTTCTTCTTTTATTGCTATAAACATGTTGCAGTTAAGATGGAGTCAGAGGCACCTTTAGTTTTTTTCTTTCACTAAGCGTGTTTTGTGCAACTGTTGAACTGACTTTAAGTGATTTCTTAAGTATAAGAGTAAGATAAGGAGAAAACATTAAGTGAACACTTAACCTTAAGCATAAAACTTAAGGGTATTTTCTGCAACTGTTTTTATTTTAAGGAAACTTTAACTAAGACTTCAAGGAAAATCTTAACTTAAGGTGTTTTGTGCAACATGACCCAGGTCTGTACATTGTCCATAGCTGCCCTTTCACACATGTGTCACCAATACTGTGTTTAGACTGGACAAGCGGTCTGGGTACAGCGTGGAAGAGAAATGGTAGAAACCTCATCAACACGCCCACTCACTTGCTGTGAATCCTCCAGACAGTGACCTGCTGTATCCAAACATTACACAGACTTTATATTTGGGAGCTGTGAGGGTAAAGTCCGTTTAATATCCGGTTCAGCTGCTTTGGACGTTTGCATTCTCACATCCAGCTCCTCCCGGCTGAGGGTTGCAGACGCACGTGTGAAAGCATCCCTGCCCTCTCCAGGTGTTTCCCTGTGTTTAGTTGTCTTGAAGTGATTTCTCTCTTAATAAAGGCTCTTAACACAACATCTGAAGTAAACAAACAAAAAGTGGAAGCTTGTGCAGTCAAAAGACTTAATGAATCACACTGACACAGAGCACCCTCCCACCCCCTCGGTTAGTTCATTAAGTGCTAGGCTATTACATAGTGTACACGGTGAAGGACAACGTTTTTTGCAAGTCGGCCAAGTTGTTATCTTATCAGATGTGATTTGTGTGTTTGCGTCTGGCAGAATTTATTAAATGGTGAAGTCTTAATTAAAAGTGAGGAGCAGAAACTGAATACAGATCGCAGGTGCTGCAGTATCAGGAGGAAAAGTTGCTTTATTACACTTACTGACGTATAAATCTTCCATCTTTGCGGGAATGGGTGATTTTAATTTTTTTTATAAATTGCCACAGTTAATCTACAAAGTAGTGGATAAAATATAGACACCAGCACTCATGTGCATTATCATTATGAACAGTCAGCAAAGACAAGTTACCTGTTTGTAAGTAAGACCTATAATAGGTTTTATTAAACAGCTGGCTGTTTATGGGTCATTCACACAATATGTTGATGTATTGTGCTGGGTGCATGCCAGAGGGAAAGCATTAATGAGTTTGATTTCATCATTGTTCATGATTGATGAATTGATTAGTCAGTTAACAGGAAATGAATCAACAACAGCTTTGTTAATCGATTACTTGTTAAAGGAATAGTTCCAACATCGTAGGAAATGTGAGTTAGATATTGACATATAGCTTTATGCTAAATATGAAGCTTCCACCAGCAAGCAGTTAGCTTAGCTTAGCATAAACAGCCAACTTGTTAATACCAGCACCTCTAGAGCTCCATAATGAACACGTTATATCTGGTTTGTTTGATCTGCTATGTTACTGTGTGTTACTGTGCCCAGCAAAAAAAGTAGTCAGGCACATAACCACCTGTAAAATTACAACCAGTCATTTTTATACTTCGATTTTTGCCCAGGTTATATGAACTAGATAGATATAATGGGTTAACTAGTACTGATAAGTTTGGTTTGTTTCCTTTGGACAGAGCCAGTCTTGTTTAACCTTTGTTTTACATCTTTGTGCTAAGATGAGTTAACCAGCTGCTGGCAACAGTTTTATTTATATGTGGTAAATGTGGTATTAATTACATCTTATCTCTCTTGGCAAAAAGACAAATAAGCATATTTATGAAAATGTCATGGTACTCCGCTGAAGTCTTTTTAAGCAATAATGCCAAACATTCACCGGTTCCAGCTTCTCAGATGTGAGGATTTTCTGCTTTTCTTGGTTTCATATCGTTGTAATTTGAATATTTTGGACCTTTGGTCACACTAAACAAGCAATTTGAAGAGAATCCTTTGAACTGTAGAAACTTGTGTTGAGCATTTTCATTATTTTCTGGCATAATAAAAAAACTAAAACATTTGTTTTCCTACCTAAAGTTAGGCCTGTGTTTGTAAGAGAGCTTATATATCACTTGCAGCAGATTGTTGTCCTGGGGTTTTGAAGCTGATTTGTACCCATGTACTGTAACATGTGATGCTTATTATCGCTGCCGTTCGCTCAGTAGATCACACTGGAAAAAGACACAGTGAGTGATATATGCTTTCCCTCTGACTTGAACTCCCTTATGATGTACATCCTGTGCCTGCTGTTTTGTTTGGCTTCACACCGTCTCCACAAGTGCAGTGAAATACTGCGAGCCACTGACCGCTGACCACACAGACACATTCATACACTCGTTCCTGTTCTCCCCCTTACACTCCCTTCTGCATGGTCAGACATTTCTTACATATTTTAGGAGGTCAACATTATTTGTGTGTGCAGCTGGAAATCCCAAAGAAAGCCGACATTTGCTGGTGCAGGAATAAGAAAGCCTTTGTTGGTACAAATCATATTTAACACACACATTCTTCAGTAATTACATTTTCCTCCAGATTGTCTTAGTTTGGGGTCATGTTCAACAAAATATATTTAATTCAAGGCGCATTTACTTTCTGGAGCTTTCGAATAACAGAGACACCAGAAACAGATCATCAGCTGTCTGTAAACACCAGAGCTGAAACATGGAAATGACCTCGTCATTGACGAGAAGTCAGTGGACGACCAGAGGCAGATGAAGGCGGTCATTCATATCTGAAGCCTGAGACCATCTCTGAATAGAGACAGTCTCCCTCCATATGTGACTGTGTGCTCACACATGACCTCTGTTTCATAGTTAGTTCATGTAACACACGACTGATGTATCTCTGTGGCAACTAATGCCGGCCTTACCCCAAACGACTTTTCAAGCGATTTCACTTTCACAGACAAATTTTCAATGTTGAAATGAAATCATGAGCTTTGCTGGAGTTGCTCCCGTCATCTCGATCATTTCATTGTAACGTGATCATCCAAACTTCGTTAGTCAGTCTATTTTTCTGTCTTGATGTCACAATAAAATCAAACGGGCATCATCGTCACTGTCATTAAATATATGAAGCAGGAAAAGATAATTGTAAAATAAAATTCAAAATAAAACAGGAATTCGTAACTATAAAGTAAACACAGTCATATTAGGACCAAATCATGACAATTATAGTGTTTTTACTAACTTTATATGATAATAATAATAATAATAATAATAATAATAATAATAATAATAACAATTCCACTCAGATTAACCAGCCATATCAAACCAGAGCCACAAGTAAATTGCCAAAGGGCTGCACAGATAACACTTTTGTTCCAGGGCTACGGCACAAACTGAACAGTTGGTGACCCCAGGAGCTGTGCAGTGATCTGATGATATGACCCCTGATCTCACCCAGCGGGACGGTCCTCACATCTCTGAAAAGACATGATCACATGATGATCACTTTCTCACCTGAAAAAATATCAAAACTTAATGAAGTGATATAATGACAGTTCTAGGGTGAGAACTGCCACAGCTTTGAGTCTGGATCAGGACCTCTGCCATTGTCACTATATGGTGCAGAATGCATTCTGGGATACTTAGCTGACCCAAGTCCACACAAGTCACATCCTGGTGTATCCTCGATGAAACAGGTGAGAACACTTTAGAGCAGAACTGTGACTGATGACGTTTCACAAGAACACAAGTGCAGAGAAGAAGGCAAACTGAGCAACGTCTCTAGCCTTAGTCTTGTGAGTTACAACACATTGTCTTTAGATATGAGAGGGTGTCAGACTGTAGCCTTTTAAAATCGCCTCCCAGACAAAAACTTTGATACCGTTCTCATTTCTCTCATGTCTTCGACAAAATCAAAAGTTTGTCATCTTCATGCTTCAGTTTATGTACAAATCTCCCTGTAGGTTTGAACATGTGCAGACTTTTTCTGAGGTTTCACAGCCTCCCAATCACACAAGGTCTTTGTCATGAAACATCCACTGTTTTATGCATTTAGATGATGAAGTTGTTTTTCTGGGGGCGACTGTCTCGTCCTGTCATCATCACGTTTTGAATGAGATTCAGTGAAAAAAATAAAGAAGAGTTCCCATAAATAAAATGATGTTTTTGTGTAGGTCCCTGCCAGTGGTTGATTGTGGGTGTGACAGCAATCAGCTAAGAGTCTGGTGAGTGTTGTGTTCTTCAAAATCAGCTTGCCTATCACTCCTTTCATCCCTTTGTATGACAAACAACATTTGCAGAAAACACACTCTGCAATCAGCTTTTTATAACTTGATCTTTTAAATAGCCAATTTGCTCTTTGTTTTGCTTCCGCCGTGTATCGACTGAGACAGGAGTCAATTTGGTTTTCCATTTCGATCATCGGCAACAGTCAAGAACACTTGAATGAGCACGATGAATGAGTCACTTTGAATCATGAGATTATACTCACATATTCAATGAATAAACATCAGTAGTAAACACAAAGCGGGCGGTCTCTCCTCTCGCTGGGTTTCTCTTCGTATTATTTTAATTCTCACCTATTAAAATGCATAATCTCCTTTACCTCTTCACAATCGTGGAGAACAATTGCAGCCTGAGAGCCGTCTATTGTATCAACAGTATGATAGCGAGTAACAAAGGCCTAATTACTACCTGCTGGATATGATGAGGAATAATTAGCTCGATCGTGGAGAGCCACTGATGACAAGCTTGCAAGGAGCTCGCTGGTGCTCGTTAATGGAGTGAAATAAATGTATTATATCTGATGTTTTCACATGCGTAGTCAGTTGGATGTAATAAAAAAGCAAATCTTGTCTGTGTAGTTTGTTTATTTCTCAGGTGTTGCGCTACTCAAATGATTTGGAAAACAGTTAGGCTCCTTGCCCGAGTTGTTCCTGTAAAGAATTTTATTATGAAATGAGCCCAAACAGAGAAAAATAATGATGTGACAACTAAATAAACACCTCAGATAATTGCCAGAGCTTCCCTCTTAACAAAGTGCTGCCCTCACTGCCTCATGGTAAACTGATGAGTCCAGCCCAGAGCTGACACTCAGCCCCCCTCCCCTCCCACACACACACACACACACACACAAACACACACACACACACACACACACACACACACACACACACACACACAGACACACACACACAACCTTTACCATGAGTCATTAACCAACTATGCACACCTCCTCAATCTGCAACTGGGATTGTAGAGCTTTTAGAGCTGGACTGGGTTAAAGTGTAATCCAGTGTGGTGTTGTGTAAAAAGCTGTGGTTTCTAGGTGTCTGCTGGCCCCTCCACACCAGGCCCCTCTGCCCCCCCAGGTCTTTCTTCCGCTATGCAAATATAATATATGTACGTATATTGAATTTCAATATATGTTGATAAAAAAATAAAAACATATATGTCAAAATTATGTATAAAACCTATTAGACATTGGAACTATTTCATCTACTGACATATATGTCAGCCCATACGAATATAATTGTTTATGTATGTATGCTTATAACCTGCAGTATGAGCATATAGGATTTGACAGGCTTTGGGATGTATATATATTTACATAACATATATCCATCCCAAAGCTTGTCTGTGTAAGTTGATATTATATACAGTTATGTATGTCTGAGACCACTTTCCCAGAATGGGAAACTATATGTGTTTAAAGTTAATGAGAAATTAGGAAAAACTTCTATAAGACTGTACATTTTTTATATTGTTATATTATATGTTATTTATGTTATAAACTTCTATATCGAGAAGAGGTATCTATGTGATAATAGTATATCTCCTTATAGGTGACATACATAGCAACATCACTCCTATATATGTCACATATATGTCACATATTACATGTATGGGTTGCTGCTGGGGTTGACCCCCCCCCCCCCCCCCCCCCCCCCCCACCGTACTTCCTCCATGCAACATTCCTGCCTCTCAGGATGCTTGTAGTTTGCTGTGGACCATTAGCATAGAACAAGAGAAGAAGACAAAAGGGGGCGACAGGGAGGGGGGGCAGAGAGGAGGCAGGTGCATTTTAATGACAATGTGTGTGTTTATGTTTGTGTTTATCCATGCATGTGCAGCCCCTGAAACACACCGTTAACAACTCCGACACCACTGCTGTGGTTGTGCTCTAACACACTTTCACAGGCACGTCTGACAGATGTAGCGTAGTTAGATGTCGGTGTGTGGCCAACTATTTGTTTTCCCTCTGTGTATGTGTGTGGCCACCTCTGTCTCTGTTTTTTGTTACCCAAAACATTACAGATAGCTCCATAATTCAGTGGTGGCTTTAGCTTTTCAGGGTGTAATTATATGCTGAAAAGCTTCCCTGTGTTGCTAATGGGAAACAGTGATAATTTCACTTGAATTAACCAAAATAAGTTATTGTAACTTAGAGCTCGCACATTACCGCGAGAAAAATAAGACGCACATTTGAATTGTGAGAGGGAGAGCAGTGCACGCAGATGAAATATGTTAATAAGCCGCCAAGGCATGAGCGCAACTTCTGGTTAATGGCACAACACTGCAATCTGGCCCTCCAGGGGAGAGAGAAATGAGCATCTTCATCACCACAAGTCCCCCATCTGAGAGAGAGAGAGAGCGAGAGAGAGAGAGAGGGAGAGCAGACAGACAGCATTAAAAACCCAACAAGAGAGGCTGCATGTCCCTGCCTCCCATCCACATTATCCCCTCAACCAGAGAGGGAATCAGTAAAGAGGGGATAATTTCCTTGAAATACCAGAATAAAGAGCACATGAAAGAAATTCATATTTTTAAAATAAAGGGGGGAATCGTAATGAAAGTGGACAAGAAATACAGCAGAGGAAGGATGTGAGGCATGAAGCAGTGAAGGGAAGGATATATGCAGAATGCTGGGGAGAGCAGCAGGGGGTCGGTGTGAAAGTGGCATCAACACATCTCGGGGAGCCAGACCATCAGCTCCAGTCCCCATCTCAGCGTTGCATGTTGCATTACACACACAAATGTTCTGCTCTTTGAAAGCCATTAGTGAGCACCTCAAAGATTCATGGCCGCCTTGCCTCCCAGCACGTTTCTGCAAGGGTTCACACCGAGAAGATATTTTGCTTTCCCTCCTCTTCCTATCAAAAGCATTACTGATACTGGAGCTATGGGCGTGAGCCTGACAGGCGTCTGACATCAACATCCCGACACTCTCCTGGAATGATATCACACAAGTGGGTGGGCTGATTGGGAGGCTGTGGGGTGAATCCCAGAGACGGGGCACGGCAAGGTCACGGTGACAGCGCCAAGCACGATGCAAATGGAGGAGGCAACGTTTTGTGGTGGAATTGCAATCAAGCAGCTAGTGTTGATTAAAAGGACACATTTGTTTTGCGTAGAGGTTCCAGAAAATGAAATGGCCTTATTAAACTGTGGTCTGCGTGGAGCTGTCAGGGGAGAGGGAGACAATTTGACTTCCATGTTCTTTAATGAAACATCTCACAACAACACAGGAATGGTGATGAGTGGCAGGCTGTTTGTCAATTCAAATATTCAGACAATCTGAGGAGGGAGAATGAATGAATAACAATTTACCTTGAAATATTCTGTCATTGATATTATATATTTTTATTATTGTCAACAAACCCAGTTAATAGACCAAAACCAACCTTGGATCGATCCTGCGAACGAGTAAGCCTGACTAACTGCACTGCTCTTATTCCTCTGAGCTCCACTGTCGTCCAGAGTGCATGTCTCTCCTCCACTCTCCCTTCAGTATTCCCTGTCTCTCTCCACTTTTCCTGTCAAATAAAGGCATAAAAAACTAAATGAAAAAAAAAATGTCAGTGGGTCGCTCTGTGGATTTGGACGACATCTTCCTTCATTATTATGAATGCACACTCTGTGGTTAATTATGACCCAATCCAACATACACTGTTCTGCTGCTGGAAAGACTCACTGGTCATCGCTTACTACAGCACCAAATGTGGATCAGTTCACAGCTGAAAATAGTCCCCAAGTAGAGGCCACTGATGGGTTCACATCAGAGACGATGCACCTCAACATGGTCCAACCCATGAGTACTCAGCAGTTACAATATTACAGTATATCAGTACTCATGGATCACACTCGTCTTCATACTCATTCATTTTGATCTCAACTACACACCTGTAAAGTTTCATGACTGCATCTCTCTCAAAACCACCTCTGTGGTCATTCCTGCTGCAGTAGGTATCTCAAGGACAACGTTTTATGATGACACACACACACACACACACACACACACACACACAGACACACACATACAAACATACCAGCTACACTGTCATGGCTGCTAACAAATGCACCATTTAGTCCTGAAACAACACAACTGGAAATATCATAAAGCAAAAGTTGAAAATGTTGTTGCTGTGTCAAACTGAGAAATCAGCCCCCAGAACCTCCGCTTCCATCACCTATGTACTTTATATACAGCGGTTAGACACAGCAAGCTACGATTAGTACAGGTCCAACACCTCTCTCAGCCAAGTCACGCCAAGAATCTGTGACTGTTATCACCTAGAATCTGACACCATGACTACATCCAAAATAGAAATAATGTGTAGTCTATGGTGGCCCCTCAGGACAAAACACATACAGGAGTGTTAGCACAAACATTAGGGTCAAAGCACTACAAATCCATAAACGCAGCAAATCCAAAAACGTGGGTGCTCCAGGGCACCTCAGGGGAGATGGGCTCAGTTTGGATAAACAGCAACGTGCAGATTTTAATTTGATTTTATAAAGCAAACTTTAACATCATGCTGCTTCTGCTTCATTTTTATTTATATCCGTGTATTTTTATTGATATGTCCGTACAGAAAAGAACATCAAAGTCCACAGAGGCAGTGTATATTATGTTTTCATCTTTACCTTCAGGCAAACCGGAAGCAACAAATAGTATATTTCAACTTTGACAAAAATTTTCCAAAATCTTTCAAAAGGAATTACAATTATATATAATATATTTCTGGATGTACTTTCTCTTGTGTATCTACTTTGTCCTGTCCCTGGGTTGTGTGTCTGCCTGCATGCCTATTTTGCTTATGTGCACATGTGATAGGATGTCTGACGTGACGAACAGGGTTACAGCCTGTCTTTCTATTTGAGGCAGGTGATCATTTTGTCTTCCTCATCCACCAGATAGAGGACGAGTACAGACTGATGATATAAATCGAAGATTACAGTTGCCCCGTGGATGCTTCTTTGTTCCTCCATGTTTGAATGATAAGGGTTGTCACCTGTGTGTGTCTGAGAGACGGCGAGTGAGAGCAGAGACGGTTAAATTCTAGGGGCCAAAAAAAAAAAAAAAAGACATCACTATTTAGCAGCTGGTTGTGCATAATTATGCTAGAAATGAGTTTTACGTACTTAAGAAAGAGACAATCATTGCACACAAGGGATAACACACATGCACACACATGCACACAAACCTATACAATCTAATCATGATAATAGCATTTGTTAGCAGGCCGGGTTGAAAGCTCCATGTTAACAAGAAAATGTTTTGCAAGCCTGTATTCACTTAAGATTATTAGAATACTATTATTTCTATGAAAAAATGTCTGTGTCTTCTTCCCTAATAACATTTAATGTACATGTTCTGCTACAAGGAGCGCGGTTGGGAAAGAGGAGGGGAGCGCTCCACCACAAACCCTGGCTGGTTAATTAGAGGATTTATCAGAGCCCTGGAGTTGGAGACTCAGATCCATGTTGCACTAGTTGGAACAGGGAAGTCTAATGTCCTGAGGGCTGAGAGGGGCGTCCCTCTCTACCTCTCTCCCACTCTCTCTCATATGTTTCTCTTCCTCCCTCACAAACACATACATGAACACTTTGTGTGAGGTACAGCTGCAGCCCTGGCTTGTTTACCATCTCCTGGTCCTCTGACAGCTCCACTCTTACCTCTTCACACAGGTGACAGATAAGCTGGTGGACACTCCACGTCCAGGGCTGTAACGACGCTGACCTTTGTAAACACAGATAATCAGTGACTCATTCAGCCCTGAGTCCCAGGACCTCTGTTGTTTAGGAAGGTTATCTCCAGCTAAAAGTGGAGCGTAGACCCTGCAGGCATGTGGACAGGGTGGAAAGCTTGTGTGACCTTGTTAACCTTTCTGTACACAGAAACCTCAAAGCTGCCCCTGGTTAAAGGTTAACACTCAACATAATAAAAGGCTTTTTGTAGTTGGTGACCTCTGCGAGCATGGAGCTCATCACCCATGTAAGTGTACAAGTACGTAAAGCTGTACATACTCCCAAGTAAATCACAGGGTAAAGCAAAAGCAATAGATTACTTGCTTTAAAAGGTACTGCAGGTTTGTTTAATATAATACCTGCCTTGCATATAAAACTTTTGTTGAGACAGTTGTGAATCACTTGTTATGCCTGGTTCATTTTGGCGCATAGCAAAGACGGGAGGTCCACACAGGAACCACTTCAGTAAACAAGACATTTATTAAAGCTAACTCGACATAAGCAAACCAGAACATCAAGCCAGTGATCGGCTGTGCAGTGCGGGTGTTGGATGGGAGGAAAAATGTAAGTGCTAATGGAAGTGAAGCCTTAGCTAAACACGATCCAAACAAACAAACAAAACAAGCTGGGTGGCTGAGAGGAGGGAGCGTGAGAGAAGAGACGCAGCTTGTGAGCAGGCAAGTCAGGCAACTGCTTGGGGCCCCAGGCTGTTTGAGGGCCCCTGAGGGCTGACGAACTTAACTCCACATCAGTGTCTCAAAATGCGGCTTAAACAACCAATGGACGTTTTGCAATGACATATCAGTAGGAAACCTCCCTAAAGGGGCCCCATGTCATTCCCTGGATGATCTGCAACAACATCTCAGTGAAGCAGTGTTAACAACTATTTTCAGTACACATGCATACAAGATTTAAAAAAATATATATCTAAGATAATATAAAGATAATTAATATAATTAAACTGTTACTACATAATCAGCTGTTTTTTTTCAAGCAGCTCCTCAACGTGCATCTAAATCATTAAAAAAACAGTTTTAGCAGGCTGTTGCTCAGACTGTGTAAATGATGTGTCATGAATAAATTCATGGAATAAACAAAAACTTAGATAATAAAGTTAAGTCATTTAGAATAAAAACAGTTGGTTGTTTGGTACACCACTCACAGCTCATTCATATCTCTGTCTGGCTAGTGATTGGTCGACTGAATGTACTGATGCCATGTCCCAGCCACTGAACACTGTCAGTCAGTTATTTCGTTATTTATTTAGGTTTTTATCGTTCTTTATAATCTAAATTTTGGAAATTATAAGGTTCTTTGTATTTATATTTTGAAAATCCTATTAACATGAATGTTTGGAATTTAAAAAAAAGTTTTTTGTTGGTGTCAGATGAATTATTACATAATAGTGATGAACACTGATTGGAGTGGATGGACTCTAGAATCTCCATTGATTCTGTGATGGTGCAATCTTGAAACCATTCAGCTTATATAGGCCCCAAACAGGTGAAGCCAATCTTTCAGTGAGATGAGGGGCCAGGTAACCAGGAGGAACTTTTAAAGAGGGAAGCAGGGACAAGCCATTCCTTCTCTCCATACTGTCCCCCCCATCCCTCACATTGGAGAGATGGAGGGGGAGACGATATCCAGTCTTTGTAAATCTCAACACATACACTTTTTTGCAGGCAGTGGCATTCAGAGGTATTGTATTTGTGTATTGTAGAATGTGTGTGATCAATCATGTGATCACCTGAGAGTTGCTTTTAAAAGTCACTTGTGTTTTATTGCTCACACTCAGCCAAGAACATTTTTCTTCTTAAATTGATACTTCAAGGCATTTTTAAGTGTGACTCTAAAAATGTTGATAAATACGAGGTCCTGGGTTCTAATGATGTTAAAGACACGGGGTTAGTGCAGACGCCCCACAGTCACCTGCTTATTTGAGTGCATGTAAACACATTGACTTCAAATTGAACCAAACTCCGTCACCGAGGTCGTGGCCTCTGGCAGGTAGCAGGGAGATTTTGCGCAAGTGTCTGTGACCCGCTGACATTTCAGCATGTTGCTCAACTCCCCTGACATTTCTGAGTGAAATGTTTCAATATTTGCCCTGCTCCACGTGGCAGCCAAACTCTCTTTTCACAGCTCTGAGTGAAATCGAGCACTTCAGATCCTATCTATTTGATTTCTCACAGTCCTAATATAACCTCTTCCACATGAGGCTTTTTATTACCACTCAGGGAGACAAGCTTTATTTGCAAGCTGTTTGCAGTAGCAAATCGTTATTGCACCATGGTATTTCAATTGAATAAGATATCAAGTTATTGTGTCATTCGCTGGGCCCCAGACGTGACTCCAATAGGAAAATAAGATCTTTAAATAAGGATTTTAATAAACAGAGGTGAAGATACAATTCTACCTGAAGAGAGTTGGAAATACCCAACAATAGTGTGAGAAGAATAGTATTCCCAAACTGATAGCTGTTAATCTTTAGCACTCAAAACATCCACGTGCAGAGATCCAGATTTTGTTGAAAGCTCATACACACCAGCACTTTCACAACATCATGTTTGAGAGTATTGTTAGAGCTTTCTGCCGTGCTGTGATGTGTGAATGTTTGGCAGCATTTTCATGCACCGCAGTGCAACATTAAAGTATTTGTCAATTCACATGCACAAGAAACTGATTTTCTCTCCTCTGGTGCTATTTAGCTTTTCCAGTTGGTTTTGATCAACACTCCAGTGGCCACAAAATACAATAAAAAATAAACATAAAAAAGAAAGAAAGAAAGAAAATTTAAACAAGAGCTCCATCAATTTTACACATCAAACTCAGTAGTAAGCAATGCAGGTGCTGGGTTTTCACAAAGGAGAAGAATGATTGCTTTTCATTTTAACTGACCATTGTGAGTCTGTGTTATAAGAGTGCAATAGTTTCTAGGAAAATCCTGACATTCCAACAGCTGTCCTGAGGTTTTTATGCAGGTCCCTGTCACTTCCAAGCCACAGACTGCTTTGCATTAGTGACATGTTTTTTTTTTTTTTAGCATTTAACCTCATGTCAAATCTGCTACCATTTTAGGCTACATGATGTTTTTATAATACAGTTTTAAACATGAAACAGCCGTTCTTCAACAATTTGTTCTTGAACCGTTCTTGAACAGTTTCTTGACTTGATCCAAGAGGTTAGGTGGCATAAAAATAATAAGTGTGTGAGCCAGTCCAAGGGCCTCAGGACATAAACCCCCAGAGTACCTCAACTCTACAGGAGGGGTTCGACCTGAAGTCCTCTGCTGCAGCTCAACATTTCTGCAGTCCAGTGTGCTCCACCAAAAGAGCACAAGGAGGAGGGACAGGAGAGGAGCAAGAGAGGGGCAAACCAGGACCACTCTCAGGTCAGACCCAGTGACACTGCTATGGGTCTGGATTTGATCAAACAGGCTCTCCTCCAAATAGCTGAGAGAGAGCTGAACAGGATCATGGGTGAGAAGGACAAGAAGATCTCAGTGCTGGAGGAAGAACAGCAAACCCTCAACCAGGAGATCGAGCAGGTGAAGCAAGAAACAGCTGAGGATGAGGAGGAGAAGGTTTTTGTCGCTGATGCACTGTTCAACTCATTCAATGTGACCTGGTTGACATGATTTGGAAGATGCACTGAACCTTCAGCCTATCTTTGCACTTCCTCCTGTGCTGCTGCTGCCGTAGAAATATTTCACCTGAAATGACCAGCATGTGTCCACAGTGGTGTGTGTGCGGCGGAGATGTTTGGACACACACAGGCACTTTTCTTCTGCTTGCTGTCAAAATTGTTGTGGGTCACCCAGCAGGACAACACACATCAGGCAAACAAAGACAAATAGATAGACTCTATCCAACTGACGACCATACACACACCTGCACCTGCACACATGCAGACACACACCTTATCGCTGCGATGGGAGGTGGTTTTGAAGTGGCGACAAACTGTCCAGCTAGCCGAGACTATCCGTGGAGAGCTTTTCTCTTCTGTTGTTTGATGCTGTTTTAGTAATTAACTCAGACAAAAGCTCCAGCAGCTCCCTTCTGATGTGCACTCAACACAAACACACACGTAAATGCACATTGCACATCCATCCTCCCTGATAAACGGGGAGTCTGGGGATGTGCAGAACGTGTCAACAGCATGATTCAGAGAGCGTCACTCAGAAGCAGTTTGGAAATGAGCGTGTGGGAATCAGTGGGAATCTCTGTTTGTAGAACAAGTGAGGTTTTGATCATACTTATGTTATCAAACACTAAACATTTGCCTGACAGATCCTAGAACATGAGACTCACACACAACATTAAGTGGAGCTCCATGCAATGGAAATATGTCTGCACATGATAATTCAGCGTAAACTGTGAGAGGCAGCACTGTAAACTCTGTTACTGTGGGGGCTTCTGGTCTGTAAACAGCGGTTTTCCACTTCATGTGCATTCTCACCTTCCTAGGAATTAATTGATTCACATTATCTAAACATGTTTCAGTGGCTAAAGCTTCAGGTTAGAACTGAATCTTCCTTGAAGATGTGGGAGTCACAAGAGATTAAATATTGAAGCAGCAGAGGCTGAGATATCCTGTCTCTCAGTCATCAGTATGAGTCAAGGGCCAAAAACACCGGAGCTTACATTTCACTGGATAGCATCTTTCATTAGACCTTCCCTGCCTCCAAAATGTCCTCTTCTTTCAAACCTCACACCTCCAGTTTGTCATGGAGGCTTTCTGTGAACAATCTTAGCCTTAAGATACCTATGATGACATCATCAGAGTTATTTTTAGGACCTCCTTCAGAGCTGCAGAGGACAAAGAGAGAGAGAGTCAAAGTGAAACCAGAACTTTTTCCAGACACCTATTCATTCAGTAAGCTAATAATGAAAATCCAGAGCCTCTCACAACAGTATATCATGTGGCTCGCTTCAAATTAATTTCATTCAGTATTTTTCTTAATGAACACCTTTTCCCAAGTGCTAAACATCACAGTTTGACAGGAGAGGCAGGAGAGTGAGTTTAGAATGCAGACTGTAAATAAAGATGGACGTAGGTCTCTGAAGAGGTCCTGTCTAAATAAGAGGTGGTGCGTGTGTGGAGCTGAGACTTCAGTGCATGCCGGCGTGTGGCAAAGCATAGGCTCACTCACCTGTCACTCAAAGTGGTCACACCCTCAATTATACATAACTTTTAGCCTTAATAAAATTTGAACGGGTGAGTTATATAAAAATTCACCCCGACAGTTGTCATGAAGGAGGAAATTAGACATAGAAACCAAAATAGTTCTTTGTACCAGGCTGTAAACATGTTTATTTCTGCTGTAAAGTTGGACTTTTTAACATGGAAGTCTATGGGGACTGACTCCCTGCTGGAGCCAGACTCTAGTGCAGATTTGAGGAACTGCTTGGTTGAGACGTCACAGAAAGCTAGTTTGTTTCTTTGCTTACAAAGTAATCATTGTGCATTTTGTCAAAATCAAATAACTGCTGTAGTGGATACCAGTTTGTCGACTATGGAAAGTAAAGCCCAGGAAAGTAATAAGACAATAATATCACCACTATGTCCACTCAGTAGCTGTTTGTCTGGGGCTTTTAATCTCATCACATGGTGCAGATGGAGTTAGTAGAATTAAATAAATAAATGTTCCAACCTCAATCTTTTTGACCACTTTGAAGACTTTGAACTTTAAACCTCCGCTTGTACCTTTAACTCAATATTGGGAAGAAGCTGCAGAACTAAATGGTGAGATTGTTTGGTCAGTTTGATGTTTGTCTTTGAAGCCATGAGCTGCTGACATTCCTGCTGATTTATGGAGAAGAATACACATACTAACATCGAGGTAGTTATCGGTCTCTTCTTCGGGAAAACAAACAGCACCAATGACAGACATGGTTGATCTTATAATGGTCCGTAACAGTATTTACAGTTGCCACTATGGAGCCTAGCAGCACAAAGTTGTACTTTTCAAACTTCAAACCAGAACGCTGTAGTGTGTTTGTTTAAGTCTGTTTCTCCCCTGTTGTCTTGAGGGTTTGGTGAAATAGGAGATATGTGTTTTCATGTTTGGAGAGAGGGTTTCCTTGGCAAATAACTAAGTACGCCTCTCATCTGGTGATACTGCATTTGAGGAAGCTGAGCCTGGATCCACGCTGTTTGGTTCAGCTTTTGAACATTTATTGTCCTCCTTTGGTTTAACATTTTCTTTCTCACAACAAACTTTACCTTTTGTGATAGATCTGGATGTGGGCAGCCGGAATGTAAACATTTGAATACTGGGTTAAACAAGCAGTAAAAGATCCAAGTGTGCACAAGTTTCCACAAACGTCCTATTGAATCATCCAGTTTCCGAGCTGAACCCTCAAAACCCACCCGGTGCTCTCAGCTGAGCTTCAAGCTGCCATCTCCTAAGAAAACCCCTCATCAACATCGAAAACCCAGATAAATTCCCAGCATTGCTTTGTGTAGCTGAGCCAAGGAAAACATTCCACGTGTATTGGTATCAGAGGAGCTTTGGGAGAGCTGTGGTTTTTAGTGTTGCAGACTGTCAGAGCCATTTCCAAAGCAGCATCATGTCTAAGTGAGGTCATTTAGTTGAATCACCCCCCAAAGCGAATTGCCATCGAGGCCTCTAATAACTTTATTACCACATATATCAAGGCCAGGCTTTAGTCTTGCTTGAATTTGTGGGGGACTTGAAAGCCACCTTTGAGCTGCTGTGCTGCTCCTCTGTCCTTGTTCGTCCGTCCTTGTTCGTCCATCCTTGTTCATTTGACCTGTCAGTCATCACTAACTTCTGTTTCTTTCTTTTTTTCCCTCTTGTCTTTGTTTCCCTACCTGTCATCATTAAACTTGTCAAGTTCCTGCTGCAGTCCTGTATTATGCTCTGCAGTTCTCATCACCGTGCCCTTCAGTTGCCTGGAAACTGAGTTTGACGTAGACGTATGAAGAGGCAGAGAACACCTCCTGACACAAAGTAAACATCAATCTTTGTTATATAAATTACATGGAACATTTAAGAGTCAAAGTGAGGAGCAATTATAGTGAACTGTTGGGCCAGTCAACATTTTCAATATGCACTGATGTGTCTGTGTCCTCTGCAGTTAGGTCTGCAGCTGATATGATTCCAGTCCATAAAAGACTATGGACAGTTACGATTCCTGATGTCTGAGGCAACCAAGGACACTCAGATTGTCACTGGTTTTTGTGACAGGAAGTCCAACAATAATCTACACGACATGGTCAAAACAAAGTTTAAAAAATCAAATTAAACAGCAGGATACATTGTTCTCTTGACACTCACACATAGAGGCATTTTCTGATCTGATGCACTCATCAACAAGATGACATCAAGACAAAATCGCCTGTCTTCACCTTCCATAACCATAACAATTCAAATTATTGAAAAATAAAATGATGTCTTGATCTGAAAACATTACATTGTTAAGGTTTGGTGAGATTTAGGCTGAAAAACAACCAGGTTACCTTTAGGGACAGATCCTGATTTGGTTTAGATTAGGTTACTGTATTTGTGCCAGAGGTAAATTTGTTTTGAGAGTCCTCAATCTTACACATACACATTTAACACAACACCACGTGCAATTAATAAATCAATAAATAAAACATTGCTTCTATGCAATGTTACTACAACCTATTCATATGAGTAATGGCTGCTCTCTTTATACTGTTTTGTTCTGCACTTTGGGATTATGAACCTTCATCCAGAAGGAAGAAACTAAAATTCACTGTTCAAAGAATGTGAGACTTCATTTAAAAATCGAGCCAACTAGATTATGTAATTAGATTCAGAGAATTCCTGCTCTTTAAAGATAGATTTCAAAACCATAATGCCAGAGAAGAAGATAAAATCGATTTAACAAAAGCATGGTAGAATAAGATCATTATGGTCTTGTCAATATGGAAATAGGACAGTTTACTCAGACAGAGCAAACACTGATGCCCTGTCTTAAGCTTCACAATTTGCCACAAAGTTCAGTTTAGTGTCAGTAATTGTCTCAAGGTTAAAATAAGTAGTTAGTAAAGGTTAGGGGATCTTCATCTTGGTTACAATAACAACCAGTCAAGGATGGTCATACTTAGAAAAAACAAAGTTCTCTCATGGTTGGCAATGGGAAACAAGCAGCAGTCTCCTGTGTTAAAGACAAGTTGTTGAGCAGTCCATCTACAGCAACCCCTCATGCAGACTTTGCTGAATAACAGTGCTGCTGTTTTTCGTTGAAAGAAAGGTGTATGAAACAGAGTATGTGGACACCTGAGAACTTTACCTAAATCTGATTGTTGTACATCTTTTCCCAAAACCATGTCCAATAATCTGTTGCTATAACAACCTCCACTCTTCTGGTGTCAGGCTTTCCACCAGTTTTTGGAACCAAGCGGAAGGGATTTGTTCTCATTCAGCCACAAGATTATTAGTAATGTTGCCCACTGATGTTGGGCGATATGCCCTGACTCACATTTGGCATTTCTGTTTATAGCAAAGGTGCTGGATGGTGATGGGGCTGAGGTGAGGGCTCTGTGCAGGCCAGTCAAATTCTTCCACACAAAGCTGGGATAATCATTTCTTTATAGACCTGGATTTGTGTACAGGGGTATTGCAAGAGGATGTCAAAGAGGCTAAGTGGAAGCTGACTTCAAAGAGGGCTATGTGTGGAATGGACTATGGACCATTGTGCACTTCGAAACCAAGCCCTTCTTGGAGGCTACGAGGTTACTGGCACTAACAACAGGACAAAAGTGCAAAAAAGCAGGGAAGCTGCTGGACCCAGTGGCATCACTGGCTGGGTCCTAAAACCCTTCCCTGTGTTTGCTAATATTTTCAATGCATCCTTGGTTCAAGCCATTATTCCCTCATGCTTCAAGTGGTCCATCATTGTCCCTGTACCAAAGAACAACAGTCACATCCTCAAACTAGAGACCATGTTGCAATGGGATCACACCAGACACAATGCCCATCAGCATGTTGAAATTCACCGCCAGGTATTTCACCAGGAATTTCTATCCTCAGGCCGTCAAGGTCCTCAACACTCACTCCTCACTGTAACACACTCAGCACCATTTTTATTTCACTGCATGTTTTCCTCTGTATCTCTGTGCATGTGACAAAAAAGAACCTTGAAACCTTGAAACCTTTCTTTCAGACATCAGCATCAGCACACCCATTCAGACACAACACAGTGTGGCTATGCACAAACTTGTGGTTATCATTTTTATACAATCAGAACTACACAAAACATTTACTAATCTGCCATCAAACACAATGCAATGCCTTACGCTCAGAACATTAATGCAATTTGTCTTTCAGATAAATGTCTCAACATGTGCATGTGCATTCATCTGTCCTGTGTGCCTGTGAAATATTGGCACCAGCGCTGACTGGGACTGAGCTCTGGACAGCTGGAGTGGCTGCTATGGCACAAACTGCACTGCCTGATTGGCTTATTATTACAGCACCACTGGTCAAACAGCGAGCAGTCTGGGAACAGAATGATGAATGTGATGATGAATGATAAATGTACTAAGCAAAAATACTTTATTTCAGGTACTGATAGCTAACAGTCACGTAAAATCAATTTTTAAAAAATGTGTTCTCACTAGTCACTGTTTTTGTGGTTCACAACAAAGCAGTCACTCACAGTGTCTGTGTCCAGCCCAGTGGAACGACAAATCGATCTATTTTGACACACCTCATCTGCTCATAGTTAATTCAGCCCAAGTTCAACTCTCCAACACATGTTTTGAGAAATGAATCATAAAATACGATTTTTGCTTATAATAATAAAACTATTTATGCTGATTATATAAACTGATGTTACATTCACTTCATTTATAAAAGTTCTCTCTCTTTATCAGTTTTTGCCAATAAATGTTTTAAGACATGCTCAAGGACATGAACTTGCCTATTTCAGAGGAAGCTCAAGCTTTCCTAGTGCTGCCCTCCCGCTGTGCATTTCACAAAGTTATTGTTTCAAGACTACAAATCTATTTTGCTTATGTTATCATTTTCAAATTTTAGATAAATATTTATTCATTTCTAAATGACAAACTGACAAAATTATTATTGTTATTGTTATATTCTTGGAATCATCTTGATCATTTACATTTTTTTAATTATGGCATTGGATTCTATAATCAACTGTCTTCTGAGGCAACCTCCAGGGCTAAAAAACTGAAGCCAGACACTGCAGTTCCTCAAATGGCCACTAGAATCTGGCTCCAGCAGTGAGTCAGTCCCCATAGACTCCCATGTAAAAATGTCCAACTTTACAGCAGAAATAAACATGTTTACAGCCTGGTACAAAAAACAGTTTTGGTCTCTATAGCTAATTTCCTCCTTCATGACAACTGTATGGGGGGTGGATTTTTATATAACTCACATATTTGAATTTTATTAAGCTTTATCAGCTAATTCGAGTCATTTAACATGACCTCTTGGCAATGATTGTGGTGTTGGTTCCTTTTTGAGGATTTTTCATGCAAATATCAGACTAACATGGCTCGCTGTGTGATTAATTTACTAACAGAGGAAGTCTGTGCTCCTGTATTTTGTTATTATTATTTTATTAATATTTTAGCGCTAGTTCACATGTATCAGTGTCTGCACTCACTGTACCTAGCTTGTTAGCTTAGCTTAGCTAACTAGCCAGCAAAAGAATTAGCCTTCAAGCAAGACACCCAGATGCCCAGCTATGCTAACAGTGCTAATGGGAGCGTATTCTTGGCACAGTTATTAAACAACTAAATCTCGGCTCCACAGACGCCCCACCAATTTACACATTCTTGAATTAGTTGGTAGTGGAGGTGGAGTGAGACTCTGCCAAGAGTGCGACAGTGCAGCACCCCACTCTGAGCTCACCAGAAACCTGTGGGTGACCTCACAGAGGCTACATCCATCTTTATTTACAGTCTGTGGTTCCACTGTATAAACTGTAAGCTGAATAGTTGAGTTTTAAAGGTTCATTCTTGATCTTGCAAACAGCAGACGAAAAAAAAATTCTCTCTACAAGGTCTGTTATTATCTATCGATCTATCTAATCTCAATCCTGCTCAGTAGATGCAGTCCATTTGTAATGACATTGTAAATTTCACCTTTTATGCCAATATGGAAAAGAAAAATGAAAATTTGAACACAAATCTACAATTTCACAACCATGCAGCTCCACCTGCTGAAGAACACGTTATACAATCGAAAGCTCCAGCAGACGTACTAATTAACCTTGTGATGAGATCATCTGATGTTCAGTATAAACACACGTAACAGTCCAAAAATGTGTCAGATGAGAAGCAAGCGCAGCTGAGAGACAGGATTTCCCTCCCTTTGTGTATTCAGGCAGGACTCCATCGGTTCATCATCAGTGACAGCACGCCTGCCCTATGTGTTGACTTTTCAAAGCAGTGAAGGAACACTATATCAAATGCCATCAGTCCTTCTTGTCACCCCGCTGCCCATTGTATCTCATCAATGTGTGACAAACATTACAATGCGATGTCCTGTCAGTTTTTCTGAAACCAAAACAAGGGCGGCTGATTCCTGCATCAAAGCCACGCATCAGCTGACGTTAAATCAATACGGGGGCATGTGTTTGTGGGTTGCTCCGTGGCTGCAGAGCTAATGACAAAGCAAGACAAATTAAGTGTCTGCTTAGGCGCACTTCCTTGGCTTGACAGGATGATGGGGACGGCATAATGGGAAAAGAAGGGAAGAACAGACAAGAAGCCATATTGCTGAGGAGAACACTTCATTTTATAGGCCTCATTTGGAGAATTGTTGGATATGCAGTGCACAAGGCGATGTGACACTGATTACCACCGGCATGTCAAGGCAAGATAACCTCTGAGAGTATGTCTCATGCTGGGTGAATATATGTGTTTGTGTGTGTGGTTTGCCTCAAGGCCCCCGTGGTGAGGCTGTGAAGGTGGCAGAGTTGGAGCGGCGCACACCAGGACTGATAAAACAGACAGAGGCATATCTCTACATCAGATGCTGGCAGTGAAACAAATGGGGTCACACAAAGTCAACAACATCACAATGTCAGTCTCAGCAAAGATACAAATGTGACACATCACAAGCAGCACCAATGGTATGAAATGGTGTACGCTTCCTGTCTCCGAAGTGGGTTTTGCAAAACAACACCAGCTAGCTCATCCAGTCTGTACAATGGGTAGGAAATGTGACAGCAGCTGATATTAATATCTAACCTTATCCAGACTCACTTGTCTTCATCCTTTGGGAATGAAAAGGCAGTTATGTTTTTCCTGTTTTTTCAGCCTATTGCTGCACAAAGCTTGGGGATTTTTAACACTATAGCTGATGAATCACCAATAAACAATATCATTCACAACAATACAACACTAGATACAGGTTGAATTTGTGCCTGATTTTGCCGCTTGTTTTTATCTGCTAGCTTAATATCTGATCAACTCCATACAAGATCATATCACTCTAATAATAGTCAGTGTCATTGCTCCAAAAACAGCTAGTTAATAATAATAATAATAATTGTCTTATTAAGCAAAGGTATGCATGTTTTATTTCAGTTTTAACTTTTAATTCAGGTGTTCATATAGAGGTCCCTTTTAACTTATGTTTATCTGACTGGAAATCAATGTTGGCAGCACTGCAGCAGTGAAACCAGACCAGAGCCGGACAGAGAGAAGAGATCTGTGTTGCCAGATCTTGCAAGAGTGCGTTGCTGAGACAGAGACAGGTCTTGAGTAAAGTTTTTACATGTCTGTCTGACAGTCTGTGGCTTGTGAAAAATGGATCCAGTATTTATTTCAGTGACAATGGGGTGAAAGAATTGGTCATAATCTGTGATCACGTTCACTTCTCCTATTGGAATGAATAGACTCCGACCTGCTGCTGGTCTCCTGAAGGAGCCGGGAGGTGGTGAAACCCACGTGACAGAGTTACAGGAAACATGTCTCAGTGCACTGTCTCCTCTGTGAACTGTGTCTGGTCTCAGTCTGCTGCGGGTATGACTGTCAGTGTAGCAGAAACAGCAGAGCTGATGAACAAACATCTGAGCAGCCACATGGTTGCAAAACAGCCCCAGAAAAGTAGCTCATAGTCTGGCATTTGATTCATATCAGTGAAGCTGAAAGGGAGGCGGGAAGGAGGGGGGGGGGGGTTTGTTGACCATGTCCAATTGCAAATTAAAGTAGCAGTTAACAAGAATGCAATGTGTTGGGAACAAGTGTGTTGAGTTGTTTGTGTTGTTGTGTTCTCATGCCAGGCCCCCGTTTTTAAAGCATTTGCTGAAACCTTGTGGCGATTACACCCAGCCATATGTCTAGTCTGTGAACACTGTAGCTTCACAGCCATCCAATCCATTTGGCCTTTAAAAACACAGCCACTCTCATCAAAAGCTTCATAATTAACCATAAAAATATGACTGGAGGAGCTGTGGTGAGCTGTTGCTTTCTGCGTGCTATCCAAAACAGGGGCCCGAGTCTTTATAGCAAATTAAAGCAGAGTAGTGTGGCTGTGTGCAGGTCCGTGTGTGTTTATTTTCTCTCTATATCTCTATATCTGTCCATTAAAATATCACTAGCAGACTATATACTGTATATATTGTATATATGTGGCAGTGTGGTTCTGTACCCTCTTCCTATCTTGAAAGTGGTGTCAGTGAAAACACCACAGTGAAAGTGTGCGACGTGTTGGAGGCCTGTGCCAACAAACATGTGCTTCTCTGGGCTCAGTGCTCAGACTGCTGACGTTCACTGGGGACCAGGTTGGTTTTCTGTCTGATAACAGTCTTCTCTGTTTAAAAAGCCACTAAATCTGTGAAAGCTGGAAGTTTCTGTATTCCCAGGTTTCTCACTGTCTAATTCTCTTTTGCTCTCCGTCTCTATTTCTCTTTTCCGCTCTGCCCAACTTATATGGATGTATAAATATGTACATACTGAATGTACACCAGCATTATCCTCTGTTTGTCTCTGTTTCTCTGTCTACATCCATTTCTGTCTCCCGCTCTCTCTCCATCTCTGTCTACATCCAATTCCATTTCTCACTCTTGATGTACATACATTTCTCACTCACTGTCTCTTTCAGTGTTCCTTATAATATCTATCCCTTTCTTGTTCTCTCCGTGCCTCTATTTGTCTGTGCCTGTCTCCTCTCCCTCTCAGTCTGTGTCCTGCTCCATCTCTTTCTCTTGCTGTCCGTCTCTATTTGTCTCGGTGGACAGGTTGGTTTCTCTGAGGGCTGCACTCTGACATGGTGAAATGGAAATCTGTTCCTGCAGCAAGGGTGGCACTTTGCAGTCAGGATAACAACTCCAGATACAGACGCAGAGGACTTCAGGGTTCACTGTGAGCTGGCAGGAAGGAGAGGTGAAACTTCAAAGCAGTGCAGACATTAACTGTGGGCACAGTTTTAGGCGGGCACAGAGCTTCAGTACTGAGCGTGACGCAGAAATCTGCAGCTTACCTACAGCATAATCATGGTTTTAATACAGCTTGGGTCTTATTTTTAGTGTTGGCCATCAGTTATGATAACATACATGTAAAGGTCATTGCTGGGCTCTGGGAATATGGCAACAGGCAGTTATCAGAAGGGCAGGGAAACGTGACAGGTATTTAACCAGCCTCCAGTTTAGCCAGATTTTCAAAAACAAAAAGTGAATGTGGCTTAAGTCTCTGTATGAACCACTCTGTATGAAATCTGGTGGGATGGTAGGTAGGTAGGTAGGTAGGTAGGTAGGTAGGTAGGTAGGTAGGTAGGCAGGCAGGTAGGAAGGAAGCTGGACCCATCAGCAAACAGGAAACAGAAAATACACAGAAAATAATAAAAATAAGTGAATAAATAAATACTCCTCCTGAAGCATCAGTGATGTGGTTCTGTTCTGCAGTACAGCCTCTGTGACCTGGGATCATTTTAGGATACTGTTCAAAATTCTGGCTGACACAAAGGTTCATAAACCGATTCAGTTCTGCTCTGTATCATGTGTCATACTGAGCCAACAGAACATGGGATGGTCACTTTTGACTAACCTTTCTCCTACAAGTTTCTGATTCCAGTAGAGAAGCATCAAGTAAAGGGCCAGTGTTGGGCCCCAGAATCAGACCACTGCACTGGGCCTGACTCTGGTGCATCCTGCATTATGGAATTTTGGATCTGGCACTCAGGCTGCTGTTGGGCTAATTCTGTCTACTTGAGGGGAGTGAAAAGAAAAACTGCAAACCTGAACCAGAGAGGATGTACTCAAGCCACAACGCGATATCATAGTAATTTTAAAGGCAAAAATATTGCCCACAGCTCTCAACTAAATGTTATTATCAGCCTATAAAGAGGAAAGAACGTTATCCGTAACTGAACAATATATTCCTCGCTGTTGCTACACCTTAAAATCCCATTAAGCTGTGCTGAGGAGACTGAGGAGCCCATTAGGTTTTTTTTAGGGTGAAAGCCAGATTCATTTGGAAAAAAACATTTGTAGAAGTTCTGGCCATGCACAGCCTGAGGATGATGATGTTTCCGGAGCAGCATGTGATGTGAATGTGCATCGGTTTGCTGCTGGGGAAATCTAAGTCTTATTGACAAGTGAATCCTTTGCTCTATTGCATTTTGTGTTTACATGTTAGATTAAAAATACTTGCATCACTTTCATAGAGAAGTGTGTTTAGGTGACTGCTTTCAGAACCTTGAAATACAAATACATTTGATATGAGAAGTTGTTCTGCTTTCTTTGGGAAAAACACCTGATGAGTCACTCAGGAAAAATTTAGCTTTATTCTACACATACCAAACATTTTTCACTGCTCGTGACCATCTTTGGTCTTGTTGGGAAAAAACAATCTTGTGATGAGTCTGTTTGTGTGACAGAAATCATGGTGAAACTACTGCTTCCTGGCAAAGTTGGATCTGAATCAAACATTAGCTTTTTTTCTGCCTCTTTAGTCACATCCTGTCAGTCTTCAGTAAATAATCCAAGACTAAATCACCAATCCTGTCACATGATACAGTGTCAGCGGCAGCAGCAGCTGCACAACAACAGTCACAGCTTGTGACAAAGACAGAGAAACAAAAGACAAACACAAATTTGTTAAAATAGCCACATGGAACATAAAAATGATCAGCGTGACAGCACGCACGCGGGATGAGTGGTCCATATTCACTCACACAGGCTCACACAGAAGCTGAAGCACCACCCACCCCTTCAGCAACACACACACTCTCTCATTTACAAAGGCCAACGTCTCATCTTCCTCCTCAGCCCATCTCACCGTTTCAGCTAATCTCTACCATCAGAGGCTGGGGCCGCCATTGTTGGGATTTCCTCTTCTTAATTACTAGGACACTGGGCTTTGTGCTCACTGTGCTGCTGTTTCAGGCTCCATTTCTAACACTGTTGTGTGTGTCCTTAACCCCCTTGCGAGGTTGGAGGGCCAGAGGGGCAGCTAGGTTTACCACCTGTTGTGGCAATTACTAACAAACTAACAAAGCATGAAGGCAGGGAGGGGCTTTATTTCACCTGGCAGCACCTTTTATCTTACCAAGGAAAAAGTCCTTCAGAAGTCAAACTGCCAACACAACAATATTATCAGTTCTATTACATGCATTAAACACCAAACACCTGATATACACATAGCTCTGATGCTGCTGGAGCCACAGAGAGTGAAGGCTTGACACTTCAGAGACAAATACAAAACACACAAACAATGTGGAGCCACTTCTTTAAAAAGGGGAATGATGAATCAATCCACCGCCTCCACCCTGAGCTCAGGCGTTAATGATGTGCAGTCATGTCACATGATTTCTGAGCAGGAGCAGTATCAAAGTTACCTCTGAGGTACATGGCTTGTTCACTGCTCTGTTATAACCCTGGTTTCATCAGGGATCAAAGCAGGAGGAGAAACAGTTCAAAGAGAATAATTCACGGATATTTATTTACATACATAACATTAATATATACATAAAATGTATGTTGGGGCTGCTAGTTTTGAATGTTTTTAACCTACATGTTTGTGTCTGTTAGTTTATCATCACTTGTTTTAAGTCTGTTTCTATCTGTTTTTATCTGCTTTATATGGTGTGAGTATTGAACAGAATGTACAATGACAGTAAAGTGTCTTATCTGTCTTATCTGTCTTCTTGGCTCCATCCTAAAGAGGGAGTCATGCAGAAAGTATTTGCTTAGACAGCTGTTTAAATTTTACACTTATATGTGGTGAACATCTATAATGATTGATCAAGGCCTCCAGCTTCACTTTGAGCTGCCTGGTTTCACAAAAATCAGTCGGTTACTTGCTGCTCACATTTCGCTTTTGATGTGGTCTCCTGGGTCGACTTACCCCTTCAACCTACCTTTGTTCTTCTGGACAAGTTTTGAGTTGGGTGAGAGTTTTGATGCCAGCCCAATACTAGATTGATATTGGACATATTTTGGGCGCCTCACGATTTACAGAAAGACAGGAAGCAGTGAGTCCTTTCTGCAGAGAGTCATCAAGAAAAGATGTAGGGATGGGGGTTGGGTTTTGGGGCATGTAGTCTCTTGGACATTCATGAGGGAGAAAGGAGTTTGTCACAGATGTGCCTTTTCTTTTGATATGTAACTACAATCTTTCTCTAACCTCAAACCATACAGCTAGTTCCCTGTGCAGATATTAGCTGTGCCCTGTGTCAGGGGCGTCATCCTTTGGAGGCTGCATTTGAAGAGTGTTTGCATCACAGCAGCATGACTAGGCTGCCCCCTTTTAAAAGGCTTCTTCAAATGTGGCTGAGAAATGTGGCCTTCTATTCCTGGGCAATTAAAGATCCCATGGATGAATCCTTCCGGGCCCAATATCCAAAGATTCATTGCATGCAGCTAAAGAAAGCCAACAGTGGTGAGAGAGCCCGAGGATTAATTAATAAGTAATAGTAGTTGAAAAGCAAACAGTTTAAAAAAAAACCAAGGGCCTTAAAACTTCAAGTTTTTGTAAAACAAGTTATGTGTTTTCAAGATTGCTAACAGGAGCCACGCTTTGCAATGCAACACAAAGGTCAGGCTAGCTGGTGATGCAAAGTGAAAATCCTCTGTAGACCAGACCCTCTCATTTCGGTTCATCCTTTGCAGTCTACAGCAGCTACGAAGGGCCACACCTTCATAGACTGTGTTCTCCAACAGATGCAGCCCCTGAACTGGGACACAGCTATTGTAGAAGGAGTAAATTTAAAAAATGCTGGCGCTGAATGAGGTTTTGGAGACTCTTGCAATATCATTGCTCCTATCTAGCGATAGTTTCGCTCTTATTATATTGCTGTAAAATATACACAAAGTAGGGACCTAGGGTAGGTGATGTCAGCCCTAAAAGTCTGCTACTACATGCCAGTTCATATCTGAACGGTACACTATCACAAAATAGAAACTGAATGACTAAGGTTTCTTTGAAGAACTTGGACAGACTTTATATATATATATATATATATATATATATATATATATATTATCCAATACATTGTATAGATCTCTATGTATAGATCCCCCTGAGAGCAGAGGGTTTTCTACGGCAGTCACAGAGGTGATTTCAGGGAAGGTAATCTCTCATAATTCAAGTCGGATGGATTCACCAGAAATCAAATCTGCTTCCCAGACTGTGAGCTGAGGAGGCAATATCCCGGTGCAATTCTTCATTGACCTACATAGCATTTCTCCCTGACAGTTCCCTCCCGCTTACACCTCCCTCCCCTCCCCATCCATTGCCCTGATCTCTGGGGCTTCTCGCCGTGCGTTTGATGATGAGCAGCACAATATTCATCATCTCAACCCTCCAAAGTGGTGGAGGAGAAAAAAAAAAGTGGAGAATAGAACATTAACTCACCCGCAAAGAAAAAAAATATATATTTGCACCAAAAATTGGAATTTGCCAGGCAGTTTGCTCCCTGGCTTTCCAGAAATGTAATTAAGCATCAGACACAATCGCAAGTCTGTGTGTCTCCAAAAAATGATCGCTTGATTAGGTATCGAGGATTGGGTAATTTCCATCAGTGATGATGTGAAATTGGGGTGCTACAAGAATGATTTGGATATGTGTGTCTGTGTGTGTGTGTGTGTGTGTGTGTGTGTGTGTGTGTGTGTGCATGCCCCAAGTTCACACACATACGCACACCCATCCATTTGCAGTTAAATGCTGTCACATGTGCAGACACTCATACAGACCCACATGCACACCCAGAGACAGACAGTAGGCTCCCTCATCATTAATTCAGGAGCCATCACTCTCACCCTCCTTCTGGCCCCGAGAAGCCCTCGATGCTTCCCGGCAACATTATGCATATTTATTCATACATCTTCCCCGCTTCACTAAATGTCACTGTAAATGTTTCTACTTCTAATGAAGCCATTGCTTTATGTTTTTGTTCTATCTCCCTTTCCCCCGCCTTCCTTCCTCCTCCTGCTCTTCATCCCCATTCTCCGTGAGAATGAGGAATATCCCTGAAAACGTTCCAGCTTGGTTGTTCTTTCTCTATTTCCATAACGTCTCTAAACTTCAGAGGCGCTTTATTCATTCCTGTGCTAATTCCATTCACACTTAGTTTCACCTCGTCCAAAACGCCTCGGAGGAGAAGCGCCGCCTTTGTTGCAATTACTCCAGACCTTGATCTGACTGAGCCTCCCCTCCCACCGCCACAACCACCACGCCGCCTTTGAGGAGTCAGAGGGTGCAGGGATTCTTTAGGGCCTCCTCTGTTTCCCATGTCTTCACCCAGAGCCTTCAGAAAGTGAGCATGAGAGCGCCGGCTCACTTCAGCTTCCGTTTGCCTCTTTTCCCCTTTGTTTTCAAATCCAGTCACCTCCCTGCTTCCCTGCTCCTCCACCTCACATCTCACACAAACACGCACGTGTGCATTCCACATTCCCTCCAAACAAAAAAAAAAAAAAAAGCCCAGGATTACAACACATTGACAGAGTTTGAAGGTGTGTCGTTTGTGCCAGCAAGCCTGCTCAAGAGTGTGTGAAACATTCTTTGGTTGGTAATTATCAGCAGCTGCCGGAAATAGTGAGACAGATACAGTACAGCAGCTTCTTTACTGTGAGAGCTGTATAGCCCCCTATTCACATACACAATAACCTCTCTCCCTGTGGCTCTTTTACTGTGGTTGTCATGGAGGAGAATGTGGAACACAGTCTGATTAGAAGGTAACAAGTTCATGGTCTGCAGCTCTAATCCACCTTAATGCAGTGGAATGGGAACATGCATTTAAACATTCCTGCTAGTGGATGAAATACCATATTTGTCGTCTCATGCTGAACATAAAAGTCCAGAGTGTGTGCCGCAGTGATGTCCCTGATGCACTCGCTGACAGTCAGAGGGCTTGTTTTTACAGAGGGAATACTGCCAGGATGGATCTGGTGTAGCTCATATCAAAGGTTGGGGTTTTTAGTGCATAAATCCAAGAGCTTAAATGGTGCATGTGACAGCAGCAAGCAAGACGCAGAGTCTGACTGAGATCAGTGCAACATGCGTCGGTTGATATGACATCAGGACTGGCATCCTGCACCCAGTCATTTGGGGCAGCAGGGCTGAAAATATCGGGCCTTGCTGTGCAGCTGCAATCGGAAAATGGAGGAAATCTCTGAATGGGTGGCCCAGCTTGTTCCCCAGAGGCTGCTAGCTGGTTTGACTCTCCCCATCAGTAAACTGTTTTGGGTACTGTATGATCAGTAGAGTTTTAATGGGACATAATATGGCTTTAGGGCGTTTTGTTTGCTCTGGTCTGTCTCAGTGGATGAGTTGGTAAACTTGCGTCTTCCTTGTTATTTGGGGCCGGGGTGGAAGTGAGAAAGTAAACACAGGAAGAAGGTCCTGAAGAAGGTCCCGAATACAAAGACCACAACATATTTTGGTCCGGGGCTAAACCTTGATTTTATTCTTTTGCTACCTGCAAGCAAACTGTTGATATTGCCAGTTATTTAACTCCAGACCAAGACCACTTCCTTTACGGAGTCTCGGTGGACCTGTTTTGGTACCAAAGTATGATGTATTCACGTCTGCCCAAACAATTTGCACCTAGGGGGATAAGGAAGCAGTGTCCAATTCAACAGAACTAAACAACGCAGTTCTGCAAACATCCTGAACCAAAATGTCAAGAGAAATCTTATGACAGATCAAAGGCTTGTTGATGGACATGCACAACTTTCATGGAGGAGCCCAGAGTTTGCCTCCTGTCAAAGACCTGCAATTAAGCAATCACTTTTAAGATGTTGTCACTGGCTGAAAAGAGAGTGGAGGTTTGCAGAATGTGTTTGTCTTCTGTTTTTGGGCCATCATGAGCCTCCAGCACTGCTTCAGTGCTCCTTCTACAAGTGTCTTCAGCTGCACTGGAGGGATGGACACTGTTCTTCTGAAATATATTCCCTTGTTTAGTGTTGCAATGTGGGTAGTGGAGAGCATTGTGCAACATGTTGGTGCACAGTCTCCCGCAGGGCGTCTTTTGGGTTGAGATCTGACTGTGCAAGCCTTAACATCAAACCATCCAGTGAGGCGTCATGCCCTGAATGGAAACGTTTTTTTTTTTCTTTAATTTGTCACCGGTTAATAACCTCTAATCCAAAATAGAACAGAAAGTGTTAAATCTTATCTGAATTCTTGGCGGCTCCAAAAACAGATCTCCAATCAGAGACCGAGGTGGGATGCTCACACTGACTTTTTTTTGTCAAATGGTTTGAACCTGAATGTTTCACTCTGACTCACTCACTTTGGTGAATAAAGGGTGGGCTAATGAAATCAAGTCCACTGCTCACAGGAGCCATAAAATGTCTGCTTTTGTACTAGAGCTAATTATTCATCGGGGTTGTACTAAAGATTAGTGCGGATAAATATGAAGAAGCAAATCCTTTAAATGGCTCTTTTATTGTTCCCTTACAATCCCCTCTCATTTTAGATACGACACAGGCAGGCACCCTTGTGAAATGACTCTAAGCCATTGTTCCTGTGTTATCCTGAAGACACGAAAGGCTAGTTAGCGCTGCCTTTGATAGAGATGCCCGGCACCATTTTAACATTTGTGTTATCAGCAAGACGGAGAATTACCAGGGCTGGGATGGAAATAAAGCCACTCGATCTTCTGTCTCCCTCTCTCTAGGAGTAAAAAATAATAACGTGCAGGGACTGTGGGCTTATCTTGCGCTATTGTGTCACAAAAAAACTTTTCATAAAGACATCTCAACACACTGTGTGCATAAAGCATATGTCAACCTCCTGAGTTGACAAAGTGTTGCTTGCATTCCACATAGGGCAACACAGTGATTTGCTACTTAATAGAAGAGGGGAGTAATATGTAATGCACAGTTAGAATGATTATTGCACAACAAAGACGAAGTAAGAGAACAGTGTTAAAGCTGATGCATGCGAATTCTGACTGAATATAGTGATTAAATCAGCAAAAAACCTTTAATCAGTGCACTTGTTTGTAAACCCAGCTGCACAGTCTCATAGGCTGCACAGTGAGGTGAGCCTGAGGAGCAATGGGGCTGCTCTCTCTGAGCCGCTTACCAGCTCTGATGCCCCCTACAGGGCAAAAAGGCTCCTAACCACAGAGACCTGCAGCTGGAAGCCTCCAGTTATTGCAGTCAATTGAGCTAAAACAGCAGAGAGGCCTGCGCTACAGGCTTAAGGGTCTGTAAGGGTCAGAGAAACAGGATTGGGGAAGTTTCAGCTATATGAGGCAGAATCCTGTTTCAGTTCCTGTTCATGGAGAATTGCACAATTATTTAAAAAAAAAAAAAAATTATAAAATAATGGATGTTTTGAGAAGAAGTTTCGCTGTCTCCACTGTTTTATAAGAAAAAAATCTGTTCGAGTGTTTTGAAAGGAAGGTCCATGAATGTCCTGATTTAGATGCTCATTCATAATTGAAACTTTGGGGATTCCTGCACCAAGAGGGGATTTTCATTTTTCTCAAGGCTCATCCTGTTCGCTCTATCAAGAGTTCATTTAGTCCGACAAAAAGTTTTCATTTCAGTTTTCATCCTTATCAGGAACTTTATTTCATTTTTATATTTTATACCACTGTTTCCTGACTTGTTGCCCCTGGCCGGTGTCACAACACCTACAATGTTAATGACTCTAACCATATCGTGTAGCCTGCAGAATGACATATGCTGTCATTCACAAGTCTGTGTGTATTTCTGGCACAGGGTGAAGTGGGTGACAGACAGATTGCTCATACACCAAGAGAGAGCCGCTTCTTTGTTCAAGGAAACACTGTGCACTCACCCCTGGGCCCCTATAGGCTCCCAGAAAACTGTACAGCAGCCCGTATAGCCAGTCTATAGTGTTCTTATGATATTGCTATGGGGGCTTGTAGTGTGTTTGAGGCTCAGAAGTGACCTTAACGCGTGTTTTTGTCTCTTGTTTATCTCATATTTAATAATAATTTAATAAGGAGCTGCAGGTTTACTGAATAGGATTCCTGCAGTTTCACATCAGGGCAGAGGAAGCTGGGAAAAACTCTGAGTGATTCAAAAAAATCAAAATCAAAATAATGAAATACCAGTGCAGATAAACCATCGGGTTAGCGTCGTCTCTGTCTAATGTGACTGCCTGGCGCGTCCAGTGAAGGCTTCAGGCTGGCAGAGAGGGAGAAGCAGCAGCAGTGAAATCTGCATCTTGATTGCAGAGACAACCCCCCCCCCCCACACACACACACACCAGCACACGCACGCAAGCAGTCGCGCGGCCGCGTACTCATCCCTCGTAAAGAGGCGTGCGGCTCTGGCGGGGACTCAAACCCTCTGCACTCGCATCAGCGGAGGAGCCGAGAGCGGCGGCGCACGGAGAGACGGAAACTTACGCTAGATCTGTAAGGACTTTTCTTTCTATCTACATTATTGTGTCCCTCCCTTTGACATTTTTCGGGACTGCCTGTTTGCCTCACACTGCCGGGACTTCACTTGTGACAGCGCTGAATGGGAGGCAGAGAGCCGAGCGGACCCGGAGAGATCTGCGGGGAAGAGATTAGGCTGTACGCGGGGAGGAGAGCGAGTCTCCGGGCATCGGCTGTGCGTCTTTGCGCGGTAGGGACCCAGGAGCGGGTTGGACTGCGCTGTGGTTCTTCCCCGGCTTTAAAAGCGGGAGGTTGCTGGGGGAAATAACTTGACTTGGCTTTTGTGCGGACCTGGAGGAGATTTTGGTGACATTTGAACAGAATCGGAGGAAGTCTGTGGGATCGTACACTCTGCTCCACGCATGTTGGAAGTGGAGAGAGGAGGGCTGGATGCCTGCGGTTTGCGAGTCCTCAAGGCGCAGGTGAATGCAGCTGTTTTTATATGACTTATGCACAGGGTCGAAAGAAATACTGCCGCATGAGTGCACTGCAATCATGAAAGATTTATTTTTAAATAGCATTTTCCATGATATCACGTACAGTTTGACACATTTGGCGGATATGATCCCATTGTTGTTTTCAGGCCATATATATTTTGGTCTCAAAATTTATAAATAAAAAAAATGCACATTAAGAGTAATTTTTCATAATCGTTTTATTGCCATGCGTTGCGTTTGTGCAGCATTTTGCAGCACAGGACTGCATGTGCTGGTTGAGGTTGCTGAATACAACCCGGATCCGTCTGTTTTTGAGCAGTGTGACCCAGTAAGGGCAGCCCGGAGGAGACGAGCGAGGCTACTATAATTTACGCTTTAATTGATTTTTCCCTAAATTTCCGAGAGCCGGTTTAATGGTGTCACTGTTGTGGGGCAGACTGTAACGGTCGGCGCATCTGGACAGC
The DNA here is from genome assembly GCF_046630095.1 of Trachinotus anak. NCBI lineage: Eukaryota > Metazoa > Chordata > Actinopteri > Carangiformes > Carangidae > Trachinotus > Trachinotus anak. Next base: position 19,527,753 of record NW_027273860.1, on the reverse strand, counting down.
TGCTGGTGCGTAAAAGAAATCGACACGGAGTAAAAAAAGAAAACACTTTTCATTTATTTGTTTAGGTCTTGCGCAAAAACGGGGCCCGGAATAAACACTGCGGTGCAGACATGTCTCCATTTGAGCTGGAGAATCAGTCCTGTGAGGGATTAGAATACACATAAGGAACTTCGCAGTTCAGTGTGTCATATGTCCTAATGATCAGTCCCAGATAGGAGCGGAAGAGGACATCCTGAGATCCTGAAATACCCCCACAGCATTCCTCATAATCCAGATATAAAACTGTTGAAATGTAAGATGTTCTATGGAGGCCAATAATTAATAATAATTGAATATTCTTAGAGGGAGTCCTGCTGTGTCACTACATCTTCCAGTAATGTCTAACTCCTTTCTGTGAGAGAAGATAGGGGGAGGGAGGGGAGGAGAGAGAGTGAGTAAAAGAGAGGGAGGAAGAAGAGGAGACAGAGAGAGAGAGTCATGTCACTTAACGGACTGCTGGTGCTCTGTGACTCAGTGTGCAGCCCCGCTTACATATAAAGACACGGAGCTTTCACCACTTAGGTTATTTGTAATCAAGCCAATCATGAACCTCTTCTAGTCCCCACTCTGAGCCTATAGACGCGAGGCGGTCACAGTTTGGGGGACGGGGTGTATCCGTGCCTTCAGAGCCTGGTTCGTATCGGCAGCGGTTCGGACAGATCCGGGGAATGTCCAGTGCGCGCAGCGGCGTCAGGCGTTCATAACCTGCTCACATCTCTCACGTCTGTTTCTTTCAACTCCACAGCCAAGGATTACCTCCCGCACCTCGTTTGGGCGTCGTTTGACGGAGTAAGGACGCAAAGGGAGGGGGTCATTTCTTCATACACCTCGCACTTTGGCTGCCTTGCAGAGGATATGGCACGGACGGCGCTGGAGAGAGGAGCGCAGCCGGCACAGGCGAGAGGAAACAGGAGCTGAGAGACAGGATGCCAGCGACCTGAGCCCGCACTCAGCTCACTTCCAACTTCGTTAAAAGAGAGACACTTCTGCTTTATTTATCGAGTTCAGAGGAGAAACCAAAAAGCTTTTGGAGGAGTTTCATTTTTTTGTATGCGTAATTTTATTTTTTTGGTGACAAAACAAGGATGCATTGTGGATTAGTCTTTATCCTGTTCATGGGAATCCTCTTGGTGGTCAAGGCTTTCAGAAACGGTAAGCGAGACATCTGATATCTGTTTAAATAAAGCTTTTATCTACTCTACAAGGCTACTAATCCCAATATTATTTTAAAAGATTAGCTCTCCCTCATCTGCGCTGATCTCCTGGCAAACCCGCAGGTCGCTCACCTGATCATCCTGCCAGCACTTAAAGAAAAACCCTTCTTAGATGATTTCTGTAGACATTGTATTGTCGCCCTCTTTAAGCTGCGTTTTCTCTTTTTTTTTTCTTTTTATTGAAAATTTAAAATATGAATTGAATATTTTTGGTGTTTGTGGTGTTGGATGGTGAGATTATTGTTGATCTCCTAAGATACCATTTGAACAGCCCTATTCTTAAATGTGTCTTTATTTTGATTCACGTAATACTCATCACAGGGTCTTTTAACGCACATTATGTTTTTTTGTCGACGTTAATTAAATGATTGAAATGGGTTTTCGTTCAGCTCTCGGTCACCAAACTGTTGTGCATTTCTGAGACAGTCGGGCCACACGCTGAACTTCCCCAACTTCTGTTCTTGCAGCATCAGTTTTATTTCAGCTTCTCCTTATTCGCTTTATTCCGACTTAATAGATTGTGTAGAGGTGTGCGCACAGGTCAGAGCAGCAGATGGTGGAGGCTTTTGTAATAAAAAGGATGAATACGGGCGCAAATGGAGATAAATGTGACTAGCAGCAGCAGGCCTCAGAAAAAAAACAAAGGATTATTCCTTTTGATGATAAAACAAACTGTTTAAAGGAATAAACTATCGGACCTGGTGACTTTAAGCTTCACCAGAACAAAACTTTTCTCGACGCTCAGGCCTTTTATTCGGATTGTTGATGGTGAGCATCAAACAGAAACGAAACAGCTGCTGCTTTTCTCATTTTACTGTGAAGGACGAAAAACTTCACAGCACGAAATCAAACATAATCTAAATATTAACAACATTCTGTTCTATTAGATCCAATATTAATATTATTCATAATACACAATACTAAAGTACACGCAGCGAACTCTGTGCAGACCCTTTGATATTTGGTTGTGTCTGACCATTTAAGCTTTGTAAAATGAGTGAATGAAAATGATGATAGATAGATAGATAGATAGATAGATAGATAGATAGATAGATAGATAGATAGATAGATAGATAGATAGATAGATTGGCCTCTCTTCTTTCTGTCTTTAAAGAGCTCCTTTCACTCCCCTCCGCAGATAAATGTGGAGGCAACATCAGAATCTCAGCTGCCAACTACCTCACCTCGCCCGGATACCCCATCGCTTATCCCCCTTCTCAGAGATGCGTGTGGGTGATATCGGCACCGGGTCCTCACCAGCGGATCCTCATCAACTTCAATCCGCATTTCGATCTGGAGGACCGGGAGTGCAAGTAAGTACCGCATGAGTTAGCGATCTTGTCTATGAGAAGCAGATGTTTTTTTTTTTGTTTTGTATTTGGCACCAAAAAGCTCATTCATTCTATGAGATTGTGTCCCTGAGGCCCCCAGTCTGATCTGAATGTTAATCTTACATATTTTTCTTCTGCAACCAAATGAAATAACACAATCAGTGTAATTGAACTCAGATACGTCTAAAAGCTCTTCATGGCACCTCTTTGGCCCTCAGATCTCACTTTTCTTCTTCAGCAGAGGCTGTGCTGAATAATTGAATCCAAACATATGTTGTTCACACACAAATACACACCTGAAGATTTATGAATATTTAACATCATGTATACATGTGTGCTCTATATGCAGTTCCTGTGAGGTTTATTGCATTTGTGTGTGTGTGTGTGTGTGTGTGTGTGTGAGACTCTCATTCCCTCCCTGCCCTCATGCATATTGTACATGAAACTGCGCCATCTAGTGTCCGCAGGCTCTCTGACGCCGTGCTGATACACTCCCGCTCTGGCACTACATAGGGCGGCAGGAATGTCTCACCCCTGCCATTTGGTTTTGGAGTGTCCTCAGCTTCTCGTCCTTGCAGAATGAAGTCACCAGGCTTGCAATGTTGATTTGAGTTACGGTACTTTTGCAGAAGGCATTTGCTGAGGCCATTAACTGTAGCTACTTTATACACTGCAGGAAAAAAAAAGTCCATCTTCATAAAACATTTACTTTCATACTAGCTCTTAAAATCCAGTTACTCTCAAAACAAGTGAGAAATTCCAAAGAAAGGGTTACATTAAAGAGCAAATCTTAGTTTATTTTAATTATATAGTCATACTGATAATGTCAGAGCTTAAAACAATTCAAATTATCCGACTCAAATGAGGTTTTTAAGGTGGATCTCTCAGTTACAGGTAGTTACTGATCCTTATTTGACCGGTGAGCCACAAGCTGTCACACCCAACAAGGGGCTAAGCAGCTAACCTGTTGTCAGATAGATAGTTTAAGCCGATGAAACCGGAGACAGACAGTAATGTGATGAGCCTGTGTCAGTGGGGGTGCCCTGAGGTGAGCCTCGCCCGGGCAGACAGCCTCGCTCTGATTGCCTGTCTGTGTGTCTGTGATGGTGTGTGGGTTTTTTGTGCGTGTGTCTGTGCCTCTGCCCCGCTCTGTCTCAGCTGTTTGTTTACGCTGCAGGGCTCGGGAGAGTACAGGGCTTTGCTGGATCTTGTTACTGTATCCTTGTTCCACCCAAAAACCTGGACCCTATGCTTCTTTTGTGCTCCTTGAATGGCCCCGGTATATGTTTGCAGGGGTTTGGTTCTTTAATCCCGGATTTCAATCCCACTTTAACCTTTTCTTTATTGTTGTCAGAGATTTATGGCGGAGGGAATGGTGCTGGCTCTCTGAGGCTGGCTGCTCCTTGACACGTCTTTTTGGGTCCAATTTCAGCAGCGGCGGGACCATTAAACTGTCCAGGATCCTCAGTTAGAAACAGAGAGCGAGGGAGGGGGCACGAGGAGGTGGGGGTCACAGTAACAATGCTTGGGCTAATCAAATTAGTCAGGAATGAATTTCCTGTGTCTAAACACATGCAGTAAAAAGAATTCAGTCCCTGCAGGCACGAGGAAGGCAGCTTTTCTTCCAGGTTGAAAGGAGGGCGGGCTTTGAGTTTACTGATCCGTCTATGTTTCATTTACAAATTAGCTCTGCTCTTTCATTGAGCAGCCACTGAATTTGCAGATTGCCAGTTAATTGGCTGTTCATAAATTTGTTAGAAGATGAAGTTTGTGGAGTGGATGTGTTTGCATCTGTGTCTCTCCCTCTCTCTCATTCTCGCTGTTTTTTTTTCCTTTGCTTCTCTCTCATGTCCGTATTAATCACATCTGGAGCAGGCGCAATCTGTGCAATAACAACAGTGAGGCCAGAAGAACTGTTTGTCTAGAGGAAAAGCTCAGAAATGAGCCGGGCTGTGAAACTTTAGTCTCCTGCTGTGTCTCGAATCGGACACTTCAGTCAGTACACTCACATGTGGTTCACTGTGTTTTGACAGGAGGGCCAAACTCAAACTCTGCTGTTGTGCTCTCACCATAAATGATCACAACAGGTGACCACGATTGTCGCCCACCTTCAAAATGAATGTTTTACTTTCCTGTGTGTCACCCCCTGTGTCATGCAACATCGAAATTAGGTGGCTATCAGTAGTGTCCCTCAGTCGACGTTTTCACCGGTTTGAAAATACACTGGTCATCCCTCCCCTTCCGCTGCGTGGCCAAGATGCCGACGGTTGAGGCTAAGAAGTGTTCAACGTTTTACACTCAATTTTTTGACTGTTTTGAATGAACCATCCAGGTACTTGTGGTACACTGCATGTTGCGCTTGTACATGAATTGAGACACAGCATCTTATTGATGTGGGCCACGCAGAGATCGCAGCGGGAAACGGGGTCATACTGACCCACAGCTTTTTCCTATTTTTAAAATGGTTTACTGTTTCATTTTTAATGGTTGTGGTTTTCATGGGACTTTAGTTCCACTTCACGTTAAATTCCACCTTGTGCGGCTTCACTTTGGCTTTAGCCAGCAAAGACAAGCCACTGAGTGAAATCCATTTTCCTCTTTCCTCCTTAATTTCTTTTAAATTATGGCACCATGTAACATGAGGGTGGGTTATTGTGTTAATCGCTGACAAGGCATGTCATAGGTAACTCAATTATAAGCAAGGGAATAGTCGCTTATGTATCTGCAGACAGTAGTTGGGTTATGATTTGTTTTTGGACCCATCAGACTCCCTGTCGCAGCTCCACTCACCAAATGTGCCCTTACATAATGGAAACTGATGAGAGTCAGAATGGCTTCCTTATCTGATGGACTGGCAGAGTGGGTGGAGGTGCAGAGGTGGGGTGGGGGGGTGGGAGCCACAATGCATGCTTCAGTGCACCGCCTTGCAATCTAATTAGTGGGCAAATGGAACACACATGCACCACATGTTCCCCAACATGGCTGTTATCAGCAAACCAAACAAGAAGCACTCAAAGTGGTGCTCGTAAAAAGAAAAACAGCCCTCACTGAGCGGAGCCTGGTGTTGTTGCACGTGTGCGCGCCCCTTGACAGGTTTGTTTGGGGAAGTGCACAGGCCTGTATCCTGAGAGTTGGAGGAGGAAAACACTTCATCACAGAGATAAGGAGACTAAGTGAGCCCTGTGATTCTGAATGCAGAACGTGTTTACCTTTCACGCACCGTTGTAGACTTTCACAGAGCGGAGTTTTGGGGGCCACCCTCTCCACTCACACAGCTAATGAAGTTTGAGGCGAAGGCGCAGTCAGCATCAAGGCAAATATTTGAAGTCAATTCGCTCCGAAAATCAGCAGAATGCACAAGCTAAGCTCAAGTGAAAATTGAAGTAAATAGATATGCTTCTGCTCCGCTCCCCTCCCCGTGCGCCCGTTCTGTTTCTCTGCTATCTGATTACGGCTGTCAGCCTCGTCTGGCTGTGGCAGCTCCGACATCTGAGGGAAAAATTGAGGCTTCTGTGGATTTGAATCTAAACAAGTGGCAGACAGGTTTCGCAGAAGGCAGACTGAAGGGCAATTGATCTAATTTGTAAGACACAGTATAGTTTGTTATTGTTCAAGTAAGATTTTCTGTCGAGATAAGTCGGATAAAGTTTCCATAGTTTTGAACTCACTCAAACTTAGAGAGTGTTTCATCCTGAGCTGCAGGCTGTTCCCTGCACCTTCTCCTCTCCTGCTGACTCAAAGAGGAGAACCAGCTTTCTATAGATATGATGTAGCCGACTCCTGACAACATTATGAATCATTGATGGCATCGGATTTGCTGACCAGACTGAAAAACAGTTCCTGTACTTCTCCAGCACTCTGAACTCCCTTGTAGCCAGCCATCCAGTCAAGGCTGCACTGTTTGTTTTGGAGGAGCAGAAGAGAGGGGTTAAAAACAGAGGGAGTGAGAGTCTCCTTTTTTCTCAGCCCTCCCCTCATTTCTTTGCTTTTCTCTCTGCCTGAATGGTATTTTTTGGACCTCACAGAAATTCCAGTGTGACAGTCTGAGCAGCAGATGAGATGTATGGCAGGGTGGTACTAGGCAGTAGAGATATTTGAGGAATGCCTTCTCAAGCAGCCTCCTTTGTGGGGGGAGATTGTGCAGAAAGTCAGCCAAAGTCTTCCTGTCCTGCCACGCTTCAAAAGTCTGCGAGACCCCCCCTGCCTGTAGGAGTCTGTAACCCAAAGCTTGGAAAAGCACTTTTTCCTCCTCTTTTTAATTGTAGTCGTCTTCTTTTTCTATCCCACTGCCCCCTCCACCCCGATCCCCTGCTGAGCTGCCCCCGTGGAGCTGCCTGGCCTGCTTGGAAGGCAAACATGTACCCTTTACAATAGACATCCTGCCCCTCCTGGCATTCCTGATGACTAACAGGAGCTTGGGGAAGGGGGAGCTGGATATCACCCTATTCTAGATCTATAGCTGACTCTTTCTTTGTCATGTGGAATCCCACTAACTCCACTCATCTGGTCATAGTGCACGACAAAGAGGGCCACCTGTTCCTAGGAAGTGAGAGTGGACAGAGGAGGCTACTTGGCCGCTTTCCCTAATCCCCTGTTGCCCTTCCACCTGAATAGCATGCAGTGCTTCCACGAGAAAGAGCAGTGGAGCTTCTCAGCTGGGGAGTGACTCCTCCCCGCTCACCGCTCTTCTCACGCTCCCCCTGCAAGGCAACCATGGGCAAATAAGGAGAAGTGAGCTGCGTGACCATCTATCAGCCGTTGTCATGGAGGAAAATAAATACGGCAGTAATGCAACAGGAACCTTTTTTTAACAGGCCGGCGGCGGTGAGCGGCTTTTAAAGACGGGAAGTGCTGTGACCTCGGGGACGAGGCTTTGGAGTGACACGGATTGTTGGAGATACTTATGGCCTGTTAGCGGACATTTATTTCTGTTGTTGATATGTGCGTCTTCTCAAAGTGAATGTCAGAGAGAGGCATCTATGGTGGGGGAGAGGGGGTTGACAGGGACACCTCAAAATAGGCACAGCAAAATAAAGAGTGCCTACGGCAGCACCACTTCTTTTAACGACCAGGTTTGACAAAAGCAGCTGAAATTATGCACCTGGTATTTTCCACAGCAACACACTCCCACAGCCCATAACAATGGAAATCGAATGAAACAGAGTATCATGAAAAAAAGGGCCTGTCAGACGCATCTCAAAGAGCAGCCCGCTTTGAATATATCCTGTTTGAACTTCACAGCAATTACACCAAGCCTTATTTTGTCAGCATTGTAAAGCTTTGCAGATGAGCGTTCCACGTCTTAAATTTCTATTTACAATCTATTCATCCTACTTCCTACCTGCGAAACAGAACCATTAATGAGGCAAGTGAGCCATTCAACACGAATGAAAGCTGCAGTGCTGATGAATGTGAAGTGTTCACCTTGTTAATTAACCAGAGGGCAGAAAAGACAGGACAGAGATGTTGCATCTGAAAGCTGTTGACCTTCACTGTCATTACTCTCTTTCTTCTTCTTCATCTCTTTTAAACATAAAGGGCTGCTTCCTGGCTAATGAGCTGGATTAAAGTAGGTCTGTGCACATGCTTGCATGCATACAGTACATGTGTGCGTGTAGGTGACCGTCAGGTTGAGGGTCTTTTTTTTTTTCCATCGAGCTGGTGAAGTGTTTCACCTTGGCTGCAGCTTGGAAGGGCAGCCTGATTGAAAAGCTTTCTGGCCGTGGCATCTGCCATCCACCCCGCTGCTCTGTCACCACTTTGATTCATGCACAACCTGACCACAACCGGGAGGCGAGCCACTCTACCTCACAGCGGGAGGGAGGTCCACTTCACAGCGGAGGAGTAGGGAAAAGGAGGAATGAGGGAGGGAGAGGAGGAGAGAGAGAAAGAGACGAGCCGAGGCCCGTGCTCATAAATAACTCGGCGGATTTCAAGCCTCAGTCACATATCTGTGGCGGCACAAAAGCATCATAGAGTCTCACGTGTCTGCCTGTTTTGTTTTTCATCTCAATGTGGGAGTTAGCGACTTGTGTTTGCCAGGGATTGAGTGTCACTAAGCTGTTTCTGGCACACGGCTGCTGATTTTTTTTTTTCTTCTGCTCCTTTTTTTTTCCTTTCCAGCCTCAAACCAATACAAGCTTCCCTATATGGAAGTTTCTTGTGGAATGAGGAGCCGCGGGCCACACAGCTTAGAGATGTCAGCCGTATGCTCTTTTACTTTTTTATCCAAAACAGATTGCTAGAGAAGGAGCTGCATGGAGAGACTCGTGATTAGAGGACGAGACATTTGGTAATCTCAGCTCTCTATCTGGACCCACATCTACTGACTGTAAGAAAAATTCATACTCGTTTTCCTTCCAGCGCCGACGAAAAAGCATTAAACACTGAGGCTGTAATTCAATTATGCGTTTCTGTTTCCAAAGGACAGTTGGCAATAAGTACAGTCCCCCCCACCACCACCACCACCACCACCCACCCCCCTCTCTGCCTCGTATAATATAATTAGCAACAGGTTTTCCTCTCTCATCTTTTATTTCTTTCCATCAAATGCTGATTTCTCAATTTATGAGGCTCGATGGGAAAACAACAAGAAGTGATACGGAGGGTGGATGAATTAATAATAATTTCAGTTCATGATTCATGGGTTTCAGGGCAGATGTCAGGGGTCAATTACTTTCACACACTGTCTCCCAGTGTCTTACTTCTCCACCCATCCTAGAGGAGAAAGGGAAGAGACTCTTTAGCTGAATTGATGAGGGAGCTCTGGACACTTTAATACAGCGTGTCTAGGCTTGTCAGACATGTTTCCTTCAGTGGTCTAACCTTGAATGCAGCTCATGATTTTGATTGATGTGGCTGTGGTCCTGTTTGTTGCCCTAACGCCCCGGTGCTTACAGATTCACAAGGGGTGGCAGGTGGGAAGGGGGGGTTGGGGGCTCCACAACCGCAGAAGCTCTTTACTCAAACAATCAAGCAAATCCCTAGAGGGGCTCTGGGTGAAGTAAAGTTTGTTTGCAATGGGTAAGAGGGTAGATAGGTAGGAAGTAAAGCCAAGGACGCTCCTGCCTCAGCTCCCAGATCCCCGGGGTCATTTTCGGTCACTGTGTTTGCGCACAGCGGGGACGACGTGGCCGGCTGGTGTTTCTCCACCACTCAACTCGGCCTGATTTGACCGGGGTGGCAAGCAGACAGTGATTGATGGGGTGGTACCCTGCTGCCTTCTGATTGAGTTAGAGCACTCACAATCGCTCTCTTTGTTTGCTCTTTGCTTGATCTCGCTTCACTAAATTGGCAACATTAGTTGTGGTCTTTCTTTTTCCTTGCAGCCACTATTGCATTTTTTTTTTCACACGGCTTTATTTCTTTTGTTAGATGACAGTAATTGTAAAAAAGGAGTATAAATTCAGTCTCACAACAACCTTCTGTGGCAGGATCACAGCAGGGTAGTGCAGGGTAGTATCTCTGGCGCCTGTCCAGCCTTTCCAGGTTGACCCCTGCCTACCTATGGATAAGTGACAAGAAGGCCCTCCACTCCTACACAGTTGCCCAGAGGATTTGAGTAAAAAGGAAAGGGAAAAGATACTACAAGACAGACGGCTTCCAAGTTGGCAGGAAAGTTTGATTGTGGGGCCAGTAACTGGAAGAGTCACCTTGCCCTCCAAATGCTGGCAAGGGCTGGCCGGCCATCAGCACTTAGATCAGCCCTGTAATGCCAGGCATTCAGCTGCTCGGCCCGGCACCACGGAAGAGATGCACCGCTTGGCATGTGGCCCTCACAGCATGGACTGTTTGGCTTTCAAAGTGCTGCATCATTGGAAAATCAGAGTTCTTTGTACGAGCGAGAACAATGCAGCCGTCAGAATAAAACAAAGGATGTGGTTTTAAAAGATAGACATTGTGTCCACGGGCTAATCAACTGGCTATGCTAGTAAATGTTCCCATTGTAAAAAAAACAACAAAAAACCTTATTTATTTTTACCACCACTTTTCCTGGTTAAGAACCAGAGATAGCTCGTCTTGTCTCAAGGTTATTGTGTGGTTTAAGGTCGGGTGTGGTTGCTGGTGGCTGTTTGTGCGTATTGTCGACACAGAAGAGGACAGTCCCAGTCCTCCTCCACAACGCTCTCTTAGGGCCCACTCTCCCCTGCTCCCAGCCAAGTAGCCGCATGTCCAGCCAGATGACCGGGTCACTGAGCTCCCAGCCCAGACTGCTCTCTAACCCCCCTAACCCCCGCCGCCTCCACAGGCTGCAGGGAGGACAAAGAAAAGAAAGAGGAGGGAGAATGCCAGGGGGGGCAGATGGGGTGTTTAATTGAATAATTCCCAGTGCGGTTATTACCACCATTGCCCTCGAGCTTCCTCTCTGTTGCAGAGCCTTGTTGAAGAATCTCAGAGATTGCAAGCGTTACACTGCTGAACCTTCTGCATTGTTGACAACTGTTTGCCAACTACCTATCAGCTATTTGCACTGTTTCTCTCTTTTGTTTTTATTCCTGCACCTCCTCTATCATCCGCTCCACCTACATACCTTCACACTCGTTTTTTCTATCTCCCTCACCAGTCAGTCTTTCTCACTTCCTGTCCATTGTGAAGAGAAGAGAGAGTTTTGAACAGCACCCAAAGCTTTACCTCTGGTTGACCTCCTCCTCAGCTCAGCTCAGCTCAGCTCAGCTCCACTCCTCCTTTCCCTGCCCTTCCTCTTCTTGTCGTCTTTGAATGCAGCATGCTCCTCATATACGCAGCTCATTATCCAGTGGGGAGCACCGCTAGTTCCTCACAGCATCAGAGAACAGATAGATGATTGTCTGTGTATATACTGCTTGATTTTGCAGAGCACACTGTCACTGTTTTTGTTTTTTTCCCATCAGCCCATAAAACACAAAGTCATGTAGCGCTCACTCGGCTAATTTTAGTCCCATGTGAAGTTCAGTAGGTCACTGGCTCAAGGTTGTTAACAATTACCTCCATGTTTCTTCTTGTCACATGGTTCCTGGACCTGATGTACATCCTACACATGTAGACATGAACAGGATATCCAGTTGTAGTCAGACCCCTAAATGCACCACCACTATTTTGTGACATACTCAAAATAAATGGGGTTCTTGGACCCTTTTTATCCAATAGTTTATGTCAGGAAGTCACAGTTAGTCTAAGTGATGCCAGATAACAAAATTTCCCTTCTGGCCCAACAAATGCCAGAGTCTGACCCATATACTTACACATCTGGGCAGATTCTGGCTGTTATCTTCCAGTATTGGTATAAGATTTTCTGTGTGCACCAATTGGATCAGATGTGGTAGAGGATTCTGGCAATTATGCTGTATATGGGCCAGATTTGGGCCATAGAACAGGGCGTAAACTGGGCTAGAAGAAAACAAGCATGTGGCCCAAGTAGGGTCCAGATTTATTTTGTGATAGAAAACCAAATTAACAGGGGTACAAACATGGTTTTCTCACCAATATCCATTTGTTTTGAATAGAAACATCTTGATATGTGGAGTTACAGGTACTATGGAGTTTTATCCTCAAGGCAAATGATTCTCTTCCAAATGTGTTGAAGATGGTAGTTTGTTGAAGCTCAGTAATGATCAAAATAACATAACAAAGCCTTGTTCCCGGGCCTGGGGTGTAATGCACTGAGAGACTGGGGCTGTGGATAAGTCTGGGTGAAGCAGCCCTGTGCTTCCTCCCTGCAGGGTGTGCATGTATCCATGTAACTGAGCCCTGTAGGTGCCCTGCAGGGTGAGTAGGCGACAGGGGCAGGGAGGTGACAGTGTGTTCAAAAGACAGTGTTCGCATCTGCCCCGCTATGCCACATGCCCCCCCTACTCCTCCCAGTGCCCTGTTATTTTTACCCTTGACTTCTCATTGTCGTAACGACGGCGTATCATCTGAGCCGCGCCACAGACCCCTGTGGAGGACTCTCTTCGCTCACCTCTGCCTGCCCCTCGCTCTTGTGTAATCAGAGATCCTCTCAAATGTCAAGGTGGGACAAATGGGAGTCATTCCCTCCTGTAATGGCCCCAGAAATGGGCTGGAGTGCTTCTCTTTCCCTCCCTCTCTTTGTCTCTTCCCTCTTTGACAAAACACACGGGCCTTTTCATCCCCTCTATCTTATTGGGTCACTTTTCCTTGTGTTTTTCAGACTTTTATACCAATTTCCTGCTTTTCTTTTTTTTGGCCCTTTGAAAGTCATATCACAGAGTTTCTGGCTCTGTTAACATGTTAAAGTTTTGTGTATATCTGACATATTGCACAACAGCTCTCCGTCAAAATCACCATAAAATAGACCATTACTACAGTGTGACTTTCCTTCTATGAAGTGTTTCTTAGAAATGTATCCTGAGGGCAGGTGGCTTCATTTGCAAAAGCATTACATGCATTCAGAGTCTGAATATTCATATCTGCACACCAAGATACATATGGAGCTCTGCTGTGTGCTGAGCAATTTTATTTCCGAAGCTCACTTAATAGGAAAAAGTGCTAAATGTGTGTTTCCGTTCTGCCAGGGGCAGTATTATATTTAATTGTACTTGTTCTCGCTGCAGTCTTGATAACAAGTTGTGTGATACAGCTTGTGTATAGAACTTTATCATCAGCAGTGTTCTGCATATTAATGTGTTTTCACTGATTAAAAACTCTCCAACATTATTATTATTATCATTATTATATATTATATTATTATTATAATGGTAGCTTCTAGTTTTGTATTGCATTCATAGATGATGTGTAGACCCAGTTTGCGTGTTTAAACATGCTGAGGTCTAATAAATTTAAATGTGGGCATTTCAAGCAGAATATAGGAAAATTTGGGAAAATATCCAATTCACATATTCAAAAATGGATTTTAGAAATACCCTTTACACTTCAACAACCATTTATTGTTTTATTGTGTCACCTGAGGGATATTCTGCAGCCCATTTGTCACTTTTTTATCAGTGGAAGCATTTTCTGACTTTAGCAAAAAGACCTTTATTCTCCTGGAGCAGGAATCACAACTTTTTCATGCATTAGAGCGAAATAAACATTTTTTAAAAACTTCAATCAGCCTCTTTAAGAAATATAGGTATTTTTGATTGATAGTACCTTTAAACACTGAGACCTTTGATTACTTCATCTTCAAGTCAGTAGTGTTATAGGCCACATACAACAAATGACTAACTACTAATGTATGTGCACTTCTGTAACCACATTATTGTGACCTATTTATCATTTGTCAGTTTAACTGAAAGAGATACAGTAGCATGTCACAGTTGCTCAGGGGAAGAGAAAACAAGTCAGCTGAACATGTTTATGCCCTACATGTGAGATGGTCAATGAATGTTCGTGAGCAGGAAGGATTCCCCCCCCCCCAGAGGCAGAAATCTCCCTCTGCCTGTGCTCGTAATTCAGAATAAAGGATTATTGTGTGTTCTGCGGGGGGGGGGGGGGGGGGATGCAATAATCGAGCCTAAATAGCCGAATTCATTAATTTGATTGTTGGCGACAGCAGACCTCTCGACAGTGTAATTAGGAAAGCTAATGGATGGAGGCACGTTAAATCCATCAATGCTAATGATAATTGCTGTTTAGGAAAGCGAATATGCTTTACAAACGCGTGGCCAAGGCCGCCACGAAATCAGAAACAGCCACGGCGTCTAAAAATATGACAGAGCTGAGTCTTACCGTGCTGGGGTGACACCCAAAGAGGCCCATTGGACGGGTGCAGCTGGGCCGTCTGGGCGGGGAATATCCATCTTTTTTATCTTCCATCCATCCATGTGGCAGCGCGGTGGAGAGCAAAGCAATCATGGCCCTTCTCCCGTCACCGACAGGGAACCACTTCTGAACCCATCAGCTCTGATTGGTCAGTGGTTTATCCCATTCGGTGGGTTGGCACGTTCTGCGGCCCTGCAATAATTTTCTGCAGACTGAGAAGTAGAGACACATCAGTGGAGAGGGTGATAGCTTTAAAAAGCCTCCTAATTTTTTCTTGCCTCGTGGTCAAGCTTCTGTTTGAACGATTTGGTCTTTCCCCTCCATAAAAATCTTAATGTTAGCTAGTCACTAGGGTTAATGTTTTTAGCTGAGAACATTAAGACGTAGACCTGGTTTACTACTCAGGTTTTTTTTTCTTTTTTTTTTGTTCTTCCTTGTCTGTCCAGGCGGGCTGACGTTTGGGTCATTACAACTGCACTGGACCCACGGAAAGAAGGAAGTTGTTATTCTAGTTCAGGTTAATGAATATCACATGCAAGACTGGAGGCAGCACGAGAGGGAAAGTGGAGAAAGAGATCATTTTATTTCAGCGATATGTCCCCTCCAGGCTCGGCAAAAAGTAAGTTGGACAATCAGCTTGTCTTGGGGCCCCATTTTACAAATGTTAATGATGTTTTGCTGGGGCCCCAATGACAGTTTGTTAGCCGTTACTCGTTACCCTGTGAAGTCACGGGCTGGAGGTTCCTGACAGCTGACAACAGCGTCCCTTTTTCCCCGCTAAGTCTCCCCAGGCCCTGTGGAGGTGTCCCCGTATGTTGTGCAGGCCTTTCCACCTGTGAGATGTTTTGACATGTTGTAGGTGACATGTTTTCGTGCAATAGCGAGTCACACTGTGACAGGCGCAGAAAGAGAAACGCCAGAGAAAAGCGTCAGGCATTTGTACTGTATCCAGCTGAACCAAAGAGAGTAATAGCAAAGAAAGAGCTCATGTTCTGGGGTTTTCCAACCAAACGCTCCCCGAACTTATAAATGGTCTGATTAAGAAATCTAACCAATTGTATGAGGCTTATACAGTCTGTCATAGTGTTATTCCATTGCCTCAGATTGTATTGCTTTTGTAGAACCATATCAAGCGGACGTTTATAGAGGGAGGACAGATTATTTCCATGGGAAAGCTTCAGGCAATATAACTGTTATATTGTTAGAGCAGCGGTTTGTCGCCTTCTCTTTGGCTTTGCAAGGAGGCCTAATGTTCTCGTTTGACACTAGCGGATTGCTTTCTCTCTGTGCCTGAAGAAAGAAGGCGAGCTAATACATTTGAGTCGGTGAAGCGAAGGTCGTTGAGAATTACATTCACTCCCCCCACCACCACCACCACCACCCACTCACCCCGCCTCACACCCCTACCCCTCTCTTTTTTCCCTTTAATTTCCCCACTGGGTTGGCAAACCATTTTCACTATTAGCACTGTGGTAGGCAGCTCACTATGTGTGTGTGTGTAATCATCTGTGTGTGTGTGTGTGTGGTGGCGTGCTGAAAGGCCCACCCAGACCCAAAGCGGACTAGACAGATAAATAGGTGCGTGGCTCAACGGGATTGTATTGTGATGAGGAATAAGCCCAACAACAGCAGCAGTGACACAACATAAAGAAAATCACCACACGGGCCCCTGAGAAGAGAAATCTAAGTTTAACTTGATGGGTCAGGAGGACGTAGTTAAGAGGCAAACCCCCGAAAAATGTGGACCCACGCGGGGCTGAAAAGTAGGCCATGCTCACGTTCTTCCTTTATGATCCTAGATAGAGGTTGTTAATGTCCTCTGTCTCCCCTGAAGACTCTCAGCCCCAGAAGCATTTCACCACAGGTGTTTAGAGCAATGGATTAGAGCTGCATTTAACACGGCTGGCAACAGGAGAGCGTTTCGGAGGCGTCAAACTGCCCCGCCAAGCGTTTCCCATAATGTCTTCCAGATGATAAGGGCTTGGATGGAGCACTGTGGACCCACTGGTGCAGAACCACTGGAGTTCTGGCCGACACACCAGTCATTTAGGCACAAATAGAGAAATGTTAGAGATCTCTTCTTTCTTCCTTTCTTTCTTTCTGTCCTCGCACATAGAGCACAGTGAGGACCCCCGGGGTTGTGTTCTCTCTTTCCATCTGCATCCTCTCTCCCACTGTGTCACCTTTACAGGGGCCATCCCATCTGATGATGCACCAGGGTAAAAATGCAATAAACAGCTTTTCTGGAGGTGCGACGAGTCAAAACAGAAGCAGCAATAAAACAGTTTCTCTAAATGAGTCTAAATGAAAACTAGTTGTTTGGCTTGTGCACAGATGTGATTACATGCTATAGTGTACACAACGTACAGCATAATCTGCATGTAATGTTTGCACATACGGTATATCATGTATAAGTGCACACAAACAACAAAACCACACACACACGCACACTTGCTCAGCTCCTTCAGATGTACCGCAGCTCGTTCTTCTCTCCTTCTTCATCTCAGTGATGCATCTCAGCATCAATTTTTTAGGCGTCTGGCAATGCTCAGCTTTTGGCAGTTGCAGGGGAGGAGTCAGATCGCTGCAGAGACACAGACTCTGAGGTGAATTATAAGTCTGCTGATAGAACAGAGCAGAGCCACAGAAAGATTGATGCTCTCTGTTGTGAGCTGTGAATCAAAAGATGGAGAGGAGAGGAGAGGAGAGGAGAGGAGAGGAGAGGAGAGGAGAGGAGAGGAGACAGAAGAGGAGAAGAAACAGGAAGAGGAGAGGAGAGGAGACAGGGGAGGAGAGGAAACACAAAGAGGAAATGAGACAGGAAAGGAGAGGAAGCAGGGAGAGGAGAGGAGAGGAGAGGAGAGGAGAGGAGAGGAAACGGGAATTTGAGAGGAGAGGAATTGGTTACACAAACAGATACAATGTGGGGAGGAAGATTCACTGCAGCATCATCTTGGAACATAACAGTCTGTTTTGATAAATAGTTGGACTGAAATTAGGAAAATGCTGATACCAGTGTGTATGTCTTCCTTTCAGTCACAAAAAATATGTTTTTTAATAAGTTATTTTTGGGCATATTTGCCTTTGTTATGGCTGCAGTGACAGAAAGACATGGGGGGGATGACATGCAGCAAAGGGCCTCAGGCCAGACCCGAACACGGGCCACTGTGGCAAGGACTATGACTAAATGGTATGTGGTCCACCAGGTGAGCCCCCAGGGTGCCCCACAGAAAATAATATTAAGAGGACTAATAACTTCATTTCTGACTGCAAAAAAAGTTTATAAGTTTGGTTAGACTTTAAAATGACATCATTACAGCAGAAACCCAATCTCTGCTTCAGGGGAGCCCTTTAAACCAAACTATGAGTAACTGGGCATTTAGCTGCAAAGTGGGGGGTGGGGGTGGGGTGGAATAACATTGTAAACACCATGTGAAACTAGTATTTTTTTTTTTTACAGTGCTACAGCTGATAAAGTAGCTGAAACAAAGTGGTGCTTGTGGAAGAAGCCAAGCTGAAATCACAGCAAAGGCAAATGAGGAGAAGCCAAACAGCTCGAGCCGGGGATTTCACACAGAAGGCGACAGAAATGAGAGGACTCAGCTCATGAAGGGTTTTAAAATGTATGAATTCAAGTGGAGGACACAATTTGCAGCCAGTTTTTGATGAGACTTGTAATGCAGCTTGAAGGCCTGGAATAAAGCGCCGGGTGTCAGTCTTTTAGAAGCAGACAGCAGCTTTCCCTCCACGTAGCAAGCCTTTAACCTGAGACGATAAAAATTTAAGGGAGCGGCAAAGACTAAGAGGTGACACCTGATGTATGCTGACAGCTCCGCATCACCTCAGATCACCGTGCGTGAACAGAAAGACGAGTGAAGTCATCCGCCGTGTCTCCTCGGGGGACACAATTTCAAGCGGTGTTACTTCTGTCCAACTCTTCATCAAGATACACTCTGTCTTTTCCTTACTCCCACTACTTGCTGTAATATTTTGCAGTCGAAAACCACTTTGACCCCACCTCCCACAAATCACCTCCGGTAATTTGATTCCTGTTTTACAAATGCGGTTTTTGACTGTGAGGCAGGTGAGGGAAACTGTTTTCGCGGAACAAGCTGGAAAACAGTGCGTGTGGATAAATGTCAGGCCCCACCTGAGGGACTGAGCCCACCCTGAGCCATCATTCAAAGTGTAAATCGCCTTTTTGTGCAAAATCCTGTGAATTAAGTGTGTTCAGAATCGCTAAGGAGGCCTGATGTTTTGACAGTAATTTGGGAATCAAGCAAGACTGTGAAAATAGGCCCCTTCGCCCAGAGGGCACATACTTTCTGAGTAGACAGTAGGAGCGTGTGTGTGTGATTAAATGTGCCTGAACACCTGTTGCACATTATACTTTACATACATTAAAATTAATTTCTGTACTTACTGTGTGTGAAATGCATTTTTCTTCATCTGGTTTCTGATGGAGATGAAGGCGGCAGGTCGTCAGGGTTCGGCCAGGAACACGTTCGATAAGTTGCCTGCAGAGCTGAGAACTTGGCGAGAGCGGATGTTATGGGCAATTAGGAACACTGGAAACCTGAACCAGAATCTGCTTTTGGAGTGGTGCTCAGCCCGTCACTCACAGTCAAAACACAGCACGGAAAAGTAATCTGGACCGTCATGCAAACTCACACACGCACACAAATACAGGCGCTGGAGTAAAAACCGAGTACATTTAATGTACATGCTTAACAAGTTTCTGAAAACATGCACGGCGAGGCTGTTTAGACCACCCTCATTGCCCAGTCACTCTAATTTTCTCCTCTGCCATCTTAAGTTTCTCATTCCAGTGTGTGTGTGTGTGTGTGTGTGTGTGTGTGTGTGTGTGTGTGTGTGTGTGTGTCTGTGTCTGTGTCTGTGTCTGTGTGTGTGCGGGTCATGGCTCCTGTTCCCAATCCTATTTCAAAGCTGTTTTCCTCTTCTGCTCCCAAACTCTGCGTTGATTCAATTAGTTGGCTGCTACCTTCAATAGCCGTGGGTCTGACATTCCATTTGAATGTAATGTTTGAGTGTGTGTGTGTATGTGTGTGTGTGTGTGTGTGTGTGTGTGTGTGTGTGTGTTTAATAGCTTTACCACCTGCCCTGTCTATACACCACCCAAAGCCAAAGGCCAGAACATAATCACTTTCAATTCCCGTACTCTCTCAGATCAGTCGCACACACGCTGTCGGTGTTGTCCTGTGGTTGAACGGGACATAGACAACTGAAGTTCAGTAGTTGAAGCAGTTACGTAAACCTGACCTCAGTGCTGCTGGGAGTACAAAACCTCTGCAGAGTGTGTGTGTGTGTGTGTGTGTGTGCCAGGTCGATATAATGAAAGCAAAGCCTGCCCACCTGTTCTCTGAGTTTTAACCTGAGACCTCATTAGTACACAGTGTTTTATTTCCACTACATTACCTGCACAATATGCTGTGTTGCTCTGTGTTTGTGTGCTCCTCTGAGTATGAACGCATGTGTGTGTGTGTGTATGTGTGTGTGCGTCATCAGACATGCATAGTGTAAACAACACAGCAGTAACGCCCTAAATGACAACTGATGTAGTTCACTTCATGCGGACAAAAAAAAACCAAAGAGAAGTGAACAGGATGAAAACCAAATCTAAAAGATGACATGATTTAGAAACGCAGCGCAACTGACACGACCTCCGTCTTTCTTGTCTTGCTCAGGTACGACTATGTGGAGGTGCGGGATGGTGTGGACGAGAGTGGTCAGCTGGTGGGGAAGTACTGCGGGAAGATTGCCCCCTCTCCGGTCATCTCCTCTGGAAACCAGCTCTTCATCAAGTTCGTGTCTGACTATGAGACCCACGGAGCAGGCTTCTCCATCCGATATGAGATCTTCAAGACAGGTGAGTGACCCCATAAATGCTGCTGTTTGAAAACCCAGAGGTTGTGTTGTAGTTGGATGGGCAGAAACCATGACTTTTGGAAATGATGATGCAGGCAACCACATTCACCCTCTGACTGGGTCTCAGCCTCGACAACCAGTCGTATCCATGTAACATGGATAACGCAGTGTTACTGACCTTGTTGTCTTGCTAGCAGCTGTTGTGCAGTGAGATTCTGCATTTTAAGGCTACAACTGTCTTTGCTGTTCCTCATTCATAGTATTTTCTGCAACTAACCAGCTGCAGAGTAGACAACCTACTTCCTGTTTACACCAGCACGCACATGCCCAGTCTTCCTCAGTGATCTTGTGATATGTGTCTGGATGGATATTATTTGATCATTTTTGTTTTGTGCTGCCGCAGATACAATAGTTAAGACTCCCCTCAAGGTCCATTTAGTAGCTCACCTGGAGCGTTCTGTTTACCAAGCTGTCAGTGAACTGTAGATAAGCTGAGTACTGTTAGGACTTCATATCCATATTGACAAAAACTACAGCTTTTGTGATTTCTACTGTGATTTCCCACAGTATAGACGTGGTAAGAACAAGCTTCTACTTGTGATGGAATGTTAATATGTTGATTGCACTAATGTGCCAAAACAAAACATTAATGATTTATTGATGTTAAATGATTCACTTGAGCTCTTGTCTTAGGGTTAGCAGAACTCTGTCACTGCACCACATCACAGATCAGTGTGATGTGTCTTTAGCTGAATCCATCACTTCAACACAGTGGGACACAGTATGAAAGCTGGGGGAATAATTCTGATAATGGGGCAAGAAAGAGCCTCTCTGTCTAATTTCATGGTTTGTTTGTGATTTAGTCAAAGCACCAGAGCGTCAAATTATGCAATCGCAATATGGCAAGCAATATGCTGCATTCAAAACCAATGAATCACACTCCCATATGTTCCATAATTGTAGCAATTTTTATCTGATGTGAATTATTGTACAATAAGCGAGGGCATAATTTGCTAAACTTTAATTCAACAAATGCTGTTTCAAGTGTTGGTTTATTGTCAGATGGAAGCTGAGACTGGCACAGTGAGGCCATGAGGCTGCCAGTAAAACCAGTGACTACTGGTTGTGGAGAACTTTAATACACTTAAAGGTCTCATATTTTACTCTTCTCCTGTGTTGATATCCATAAGATGATGTATTTGTGGTTTTAAGAACCTAAGACCATCTCAGTGTAGTTTTACATCTCCTCTCTCAGGCTTCTCTCTGGAGCTCCAGTAACAACAGCTCAGTGAGCTGGGCTCTGAGTCTCTCTTCTGATTGGCTGGCTGTTTTCTGAGTGAATAGAATATAGCAGATTTCAGGTAAACACTGAAGAAAACACTGAGAAACCAAATCCAGCAAAGTTGGGTGGTGGGTCCAGGTGGGCGGGGCTTGGGGAGTGGCTAAGAGCGGTGACTGCTTTGCTGTGACATCACAACATTCCAGAAGTGAATACTGATACTTTCACAGCATTAATATAGAACCTAGACCTGCTTTATGATCAAGAAACATATGGACTTCTACCTTTATACAATATGGGACCTTTAACAGGGTTTAAGTTCAGGAAATAGTTTCACCTCAGTGTTGCTGTGGTAACCAATCAGTTTAAGGTTCCCCCTTAGTGTTAGATTTAAAAATAAGAGCTGTGAGTAATTTTAGTTAAGAATAAGGAACGATAAACCACACATCTCCTCAGGGGATGACTATCTTATCAGAACACAGCAGGACATGGGGGAGTATGTCCTGTTTGCTGACTGCCTTGGTTTGTTTGGACTGAAAGAAGCAGGAGGAGGACAACACATATCTGGAGAGTGACTAGAAGCAGACAGGTGCTTCAGACTCCACTTTCATTAATTAACCTTAGCAGCACTCTACGGGACGGCCCCCATGACCTCAGAGACAAGATGAATGGCCCTGCAAGGTCCCTCCTTCCTTTTAATCTGAGCTAGCGTGTGTGTGTGTTTGTGTTTGTGCTTGTGTTTGTGTGCCTGGGCGTGTGCATGTGTGTGTCACCATCATGGCGGGGGCAGCTGGTGGAGTGTGGGTCCATTTAGGAGATCAAAGCGACACTCCACCCCGGCATACGCGAGCTCATCAACGCTGCCTCGTTCCCCTCAATGGGCCGGTTAAAGCTCCTACGTTCTTGGTATTTCCTGTTCTCATCTATTAGCCTGGGCTGATTATAAATGAGGCATGCTACGGGCCCAGTTGCGATAGAGTAGAAAGTGCTGAACACGCTCGTAGGGCGCTGAGATATGAGGAAATAGAGATCTAGCAAGAAATATGGGTCTAAGTGTGGATAACAGATAGAAAGTCAGGACCAGACAGCTGAAGCTAGATGAGGATCTGTGATTTTTGCTGATGGAATCCAACGGGAAATCAGAGCTGGGGGGGAGGGCAAGGGACTCTGTGGGTGCTGTAGATTAAACCCAGGACAGAACTTTTTCGCTCCCTTAGCGGATCCAGACCTTTGTTGTGCTTTGTATTTACTGTGTTTTAACTACTGCGGCGCCAAGATCGAGGCTCTGAGATCAATTAACAGCCGTGTTTGTTTGAGAGCAGGAGAGAGCACCAGGCAGAGAGAGAGATACAAAGCTAGCTGATTAGCACAGCTTATCAACAAGCAGGGTATTAGTTGGGAAAACATTGTGTTGGCTAACACATGTAACGTTAATGATGATACACAGATGCTCTGATAACGGATGGAGGAACGGGAGGCTGACGCTTGTGCATGCCAATGAAGGGGAATGGAAAAAATGCAGGCCGTTTATCACTGTGATTATAGGCCTGAGGATCACTGGAATTCAACCTGCTGCCTTCATCTCACACCAGCAAAGGTCACAGGGAAGATAAATACATACACACAAAGCAAACATATGTCAGTATGTGCTCCTCGAATCAGGGATCACATGTCAGTGTTTACACGTGCAGCTTTACCCACTTAAGCTATACACTGTGTAAATACCCAATAACACACAACATGCTTGGCGTTCGTGGTGCAGGCTTTCATCAGCGGGAGCCTGCAAAGTGTCTAATTGGAAGAGAACAGGTTGTTTTGCAGCTCTCTGTGGCCACTTCCACATCAGTCTCTACCCCTCTCTGCTCCTCAATCCCATCCAACCATCTTAATTAGCATGGGCTATTTATTTTATAGCCTGCAAATTGGCAGCCTCGCTCCACCGGCTGAAGTCTGGCAAGAGCTGGGAAGAGTGAGATGTTGGGAGATAGAGAGGAGGGATAAATCAGAGAGTGAGGAATATTTGAAGTGATGGGAGGAGATTAGCAAGCTGGTTGTGCTTTGTGTGTGTCTTTACTGAGACCCTCCACTTCCAGACAGAAATAAAATGGAGATAAAAACAAGATAAATAACAACCAGCGTGCACAAACAACCATCATGGCAGCTCAAAAAAAGTTCTGTGGTGGGTTACCATTCACCAAAATCCTGGTCATCTGACGGGATTTTACTGAAAATCCTCGAGTGTCTCTGGAAACATCCGTCCTCTTAAGAAAAAGCATGCGCACACAACATATGTTTTCTTTTAACAGCCCCGCAGTTTTCTCAGAGCCACATCAAGGCTGGCTGAGGGCCCACCGAGGTGGGCGAGGAGGCAGAGACAGTGCCACTGGTAGCCCCCTCCGTCCCACACACAAGCTCATCCTCGTCTCCTCACAATTACTCAGCAGAGTGAGTGTTGGAGGGGGGCCCATCGTGTTCCTCCTTACACTGAAAAACACCATCTTTCACACAAAAGCCCTGTTTATTATGTCATCGTGATGTGGGCACATTCACTCTGAGCGCACACCTGTGAAAACACTCTCAAGGTGTGTGTGCATGTGTGTGTGTGTGTGTGTTGGGGTGGGGCCTAATAGAGGGTCCATTCTGCTTTCATGGACGGCACACCCTGATGGCATAGGTCACATCTGGCATGGAGACGTACTGTCATCACACACACGCAGCCCTCATGGAAACCTAAGACAACAAATCTCTTTAAGAGGAGCCAGAGGGTGACCGCCCCCCCACCCACCCCCACCCCCCATCCCATCAGGACCGTGTCATCCCTCATTGGCTGGGGGGCAAAGTGACGAACCAGGCACAGTTAACGCACTAAATACCAAGTCAGTAGTGCAGTGCCTCAGGGTGTGGGTGTGCGTGTGTCTCAGTGTGTGTGTGTGTGTGTGTGTGTGTGTGTGTGTGTCTGTGTGTAAACCTGCCCCTCCATCTGTTTCAATGACTGACACCCCACAGGCTCCAGGTTAATGTTTGATTTAGTGTTGAAAGAGTTAATTCTCCACCAGCGATTAAACCTTCTGTCAGTGTGGTGTAAGGACAGAGTGAAGAGGAGGGGGGCGTGTAGGAAAGTGGGTGAATGCCGGGGGCGTAAGGGGTGGGGAGGGGCGGGGGGGGGGGGGGGGGGGGGGGGGGGGGGGGGGGGGGATCTGGACTAATGATCAGCCAGAGTAACATGGAACATAAACAGTGGTTGATTTACTTAGCAGTCCAAGAACAACACCTTCAGTCCCTATGACTCCGGCCACTAATAACCCCACTGAGGAGAGAGAGGGACACATAGACAAGAATCAGGAGAGGATGTGAGGAAAGGCAGAGAGACGGATTGAAAAATGAAAATAGTGCGAGGCTGTCACATTTAACACTTGTTCCTTGGGCGCAGTGTTGTTCTAATGATTAACGCCCAGTCTCTGCTCTGCTTTCAGCACTTAGAGAAACGGCTTAATAGAGACATAGAGGACAAGTCATCAGAGAGACTAACAGCTGAAAGACGCCCTGCTCCCTTAATGCTGAAACCATATTTATTTAAGATTTATTATAAACCTCTAACACTTGCAAAGATTGAAATCAGATCTCCATTAAATATCATTTTGCTGGCTACGACTTGTCCCGTTAAACAAACTCCAATCAGTCAGCGAGCGAGTG
Organism: Trachinotus anak; assembly: GCF_046630095.1. Classification (NCBI taxonomy): domain Eukaryota; kingdom Metazoa; phylum Chordata; class Actinopteri; order Carangiformes; family Carangidae; genus Trachinotus; species Trachinotus anak. The sequence continues at coordinate 19,502,611 of NW_027273860.1, read as the reverse complement.
GGGCTGACATTTGTTTACTCCGCCGTCCAAGAGGAGAAGGCTTTGATATAAACGAGAGTTAAAAGAATCCATTACCGCCAGCAGTAAAGGTTGGAGCGCCTGGTTGGAGGCTGCCAGTAAATGTTTTGTGCTCAAGGTTACTACTTTTACTTTAGCCTCACTTCCTGCCGTAAATCCAGCTGATTGTTTGAAAGCAGTGGTTGGAGCAGTGGGTTCACTGTGGCCAAATTAGTCCTTGTTACCTGAGTCAAACTTGTCATATTTACAAAACCCTTTCTAGTTCCTGTTACAGAAACCTTCCCTTTTCCCTCGTTCTTGCTGTCGAGGTGATAAATCCTCCAGGAGAGACGCCGACAATTGCAGCGATAAAACAAGGGAGAGACAGAGAGTGAGTGAGGGGCAGCGTTTGGCTGTCAGCAGGATGTATTTGACTCCTGAAGCTCCTTGTCAACAAAGATGCATCCACGCATGCTTTTCGTACAGACGCTGCCACAGAGGAGCATGACTGCTATCACTGAACGCCTCTCACACAGACATCAGCACAAAGCATCCTGAGTGTAGCGAGGGGAGCTGGGGACGAGAGCCCTCCCGTGTGGAGACACTAGATAAAAGAGATCTGCTGGATGATTATCTTGCCGGTGGGACTGACCGGAGCGCTCTGTCTTCTCTTGCCACTCTATTTTGTTGTGATGTCTTCACTCTTTCTCGGGGGGGATATTAATGCGGACACACAAAAGTCGACAACAGTGGAGTCTGTCTTTGACTTCAGAAGAGAAGAACATAGAAACAGACCTAAAGGTGATGGTGAGATATATGAAGTAAACTCAGAATATGTCCTTGTACATATTTGTGGCTCCATCCCAAATTTCACAAATTCAGTAAATAAAAAATCATCAAATACTGAGCTTAAAGTGTTTAACCTTGTTAAAATGTCTATATGGTATTTTTTATATAACACAAAACATGAGCAAAGTATCCAATCAATGCCATGACTGAGTGTTTCCACCTTGAACTGCAGTGAATCAGTGACTCATAAAAACAGATTCAGACAGTCAGGGATTCACACCTCATATAACCTACAGAACCAATCCTGTCAACTTGTGGGGACAGGGGATGGGGCTAAATACACCTGAAAACTTGACAGTGCAGAGAGCGAGAGTTTGCATAGGCGTAATCACTAACACTGTGTCAGCCACTGCCAGTTACAAGCTAACAAACAACATAAACAAATAAAAGATGCTAACTATGCTAACCATTCTGATATATCTGCTAGTCTCTGATTCTGGTCTCAGCATACTCCTCATCCAAGTCTGGGTCTGACTGAGGCTCAAACATGCCTGATCCAGAATTGCTCAATGAGGAAGTAAGAGCAGATGTGCCTCATTTTCCTTTATTTTCTCTTTTTATGTGGGAAAATCATGTTAAACAAAATATTAATCAGTATTTTTACATAGTTTAAAACATGTCTGGAGTGGAACTTTAATACTGATGGGAGCAACATGCTGTTGCAGGTTTTCAGAGTGAACTCTTTCCGAAGACCAAATCTGTTCGGGTCAATTGCTGAGATGAGGGTCACAGTGAAATTGATGGACAGTGGAGCTTTGAGCCAATGTCCAAACAAAATTCAACACAGAGACCTGAGCTGCACTTTGGATGCTGCTGCTGTTTAGAGCACTCAGGCACCATGAGCTACTTTTTCCAAAAAGTGACTTACATCTTTAATTTTTTCCCCAAATCTGGCATTTCTCCTAAATGTAGCGAAGTAAAGTGTGGAGCAGCACTGTGCATCTAAATCCCAGGAAACTCTCTCTCTCTCACACTCTCTCTCTCAGCCATATCTCTCCATTTTCCTGGGGTAAATACGCAGGGAAGCTGTGAAATTAATGGTGTCCACTGTTCTCGAAAGCCACACTTTAGCTCCTGCGCTAAATGTCAACTCTCTTTAGAGTCAAAATGCAGCTTTCAACTTTGGAAAAAAAAAAAATGACCTGATGGTCTTGAATTAGGGGCCCAGCACGATTCTTGAATGACAGTGGAAAAAGCAGTTTGCCACATTCATTTAAGCTGCAATGACTGTAGTACAGAGCCTCTATCTGCAGATAACTCCCTGCAATTTCAGTCTCGATTGGCACCATCTGCACCCATCGTGCCGGCTGTCAAACTAGCGTGAAAATGACGTTATCCTGGGCACATTTCTGCCTCTAATGGCTCCAAATAATTACCCTGGATGACAGTCCTCTTTTTTTTCCTGCTGTTGTATATATGTGTGTTTGTGTAAAGCCAGGCTTGGTAACACTCTGGACCAGTGCTTGAGTCTGCTTGGTGAACATGTCTCTTTCTGTCGCTCTTTTCCCTGCACCTGTTTGCATCTTTTTTTTTTTCTTTTTTTTTTATCATGTGTCACTCATTCTCAAATCACCATCTTGTGTTCATGATGCTCTGACAAAGTGGCTGACATGAGAAATGTGTTAATGCTCCTCATCAGCTGGAAGGCAGCTCTCCGGGGAGCTGTGAATAAACATTTTGACTTTCCCTGCTGTAAAAATGTGTCTGAACGTGTGTGTGTTGATGTATGTACAGTCATTGCTCTCGCCTTCCATCACTGACACTGTAATTTTGCCTGAGCACCTCTCATATGCTTCACAGACGTGTCCTGATGAGGGTGTGTGTGTGTGTGTCTGTGAGTTTTTTGCAGCTTGAATCGAGTCATTTATTTTATTCCGATTCTAGTGATTGAGGCCTAAACTAATATTTATGCTCACAGTGCAGATTTTCCAGGAGTAACAGATTTCACACACACACACACACACACACACACACACCTAAACACAAAGCGAGTCCACAGTGAGTTGAGTTAAGACCCAGTTGCAGTCTTTAGTGAATAGAAGAAACCGTCAAGGTGGTCTCTCGTCTCTGGGCTATAACCTGTCCTCCCCTGAATAGACCAGCTGGGAGGCAGAGCCACCACACAAAGCAACCCGAAACAGATCACTTAACCAACAGTCGCTCAGAGGAATCGTCCCCACCCCTTCCTTTGTCCCTGTTTCGTCTCATCTTCTCACTTCACGTCTTGTTTCCTCCCTCCTTCCTTCCTGCAGGTCCCGAATGCTCCAGGAACTTCACCTCCAACAGCGGCGTCATAAAGTCACCCGGTTTCCCAGAGAAGTACCCCAACAACCTGGACTGCACTTTCATGATCTTCGCCCCGAAGATGTCCGAGATCATTCTGGAGTTTGAGAGCTTCGAGCTGGAGCCCGACCCGACGCCCCCTACTGGTGTGTTCTGCCGCTATGACAGACTGGAGATTTGGGACGGCTTCCCTGGAGGTGAGCAAGCAGCGCCAGGAAAGACTCTGTTGTACCTGTGATTTGAACCAAAACCGTGTAGTTTATGAAAGAGGAAATGAAAAAATCTTTCTCCTGCAAATGAAAAGAAAAATTCATAAGCAACAAAATTTGTCATTTGAAAGCATTCAGGGCTTTTGCTGCCACAGCCTCACTTGGTCTGGTATGAAGCTAATTTACAGTGGCTAATGTTAGCAAACTTAACTGGATGGAAAAATGTGTATTATCCCACTGCCCACTGTCTCCACTTCACTTCTCACTGCCTTACCAGAGGAAACGAACAGCTTCACACAATATGATGGTATTATGATGGTGGGCTAACTGCTTTAACCAGACTTGGCAGGGGTCCAAGAGTCCATCGTCACGAGTGCAGTGCTTCGACATTGCTCATTGCCAAACACTTCCTGATTACGAGAGCCCCCGCACCCTTCCTTTTTCTGTCACATTGTGTTGGAGGATTTGTTAGTGTCAGTACGCTTGGGAATTCAAGGTCTAATGTAAGCTGTGATATTTAAGTTGTTGCTTCCCTGCGTCAGCATGCAGAAAGAACACGATCCGACCTTGCAGGAAATGACTCTAAAGGGAATTTCCTTTGGAAGTTTCTCACTGCAGAGAAAAAAGTGCTTATTGAATGTAAACTGACCCTGCTCGGTCCTTGTAAGAGCATCACCTGGTCACAGGGTTGAGCAAAGGTTAGATTCAGACACATAATAAAATACTGCCTTAAAAAATAGCATTCTCAGATCCGTCTAAAAAAAATCAGTAGATGAGACAAAACTGGACCAGTGTTCAGAGCAATGCTTCCACAGCCCGAGATGAGGCTTTGAACTCGGTTTTTCTCTGAGCTGTTCCAACACAGGTGCAGACGAGATGAAAGCTTTACTCGCCCATCAGCGGCTGAAAACTGAAAGAATTTATCTGCAAGTGTTCAAACCGGTGCGCATCAGTGCTCTCTTCTCCGGCGTTCCAGGTGATATGGTTGAAGTGTAAATCCCGGCGCCTTTTCAAGTGAGTTTACTTAAAGTTCAGTATTCTCTGTGGGTTTGAACTGCGCGGAGCTGAACCTTTGACTCCACAGCTCCTTTGGTTGCTCTTCTCCAGACGTGTTTAATTTTCAAGATTTGTGATGATTAAAGATTTGAGAGCAGAGAATATCTCACGTTATTATCACCTTTTAAATACATATTTTTTAAAAAAAGGCACCTCAGTAGTTGAGAAAAGACACATTTCCTGTGTTACTTCCAACTTAATGAAATTCAGAGATTTCTCAGTTGATTCATTTTAAAGTACGACACAAAAGAACCAGAATCAGATGCACCAGAATCTCTTTTGTCCAACACAGAGCATGTTCTGGGCAGAAACTCGACTCTACCACCTCAGGCTGACACAGCTTCACAGTCTTCAAGTGTTGCTGTGTTTTAAAGCTTTGTATAGAAATAAGAAAAATGGTGTGCTGGCTTTTGCCAGGCGGCTTCCTGTGGTGCCTGCCAGATCGATAGTACATTAGCACAGAAGGCTGGAGTCTTGCTAGGCGTCAGGCAGGAGATGTCCAGGCAAAAGCAGGCTGCCGTGCAGCACCAGGGGAGTCACACCTCCCCGTACCCGCGCCTCTGGAAGCACACCTCAGTGGCCAGACGATGTGGAAGGAGAGCCTCCACCCCCGCATCCCTCTTCCCTGAGGAGCAGAAAGGCAGGCAGGACGCAGAGTTCATAGCAAGGTTCTTTAAAATTTCATAGCACTGGGGAGTCATGCAGATAATCCAGGAGATGGCTTTTTTTTGTTCAGCGGGTTTAAAAGCACACTAGTTTCTCACACACACCTGGGTTATGAAGATTAATCTGAGCCACCAAACCTCTGCCCCATAACTCCCTGCGGCCCGGCCTCTGCCTTTCATGTCGGAGCCGGGCTGGAAGAGGCATGTTTTGGATGACGGGAGGCCGCAGGGAGCCAGGACTGTCACTCGCCGGTGATCACAGCATTACTAATCACAGATAAGCTGCAGGTCCCTGCACACCAACAGCAACACACACTCACTGACGTGCACGGATCATAGCACACATCAGAGGCACAGGGCAAGGTCAGTGTGCTCTCTTGCTCTCTCTCTCGTTACCACATCACTCTGTCCTGATGTTTCCCCACCTCTCTCTCTCTCTCCTCCCTCCTGTTTCCCCATTCTCCTCAGTCTGCTCACTGGAACGTGCCCCTCTCTTGCTTTTATTGCTCTCTGTCTTTAAACGCTCCCCTATTGTCTCTGCTCAGTCTTTACTTGTTTGGTCTCCTTCACAAAGCTCACTCAGCCACGGCTGGTGTGTGACTCAAGTCTGCACAAGAATGAAAAAAACAAGGCTGGGATGTCTGAAGTATTTACAGCCATCAAATAGACACAGACCGTGACCTGCCCACGCCACAGCTCCCTCTTCTGCTTTTCTCTTTTTGTGTTTAACCTGCAAGCAGACAAGGAATGTCGGGAGTCTCTTCTCACGCGTCGTTACAGGGTTGAGTAAGAAAATGCAGCCAGTGCCATACCTCACTGACACATTAGTTTTCACACCTCTGCAGGGGAGTGGTGGGGGGGTTTGGTAGTAAAACCTAACAAACAAATATTAAGCTAACCCGAGTAACAACGTCTGTGCCTTTCTCTCCTTTCTCTCTCCAGTCGGTCCATACGTCGGGAGGTACTGCGGGCAGAACACTCCAGGCAGGATCATCTCCTACACGGGCATCCTGGCGCTAACAATCAACACTGACAGCGCCATTGCTAAGGAGGGCTTCTCTGCCAACTTCACCGTCATCGAGAGGACCGTTCCAGAGGGTGAGTCGGCCTGGGAAACAGACAGAGGGGGATTGTCAGGGAGGCAGGAGCAGAGGTGGCCAAAGAACACAGAAAAAAGAAATCGAAATGAAATCAGAGGCCAGAGAGATTTGTTCAGTGGAAGAACATTTGGATCGGAGGATGCTGAGTTGAAAGTGGGTAGTTGAATGAAAAATAAAGGGCAATAAAGTAGCCACCAGAGGAATATTACTAAAAGTGAGAAGCAGATGTTGTCTGCAGCTGCTCCTATTGTGACAAGTTTCCACTCGTTGAAAAGAGCTTAAGAGTTATTAAATAAACACCTCTTCTTCATTCGGGAAATGTGTTATAGGGAAACACAGATCCACCTCCCGTGGTTTACAAGACCTACATTTACACACAGTGGGCCCCAGACTGGCTCCGAAAGGCAGCCCCCCCCACCACTCCAGTAACCACCCTGGATACAAACACACACACACACACCCACACACAGACCCAACCCCCGGGGTTTTTTTTTTTTTTTAACACGCAGCATTGTCGTCACTGGGCTTGACCTCCCACCCCATTTTGCAAAACGCTCCAACTAAACATTTCATTAAGGAAGACGAGCGCTGGTAGGAGTCATAAATCTGTCCGAGGCAAGACCACCCCAGATACACACACACACACACACACACACACACACACACACACACACACACACACTCACAGTCGGTCTTTGTGTTGTAAAAGAGATGGATGACATTCAGCAAATCTACGAATCATCTCCAAAAAGGATTTTGTCTTGCCCAAAGGGAAAACAGACGCTGAGTACACACACACACACACAACAAATGAGACAACCCCGCCTGACAGTAATGAGCGGGGGGATGACTGCTGATGTCATTTCTCCTCAGTTTCCTCTGAGTTACTTGAGTTGCTTTAATCACTCGTCTAAAATCAGATTACACAAATCAACTTTTCACATTCAGCATGGTGAAATAATCTGACCCGTGATCAGTAAATACCTTAATTTACGTGAGTTGCTCAGTCTTACATCACCGACTGAGAGCCAGCCAAGATAGAAAAAACTCCAAACTTTGTCTGTGCTTCTCCAGACTTGTACCACTTGAATCATTCATAATCCCCTTATGCATAATACACGGTGGATTTTCTCGCTTCTGCATGGCGAGGGGAAGGGGAACACTCTCGCTGAAAGCTACTGTTGGGAGATGATAAGGTGATGAAAGGAAGCCTTGTTTTTTTTATGCTTATCCCATTTATCTTGCTTTCATTCCTGCAATCACCCTTCCACCCGCCCTCCACTCGCTATCAACCCCACTTTGGTCGTAATCCACATGATCAGATACAGTCCTCTGCAGCAAACAAACGCCTGATTGTGTTTGTGTTGATCATGAGCAATCTAGAAGATGTGGGCCCGCGCATAAAAAAGTTTGACAAGAGCAGGCAGAGAGAGGTGTGAGACTTGCATGAGACCGTGCGCTGACACCGCAGAGCACAAGCACACACACGCTGACCCAGTGACTGAGGTGTGTTAGCAGCGCAGCAGATGGGGGGACCATCTGTGTTAGCTCATAGGCAGCAGCCGCATAGCAGCTCCTCACTGCTCCTCATCCTGTGCCCTCTGAGTGTGTGTGTGTGTGTGTGTGTCCACACAAGACAAAGAGCCGTATGTTTACAGGAGCAGTAGCTTTGCCTTGTGGCTACAGCGTTAGCAGTTTGAAACACTGCCAAGGTGCTTTATGACCGACCTCCCCATCAGTCAAAAAAGGAAGTAAATAAACAAGAAGAAGAAGAATAGGTAACGACTGTGTGTCCTCACATACCTCTGTGTTGTTGTGGTGAAATCACACGAACCCCGTTGAGATCCAAAGGTCATACCGTTGGTTGCAGCCGCTGCTGCAGCTCAGTCCGCAGCGGTGTCAGTATGTCTGACCTCCAGGGGATAGAGAGGTTGACCCCAAACTGACCCGCCTCAGTCTTTAGCCATGGAGCCTCAAAGCGGCTGTCCCATGTCAACACAAACAAGGGAAGCCACCTCCTACCATGGATGTTGGAGCCATTGAGTGTGATATATGGCCCCAAAATACAGATACTTAACGGACCTAAACTCCCCCAAGAGACCAAGTTGGGGGGAAAATAGTCACCATGTGCAAAAAAGATAAATTGCCCACAGGGAGGTGAGTGAAACGGATTCAGTCAGTGGAAGAAACAACTGGAGTGAAAGTCACTTTAACGCCTAATACTGGCACAAACTTAGCCCACACTGAATGTTTTATGAAGACATTTTAACGTCTTAATGCGGAACACTTCCCATCCTGATTCCATTTAAACCAGAGAGAGGGAGAAAGAGAAACAGAAAGGATTTATTGAGGCACCGCTGATGTGCTGTTCTCTTCCAGCCAGCAGCCCTGAGTGCCTGTCGTGTGGTGTCCTCCTCCCCAGAGACGAGTTCTCAATGTGGAGGACACTGAGAGCCGCACGCTGGGTACATTCTGGTGCTTTCAGTGCTGCGAATTCAACTAAACATCTTTTACTCTCTCCCTTTTCATCCTTTTTTCTTTTTCCACCTTTTATCTGACCCCACCCCACCAACCCCTCTCCTCCTCCTCCTCCTCCTTCTTCTTCTCAGACTTTGACTGCAGCGACCCTTTGGGGATGGAATCAGGAGACGTAACATCAGACCAAATCATGGCGTCATCCCAGTACAACCCCAGCTGGTCCCCAGAGCGGTCCAGGCTCAACTACTATGAAAATGCATGGACACCAGCAGAAGACTCCAACAAAGAGTGGATACAGGTACAACGTTATTTCTCGATTATTGATTCTTGATGCAAATGCGACAAATAAAAAAGGCAGAGAGCATCTGAGGCAGCTGCCTGCACTCTGTTTTTGGAGGCGTGTGCAGTATTAGAAGCGACTGCCTGCTTGAACACAGAAGGAGCATTCTGTTTGTCCTTCGCTCTCTGGAGGTGCAGTCTCTCCGTAGCACTCTGACGAGACCCAACAATTTCGATGATGAATGTGAGCCGTCCTGATGGACCTCCGGGTGGCTGAGTCCACGCCTCACAAAAACTGCCCGTGTCCAGTCTCTCTGTCACTGTCTGCGTCTCTCCTCCTTCTGTCTTTCCTGTCACACCTGATAACTTTCCCATTGCTTGATAACACAGTCCACCTCCAGGGAATGCTGGGATTTAATCCAGGCATCCTGCCTAGCCACACACATGCACACACACACGCACTCTTAAACACACATATAGTCATATTTTTCTGTGACGGCTTATCTGCACGGAGCGATCATCACCCACCAGGGAAACTTTATGTGGAAAGATTAAGGATTTAGTTCTTCCATCCTCATATGGGGATAAGTCACATATCCCAAGTCCACTCACAGCATAACCCCCCCCCCCCCCCCCCCCCAGGCGACACAACCGCCGCAGCACTACCTAGATGCATTTGGAGCATGTTTGATTTATTAACAGAAAGCCTCCAGGCCTTGTAAATGCCCAGACTGTTTTTCTTTTTCTCCTGTTTTTCTACAGCTTTTGCTTCATCGCTGAAAAGTTTGGCCCCGGCGTATTCCTCAGGGGATGAATAATAGAGCTGACCCAAAGCCAAATATTTGCTCGGGGAGGGCCATAAGCAAGCTTTTCCTTTATTATTGCAATGAAAATATTGTCCTGGGGGGCCCCCGTTGCTCCTTCAGACTAATTTAATCAGTGTGTGTACAGGTTCGTGTGCATTCTCCCATGCTTGTGTGTGTCCCTGTGTGCGCTCTTGGCTTTGTGGATGAGTGGGAGGGTCTGGCAGGGTCCATATTGTCCTGCAGAGGAACCCAGCATGTGTCTGAGTGGATCAGGAAGAAAGATGGCTTCCCTTAGCCTTCCACTTCTCGAGCAGTTGCACACTCTCTCTGAAAGGAGAGTCCATTGCTCACAGTCAGAAATGCGTGTGAAGGGTAACAGCTCGGACTTGAAGGCTACTGTTCCCCAGTTTGCCTTTTTGTCAGCGGAAAGTTATCAGACTGATTTTTCCCACTCAAGCCTCTCCCTGTGGTATTGATCATATTGAGGATTTGATTTGGTAGGGAAATAAAAAAATCTGGATTTTAAATGGGATGTGCTCTAATGGCCATGCTGATTTCCCAATACTAATCGGATCAAAACACCGAATGGGAGCTCTTCTAATTTGTAATTTCAAATGTAGCGAAAGAGCCAAGTCTGAGGTTGCCAGGTAATTTATGTTTTCTGAGGAGTGTGATGCACTTGTGGCGAGCACTCTGAGCAGAAGCCCAATTATCACGAGTGGTATTAAAAGAGTTCAATTCTTCATTCCTCTTTCATCAAGCCTGTCCGCGGCGTTGCAACAAGCTCGGGCCCCCCTCACGGCACGTATAAATCATCTCACTGCGCCGTTAGATGCATAGTAATCAATTCATTATTTATTTCATTATCATTCCCCGGCTGCAGTTTGAGGCCAACGGTTTTATTATTCATGACAGGCGGCCTTTTGATTCTGGGGCATTTTCCTTCACTCTGCTTTTTCTTCTACTTCCTTTTTTTTCTTTGCTGAACATAATCCAGATTTGCCATCCATTTTAATGCTGCCTCATTCTGATGCATAGAGAAGAGGAGGGTAAGATACTGGAGTCTGTGCTCTCTTCTGCGGGTAATTAGATTGGTGTGGTGTGGTTCAGCATTGAGTGCTGGGTTAGCCAGGTCATTAATCAACCCTTTGGTGTACACAGAGATGGACAGATGTCCTTTGAGGGGGTTTGCGGCTTGAGGAGGGAGTAAAGAAAAGAGGCAGTAATGCCTCAGAACAGGATTTCTTTTTTTTTTTCCTTGTTCCTTTTCACTCCTCTCCTCTGCCCTCGTTTTCCTCATTCCTCTTGAAAATTCAGGTCTACAGATCTACATCAATGTGGAGGGAGATTTGTGCATATTATCAGGCTGTGTGAGCCGTGGTTTTCTTTGAAGCATAAGAGGATGAACAGCAGGTTGCAGCAAAAAATAAATGAGGGTACACCCCCAGACTACCCAGTTCATGGCCTGATCATTGCTTTACGAACTCAGGCTGGCTGCAGAAGGAAAACCTGAGTGATGCATAACACTGGTGAGGAAATACCTGGATCTGCACAGCACATTCGTCTCCAAGGGGTAGGTTTATGTTTTCAGATTGCCGTGTCGCGGCCTCAAAACTTACGGTTCCTCTGGGGCCGTGACGAAGGGGAAATTGCTAAGAAGCTGGCACTGTGTGGAATGGTTTTGTCAAATATGTCGGCGGAAGGATGTGATGGCCACCGGGAGTCACCACAACACCTGAATGATGTGATAAAAGCAAAACTGGAACTCAGTCAGGCAGCCTCCATTGATCGCGCACACACACACACACACACACACACACACAACATGAATAATTTACACTGTCTTGGAGAGAACCCAACTGTCAATACCTGAAAGCCTCTTTATTGAGCATCTCATAATGACAATATACAGTCTATGTTATCCCATATACCAGGACCAGATTCAGGGTGTTTTATCCTCATGAGCTTGACTTCATTTTTGCTCTCCATTTCTAAGATTTAGCTGCAGAGGCTCCTGTCATTATCTTCAATCTTCATGTCAGGGCTGCTTCATCAGCCTCCACACGTCTCTGATAACCTAAATTGTTTAATCATGCGAGGAGATAGTGAGCTGCTCTGCTCCTGTCATATGAGACGCTTTCATCTCGACCTTCTGATAGATGAAAGCACTAAACACGAGAAGCACGTCAGTGGGTGTTTACACAACATGCTCCTTCTCCTATCTCCTGCATGTGATGTTAATCTGAAGGTAAAGCCAACCATTTACAGAAAGCTTGTCATGGGGGGAGGGGGGGCTTGGGGGCATGACCTGCTTTAACCATATTTCCTCTTGTGAAGCCATAAGGCAAACAGCACTGTGAAACCTGGGCCACTTAGCAAAGATAACAGGTCGACTTCCACCTCCTGACCGACCGAAACCACCACTAATTGCACACTTCCTCAATGAAAACACGACTCTGGTCACAGCAGAGTTTATTTTTTCTGCCGTCCCAAGTGGAGAGGTGAAGCTCCAGCCAGTCCTCCAACCTGAGCAACCTCCTCGTGACATGGACTTTGTCGTTGTATAAACTACGTCACCGCACCTTTCCCTTTGGTCCTGTTATAATAGCTATGGCCACTAGATGTCGGCTAGCAACAAAACGTAACTATAGGTCATGTCTGCTGCACAGACAACCTATGGGCTTGTTTCTTACAGGGGGACAGTCTCTTCAGACATCAGATGCTAAAACCAGCGCACTCTCTGCTGGATCCTGTTTCCCTTCTCATCCAAATGTGCTTTCAATTACCAACTAGTCAATGAGCTGCAGAGATGTCCCCTTCACTGCCATTGTCTCTCTCTTCACTTCTGTCCCCAGTCCAGAGCCGAGTGATGAGTAATTAGAATATGGACCGGTAATTAACAGCAGCTTCTCGGTTGATGAAGTCTAGCGAGAACAGAGGATCGGAGTCTGGCATGAGGCTGCCGGTGAGATCATCATCATCATTGCACCGTACAAATGGAAACAATGGATGCTGTCTGTGCCTCGCTGCTCCCAGGCCTCGCTCTCAATTGGAAAATCAATGAGAGGATAGAGACCCACACTTGAGTGAAGTAGCCCAAAAGTGGGACTAGAAATCGAAACATGAGGGATGGCATGATGTAATGAAATGAAACAGTGCTGCATAAGTACCTCGAGCACAAAAACTCAAAAGCTCAGCCGTAATCAGTGTCATTTTCAGTGTCTGCGCTGCAGACGAGGGAAATGGCCTGAAAGCCTCACGGTGAGCCGTCATCACTAAGCGGTCATCGTCAGCTGTGCATCCTGGGATGGGCTCATCGAGCAGCTTCCAGACGTGACATACCTTCAGGTCGCCTTCATTTCCGTCCTGATCAGTGTTTCTTGGTTTCATAATCATTGCTCAGAGCATTAGTCATGTGTGTGTGTCTGTGTCTGTCTGTGTGTGTGTGTGTGTGTGTGTGTGTGTGTGTGTGTGTGTGTGTGTGGCAAGCATGTGAATTATCCTGGAGCTAGAGTCTTTAAGATGATTCACAGGGAAGGAAACCTTAAAACCAGACTGTTAAAATCCTTCCTCTAACAGCTGCGACTGAAACCTTAATCACGCAGTAGCCGCACTTCCCCAAGCCTGAGCGCACACTTCACGCACAACAAACCAGACAACCTTTTATTTTATCATAGCTGTTGTCTGACCCATACATCCCTCTTTGTCAGGAAAACAGATGATGAGTGCATGGGAAGACATGCATAATTTAACGCCACCAAAGAGGTGTCGGGGGCTAAAAATAAACTGTAAGTCTGTCAGGTGAGTATTGTGATAAATGGAAGGTCATGAGTGGAGCTCACAGGTCCTGCAGCATTAGAGTAATACAGTTTTCATGGAAGGAGAATTAATTACACTTTCAGGTAATGGAGCTATTCCAAAAGCCTTCCGCCACCGCAGTGCTGCAGGCATAGGCCCCGAAACTGGGAGAATACCGAGCAGCCACGTGCAGGAGTGTGTAGTCAGAGCCAAATTTACATTGATTTGATTTTCCTGTGTTGCTGAAATGCATGCATCTGATGACCTTTTCTCAATCCGTAGAGCAACAAGTCACGTAGGCTGTGGTTTAACTTAACTGGGACATTCGGCTGTACAGCACCCAGAAACATAAATTGGTGCTATGGTGAAATTAGTGAAGCGATTGCTGAAAGCCAGTTTAGAAACCGGAGACAGGAGAAATGTGAGGCTGTGAACGTCGTCTCTTTAGCTGCGTGGCAGAGTAGTTGTGTGTGTGTCAGTTCACAGAAATGTCAGCTCTCTCTCATTAGCATACAGAGGACATTTTAATCTGATTTTGTATGCAAAAAAATCAGGAAACTAGAGGCTTTGCATCTGCTCGAGGGCCCAGGATGATTCCAGGCTAACTCTCCTTTGACTCCACCCTTAGAGACTCCACAGAGCATTTCCAGTGGTTGTCTCCCGGGCGAGGGAACCTCTGTCTGTGTCCACCAGCTGCTCTTTGACTTCGGAGCTCTCCCTCCTCTCTCACCCTCGGCATTTCTCTTGTTGTTGGTTTTGGTGAGGGGAAAGCGAATAAACTAATTCCCTGGAAGCTATAGTTATACAGCCAGCAGCCCACACACACACACACACACACACACACAGATGGGAAGCTATTTTTTTACCCCCTCTGTTGGGGAAGCAAAGAAATGGATTTTAAAAAATGTATTTGGTAAACTTCTCCCAGAGTGAGGCCTGCTGCATACAACTTTCTCTACAACTCAATTATAAGGCAATCAAGCAGCAAGAGATAGAGCTTTTGAGCTTTTGCAGTTTCTTGAACGTCACCCACCCTCCCCGTCTCCCCTCACCCCTCCTCCCTCCCCGGCCTTATAAACCGCATGTCTTCTTGCTGCACCCACACAACAATGACTCGGCTCTGGCCTCAAAAACATATCATGTGGCCTCGCTGCACATCTGAGTCATACAGCGCTGAGACAATAATACACTGAGCAACAGATAGACCTGATGATTACGCCCACAAATGCCACTGCTGTTGAGGGATAGCTGGGAAAATGATCTCTTCAAATTTGCGCAAACACACATAAACACAGGAAAACGTCATCTGTCTGTCATTCTCCATCGCTTAGCCACACATTAACACACACCACACACACACACACCTCATTCAAATGGCTGATGTGGATTTCAGCGTGTTGATCTAATTGCAGACGCACCAGGCTTTAACTGGCTGATGTTACAAGCCCGAGCACGACTAATTCTTTTTCTGCCTCTCTGGTTTCATTAGTCTGTGAAACGACTGGAGCCGTGTACGCTGGCTGTTGTGAGGCAAAGGGGGCTTTGAGTCATCGGTTTGCCTCACAACAGGAAGGCAGAGAACACCCAGAACACACTCATATACACATATACATACACAAAAGAGTCAAACATATTCAGGACTGTGCCGGAGCCGGAGACACACTGAAGTCCTGCCCACACCACATCAGCATGCCGTGGCTTTATGGAAAGATCCTGAGATTTCTTACCCTGCCTGGCATGTTTAGGGCTCCAAGTGTGTGTGTGTGTGTGTGTGTGTGTGTGTAGTGTAGTGTGTTACTGTGCACCAGCATGCCCAAAATGCGTGGTGTCATTTGTCTATAGGAGAGCTTGAGTCCAAGCAGAATAAGAATATGTGGAACAGACAGGAGCTTCATTCAGTCCCGATGGAAGGTGGATGAGGAGGAATAATTCACACCTTTGTATACAGTGATTAGATCAGACATTAAGCATGATTCAGCCATTCAGGGCTTGATAGTTCATCAGCTGAGAGTCAAGATTCACTGCACTGCATGCAGTTTCTAAATGTTGGTTATTGGTTTGTGTATATAGGTCATTTTGTGCTGTTTGTGGCTCTGGGCTAAAAGAAGTCCTGCTAGTAATCATTATCTGGGCCTGTTTGTTTTCACTGTGGTCTCTGTGGTGTGGGATGGACTGTGCCTTACATCCAAGCATCCTGGCAGCCTGTCTTCTCTCCCTGACCCGCGCAACCCCAGTCTGTTAGCGCAGCTTCGGCCTCGGTTCCTCTGCCTCTAACAAGCAGCCATTAATAAATCATGCTATGCTCATTAGCCAGGCCCCTGTTATCAGCCCCTGTCAGTGAAATTGATCTAGTCTGTGCACGTCTTCACAGGAGACCCCGTGCTTCTGTCCTTCACATCTTACGAGGCATCACTGTCTGTTAGTGGCTCGTTCCCCTCCTCACAACCATCTCACTTCAGCCTTTTTGTCTGTGTGTGCAGCTCCTCAGCCTCCCCTCCTGCCATCCCTCCCACCCGTGCATCTTTTCTCCTCTTGACACAGGTGACCCTGACGCCCTGTTTGGACTCAAGCTGCATACGATTTCTGCTTTTCTGCCAGAAACTTAAATAATTACAATAATTCACGTTTCCCTCGGCGTCTCTTTGGTCAGAGGGACGGTATAACTACTGAACCGCAAACTGATCAAAGTATAAACTGCGCTCTTCACCACACCCATTAAAAAAGTTTCAACCCTTCAAATGAAAACATTCATTTACAAAAAAAAAAAAACTTTCTTTCAGCAAATATAACAGGTTTACTGGCTCAGAATATTGATTAAAGTCATATATCAGTCCAACCCTCATATTTCTCCAGGCTCAAGTCCTGAGCTTGTTGGAGTCTGAGCGCCCATGAGTGTTCCCAATTAGCCCCACCACTCATTTCATTCCCAGAGGCTCCTCTTCTCCTCTGCATGCAGCTAATGAGAACCTTTCAGAGAAAACATCCCAAGGCCAGGTCCTCCTATTAGACGTTTTTTAGGTAAGCCTTTTCAGTAAGCCACTGTGCCATTGGCCCAGATTGGAAATGAATCAGCCTGGCCATTTGAGTGCAGATGTTAAAGACCTGCCTGGGCTAATATAAGCAAGCGCAGGCCTCACCGCCATCCACTGTGCTTTCCCCATCCAGAGCTGGCACATATGGCCATTTACGCGGCAGAGCTGGAATTCAGCTCCTGCTTTATTAAATGGGAACTGTCTGAGGCTGACAGGATTTGATTTTGTCTCTATTTGTGGACTCAAAAGAAATGCCGGACTTACCGTATAAGCCCACTGAGCCTGTGGACAGGAAAAAAAAGTATTCTGTCTTTATATGAGACTGTCTTCTTTGTTAGTCTCCATCCATCCAAATCCGTGGAGTAGCCAGGAGACTGTGAGAGAATGGCATGGAGGAACCTCGTTTATTGCTCCCATCTGTTTATGTCTTTCTACTCCTGAAAGTGAATTTGAGGAGTGGGAATGACCAGCGTCCTGTGGCATGCAGATGTTCCTTCCCTGCTCTTTGCTCGAGTCATTAAGTGTGGCACCCTGCTGTATGTAAGGCTGGCAGACAAAGTTAGCTGGCTCTGACTGTATGGTTTTAACATGCTGGAGCAGATGAACCTGGCTTTGATTTTCTCAAATATGTGCACGCTGCTGTGTCTGTCTGCTCTCTCCCACATAAAGAGATTTCACTGTTGTCACCCTTTTCTTTTACACGTCTGTGCACATGCACATACCAATGGTGGATTCAGTAATCTACTCAAAACGCCATCCGCTCGCCATCCGTCAGAGCCCGAGCCCATCTCATGTCGACATCAAAGGCCTCGTCTCTCGCCACGATCTTGGAAACCTGTTTCCACCAAACGCCCCGGCTTCCTTCGTCACTCCCACACTTTAATGGCGTCTGCATGCAACACCATTACTCCTCATTAGCGTCAGCTCAGCGTGTCAGAGATGGTGTTAACGCTTGTTAATATTAAGCACACTGCTTCATACGCTGAGGAGTTAGCATCACTTGAAAGCCTTGAAAGCCTTGAAAGTGTCACATCACACCCACTCCTTTCCTCAGTTATGGATGAAGGGATGGCACGGTGGGGTTAAGTAGCCTCCGCAGAGGTCAGAGGGAGCTGATTTGTTATTGCCTGTGGCTGAAAAATCGTATGTGTGTCCCAGAAGTAGCATAAACTGGCCTGTCCTCCATGCTCCTAGTGAGGACCCTTAAAGTCTCTCTGTGAAGTCTGACAAGCAACAGACAACAGCATTAACAGGATAAAAGCCAGTTTGAGCTGCAGAAACAGGAGCCAGGGTGAGCTATAGAAGTGTGTGTGTGTGTGTGTGTTGTGTGCTTTCTCTTTTCCTGGCATGAGGAAGTCGTGAGGAGGCGTGATGGTCGACAGACACTGTGCGGCTTTTAACTGGCCTGATGCAAACCAGTCACTTTCTCAGTCCAGGATCAGCTCTGGATGTGACACACACATGAGAATATATACATGCAGCCACAGAACAGACACTCGCTCACGTGCCTCTCTGACCCCCTCCGCCTCTGGCTGCCTCCTTGTGAAAATATAAAAGCCCTCCAGTAATGCACTGCGCTTCATGATTACTTTATAAAGCCCTGCATATTTAAAAAGCACAATATTTGATATTCAGTCTGTATCTCTCTTTTCCTCCTGGCCGATTTTGATAATGTGATTGCTGACGACCCCGTTCTATTCGACGTTCACTTTCATCCAACACGCTCTTGTCTCCCATCTCAGGAAATTAAGTTGTCATCCAGTGTCTCTTTCATTAATGTGAATCTCATTTCATCGCTGTTTATTAAATTCCAGGTAGCAGCTGATGAGACTATGGCCAAAGGTGAATGTAATAGTGGGGTTATATTTTTAACTCTCCACCTTGTCAGTGCATTATTAATACACCCAGTGCATTCAAGCCTTTCCTACTAAAATTATTCATGCATTTGAAAAGGAGAAGAGCGTTGTATATCTGCAGCATCCTTCTAAACACTGAAGGGAAATCTTGGCACACTTACAGCTGCTGGAATTTTCTCACAGTAGATGAAATGCAAAGCCACTTTAAGCAGCTTTTGCTCAGTTGTGTCTTTTTTTATTTTTTACCCTCCCACAGGTGGATCTTGGGTTCTTGCGGTTTGTCTCAGCCATTGGTACCCAGGGCGCCATCTCCCAGGAGACCCGGAGGATTTACTTTGTCAAGTCCTATAAAGTGGACGTCAGCTCTAATGGAGAGGACTGGATCACTCTGAAGGAGGGCTCCAAACAAAAGGTAGGAAGCATTATTCCTCAACTTTTGTGTAATAAAAGCATGATTTCAGTCTGAGATGGCATAATGACAACATCTTTAGGCTCCAAGTTATTAGGCTAAATTACTTTGCGATAAAAAAAAGGCAAAATTATTACAGCTGATAGCTTTTCAGCCGAGAGCTCTGTATAAGATTATCGGAGCAGACTAGATAATGAAGATAGTTTATTTTTGTGTCTGGAAAAACCACCTCTGCACATGAGCTGCACTTGGAATATCCCATCTCAGCAAAGCAGCCAGCTGACTTGAATTGTGGTCTGCTCCAAGTCGCCTTTGAACTCAACAAAAGGGGGGGGGCGGGATACCCAGCATCTACTTGAGTCTCTGTCTCCTAGCATGCAATTATACACTTTACTTGGTATGGTAATATACCCACCATGTGAGTAAGTGAGTAGTATTTACAGCACAGTCTGCGGTGCTAATGCGGCGCTGCAGTAGCTGCAGGGAGGATTGTGTAAAGAATGTAGTCACCGTTTCCTGTCAGGCTCCCATCAGCTCATCGTAAAAGAAGCAGGGATGACAAACGACTTGACAAACAAGAGTTAAAGGGGATAGGGAGAGAAAGAAACAGGAGAGGCTGTCATGTTTGAGCAGCTGGTAGAGGTGGGTCCAGGAGGGGAGAGAGGAGGAAGGATGGGAGGGACGGCATGCTTGACCGGAGCGTGACAGGCTATAACCATCGATTGCTGATCAGCACGTCAAACAGACCAGGTTTTGTCCATCTGGAGGTAAACACGCCCTCAACTGTGGGTGTCCGCAGGGTCAGAGAGGCATGTGTGTGCCTGGCAGTCCTCATGTTGTGTGACATGTAAATAACAGCAAGGCGTTTTTGAGTGAAAGGGTGTGAGGCCGCAAGTCGGACAAAAAAAGTTCTCTACAGCAACAGAGTGTCCAAACAAGCATGTCTGTGCTGCTGTGTACACATGCCCCCGGGCCTGATTCTTTTATGGTCTCCACAAAGTACACAGTCCCTTCTGTAAAGTGGTGGCTTAAAGGTGCCACGGTGAGCCCGGCCTGTGTTTTTCCGGACTCTAAAGTGCTTTTGTGCAGAGGGGCACCATTTGCTACATGCTGAGCCTGCAGTTTGGAGTCTGAGAAAAGCCACTTTACAGTTGGTGAGTGGAGACAAGACTCGGTGTGACATTCAAGAGAGTGGATGACCTTGTTGCGGGATCCCATAGTGACGTGCTTTACCAGCACCAGTGCTCAGGGACGCAGTTACAGAGGGGTAGTGATAGATAATAAAGTGCTGCAGGGATGACGTATTTTTGTTCCCTCAACCAAAAGCCAATGGGATGTTGACATGGGCTTTTGAAATTACTGCAGAAAATAAACACAACAACTGTTTATGATACTGAAAAGTTTTGTTCAGCAGGATAATCTTCACTAATGACTCCACTTTATGATGTTTGAAGCCTAGATGCAATTAGCAGAAGCAAAAAGCTCATGTTAGGCTATAAACCAACTACACTACAGTCACATGACCTCAGTGTCACCTGCTAAACTTCCAACTTGTAGTTTGATTTAGCTCTGAGCTCTTCTACAAAGTTAGTAATAGTTTGCAAAAGTATGTTGAGTATAAACACAACAAGGCTGAAAAGGTGAACTGGTGAGTAGAACGTTTTTTGTGTTCGGTGTGATGACGTTTAGCTACTTGTTAGCGACCCCAATTTTTATAAAATGTAATAGCTAAGAGAAATCCCACCTGGGGTATTTACTGACGTATTTTGTCATAATTATAGTGTTGTCATGACATCGAATAAAATGTGAAAACTGAACTTGTGTCAACCACAGACCTTAGTTTAGCCATCTAAACAAAAACCCATTCACAGAACCCAGAGACTCCCAGACGTACATACTAAATGCTAACTAATTTCCATGATTTCGGACTCATTCCTTCCGCACTCCATGGGCCAGCCCTGGTGGTGTTTTAGTTGATCCAAAATTAGCTGACCTGCCATCTTTTTATCTGTCTGTCCATCCTGCTCATCTCAGTGGTAGTCCTCTCTGCCCCATAGCTACACCATCAGGGAGGTCAGGAGGTCGGTGTGATTCAATTACCCAGAATGAACCGTGACGGACTGTGGGGGGAGTTGTTTTGCTGGGTGGCCGGCCTCTTCGTATGGTGCTAGTAAACTGTCAACCGACCCCAGGGGAGAACGAGTGACATCTCTGACCTTTAAACAAGACACTGCAGTAAAACCTCCACCAGATCTGGAAGTAGAGGACAGTGAAAGGGCATCTTGAGCCAATCTGGTCTCGTCAATGTTACATTTAACTGCCTCAGGTTTCACGGTCACAGGCCGTGGTATGTTTGTGCTGCGACATGTGGTGCAACAGGAAGTGAAAACCAACTTTCAACCAACCATTTGTCTCATACAGAAAGGTTTTGTTACACACTACTGTAGTAAAGATTGACTCTCTGAATCTGTCATTTAGATTTCCAATCCTGTCTCTTGTGTCAGTGCCTCAACTGAATGCAGACCAAGGCTGATCACTCAGCTCCAGTCATTAATCTCATTGGTTTAAAATGAATGTGTTTCCTGATTCAATGCAGCCAAAGTCCTTCATTTCAACTCAGCATGTTCTCCATCAATAATTTGCTTTTCTTCTGCCTCCATCGCAGGTTTTCCAAGGCAACACCAACCCAACAGACGTTGCCAAGACGATGCTGCCCAAACCCACGCTGACGCGCTTTGTTCGGATCCGTCCCGTTACCTGGGAAACAGGCATTGCGCTGCGCTTCGAGGTGTACGGATGTAAGATATCAGGTTGGTATTACTGAGATACTTGCTGATCCGCATACATACACACACACACACACACACACACACACACACACACACACACACCTCAGCTCTATCTTGGTTTACAGTTGCCACGGAAACCAAATCCTATATATATATTGCTGATTGTATCTAAATTAAATACAGAACAGTTTCAAATGCAATAATCAGGTGATGGCAGTGACTCTATTTATGATTTATGCACATCTCATGTCTCAGTGTTGGTTTAGCAGCATCGTTAGTATTTCCCATCCTGACCCCAGTTGCACAAACACCTCACTTCTGCCAGGTGTAAGCTGAGGCTCCATTTCTGTCAGAGTCCGCCTCTAAGGCTGAAGCAAGCTGCTGCATAATGGAGCAGTGGCACATGAAGGAGGATTACCTATTTATGCTACCCCATGTTTAGATGTACCTCATACAATATAAATGGAGCCAACAGCTGGCAGGCAGAGAGTGCTGGAGCTGGGTGGGCTCTGTGCGGTCCCTTCCCTCCTGCTGATCTGGTCTCAGCCTCATCTTTAGCCACAGTCTGTCTTTTGCTTGCAGAGCTTTGATTTTGGCGAAGCTCGTCTCATCTTAGCTTTTTTTGTCGATGTTATTTTAATGAGTGGCGTTTGTGTGTATGTGTGTGGCTCGCTTTCATATGGTTTTAGTACATCTGGCTGCATCTCTATGGGTTTATGAGCATGTGTATTGAATGTTAATGAGTGTGTGTTTTTTTTTAGGACAGAAAACACAGATAGTAGCCTTTGGTTGTAAGTGTTGTCGGTTCAGGATTAAGCCTTGGATTAAAGTTAGGGTCGGGATTAGATGTAGCCAGCCAAGTGTCCTCATATGTGAAGTTCTGTGTGTGTGTGTGTGTGTGTGTGTGTGTGTGCGCGCGCATGTGTGTGTGTGAGTCATGTAGTTACACATTACATATGTGTATGTTCATGTAGTAGCCGAGGGCACTGTGGGTACAGCAGGGTTACAGCTGGGGCGTGTGTTTCGGGCACAAAACCAGACCGCCGCACAGAGCATAAACACATCACAGGATCAAAGTCACCACAGGGCCTCCATGATGACGTCAGCACCCCTGGGTGCTCTGAAGACACTGCCAGCCCTGCTGCTTGGTAGCAGCACAGTGGGACAGAGAGAAACTGCGAGGCTCTTGAGGGCTGCATAAACTCACTGACTCACTCCGTTCTACCTTGAGTTATGAATCTGTAATACCAGACCTTTAATGAAAAACTTTTGGTGCCGTAAACACAGGTGTTGAGATTTACAAAGGTGCATTTTCTTTTAACATCAAGACCATGATTCAGACATCGGAGGAGGGGAAGAGTTAAACCCCAGAATGCTCCAAGATGTTTTCCCCTCAGTCTTTATGGTCGCGTGCCCCTGCTGATACAAACAGCTACACATTAATAAAATGATCCACGCCCTGTTGTTTGTAAATACCCCATGGTGTATAAATATCTGTGATGAACCACTGATGCTCCACCCAAACCCTCAATGTGGCCCACATAGGCATGGATCAACATCTCCACACTTAAGAGTCCACAAACACACACATGCACTGGCTCCTCTGGGTGTGTCATGGCGTGCGTGCCATCTCTGAAGCTTCTGTGATCGCAGCTGAAGTCGATTAACAGCTCCAGATGACCCAGGGTCAGTGCCTAAACTCAGATCAGTCTCCACACACATACACACATATACCTATCTCTCATATCCCCCCCACTTCAAAGATGGCCAATGTGCAGTGCCGTGGCTCCTGTGATCATTCCCAAACACGATCTTGGCTAAAGACGAAAGAAAGGAGAAAAAGTCAGAAAACAGGCGAGGAGCTTCCTCACCGCCAGCGTTTGTTCCTTGAGCTCCAATTTTGTAGAATGCAGGACTAGATGGTCCCACGGGTCTGCATAGGAGCTGCTTCAGATAACCAGAGAGAGAAAGACCAGTCTGAATGAAGCCTTGTTCTCCAAATCTTCGCTCACTTTTTCCCAGATGCAGCTTTGCTATTCAGTCCTGCAGCGGTACAGTGCACACTTTGTCTCACACTGACACAGAGGATGTAATAATGCCCAGAATTATCCCTCTGTGGGAGCCAGATAGTAAATATGTTCTTGCTTACCACAGGTCCCTGACTCAGTGTCCTGGGATTGAATGTTGGAAGAAAGTTAGGAAAAGACAGAAGGATGATTTAGTGGTAATCAGAGCATGGAGGATCTTTTATAAACTCCAGTGTATTTAACTGCAAAAATGTGCAAAGATGGGCAGAAAGATATTGCAACCAGTCAACCAGTGTCGGTATAGTTTACACCTTGTTCTTTCAGGAGTGCATAATATTTATTGATGCTAAAGCTAAGCTAAAATTGTACCATTTACATTATACCACAGCATTAGCATTATTTAAAAATAATGCTTTTCATAAAAATATTCCAATTCACAACAACTGGAAGAAATCTTTATCATCTACTGCACATTACAGTCAACATTCTATTTGGCAGGAGTTCAACAACAACTTAAACAAGCATGACGCAGGTTACCCCCCAACCCTGTCTGTGGTCCAAAGTCAAAAACATGTGCAAAGTTTAAAGACAAATCAGGTTTAAGCTTTGCAAATGGCTCCAAGCTGTAACAACAGGTTGTTCTCCTGCTCAGCTCTTTATATAAAGGGATGTCACAAAGAAGAAAGGATGAGGAAAAATGAAAAAACAGCCATCTCTCTCAGGAAACAAATGGGCGATGGACCTAAAGAGGATGAAACCTACAGAGAGTTAAGATGGGATAAGATCACAGGAGAAGAATAAAAGGAGGAGAAGAAAGTTTGAAAATGTGGACAGGAAACAATGAGGTGTTAAAAGACACTGGCCCACAGATGTTGACAGCTGTGGAGCAGAAGGTAGATGAGTGCAGCAGCAGATAAAACACAAAGAGAGTGTGTTTTTGTGTGCGAGTACATGTGAGTGTATGGAGGGAGGAGGCGGTGGATAAGGGAGATGAAAAGAAAACGCGCTCCCAGAATGCAGGAGGTGGAAGCACCAACCGAGAGGAGCGTTTTAATTGGCTGCCTGGAGACAAGTGCTTCAGGCAGAGGAATTAGTATGCATGAGATCTGCAGAGAGAGAGGGAGAGAAAGAGAATAGAGGGGGAGATCACAATAACATCACAAAGAATTTGGGGAATTGTCCTCCTCACTCAGACTTTCACTCTCCCTGCTGCCTCTATAAGAACCTCAAACTCACCAAACTCGACTTGTGCTGGTAAATTATGTTGAACATCAAGCGTTTGGATATAGATCAAGTCTTTTGTTGCCTATGTTCCATCATCTCTGCAGGTTTTCATTAGTTTATATCAAAAAGGTGAGCACCTTTTGCTTTCCCTCTTGTCTTTCAGAGTACCCCTGCTCAGGCATGCTGGGTATGGTATCAGGCTTGATCACCGACAACCAGATCACCGCGTCCTCCCACACTGACCGGAGCTGGGTACCAGAGAACGCCCGCCTGCTGACCAGCAGGACGGGGTGGACCCTGCTGCCGCAGCCCCAGCCCTTCGCCAATGAATGGTTGCAGGTGGATCTCGGCGAAGAAAAGCTCGTAAAGGGGTTGATCATCCAGGGAGGGAAGCACCGTGAGAACAAAGTCTTCATGAAGAAGTTCCGCCTCGGCTACAGCAACAACGGCTCCGAATGGAGGATGGTGTTAGACACCGGCGGGAACAAGCCAAACGTGAGAGATTTATCTTGTTTACCTTAACATTTCCATATTTTTTATATAATACAAGAAATTTCATGAGCAAAATAAGCAGTCGACACCATGACTGAGTGCTTCCCGCTTGAACTGCAGTGAACCAATGACTCATAAAAACAGATTAAGACAAACAGGGATTCACACATCATATAACCTAAGGAACCAATCCTGTCAACTTGCAGGCACGAGGGGGCAGGGCTAAATAAACCTGAAACCTTATCAGTACAGAGTTAGCCCAACCACTAACACTGTGTCAGTCACTGCCAGTTACAAGCTAACAAACAACATAAACAAATAAATACTCTTACTGTTGTGATACAACAAACTCCTCAAAAAATCCTGAGTCTGGGTCTGACTGAGGCTCAAACATGTGGCTGAGTCCCTCTGATGTTTCCTCCTCTAACCATCTTGATAGTCTCTGCTCTGGTGGACGGGGCACAAGGCCCGATCCAGATTTCTCAATGAGGAAGTAAGAGTAGATGTGTTTTTAATGTGGGAAAACCATATTAAACAAAATATTAACCATGGCAGAGGAACAGAGAGTTTAAAACAGGAACTTTAATGTCCAAAATTACTGCGATATTTGTTCAGTTCTGCCACCAAATTAGAGGCATAACTGTAACCAAACATTCCTCAATAATTCCTGAATGTGTTGGCAAAGTTCTTTCAGGGGAATGTGTTTGAATTGATGGTTTGATTTCTAGCACAAACTAAAAGACAGGTTTTACTTTGTAAGTTGTGGAAAATTATTCGAATACGTGGTTCTGAAAGTGTCTCTCAGATACATCTGAACATTGATTTCGACGCACTTAGTCAATTTTCACCAGAGCGTTGCGCCTGGCAGTTGTGAGTCATTCACCAGTCGCTCCGAGTCAATTTCAGCAGCGCTTTGAATCACATTAGGATAAGCATCTCGTGTCTCTCAGAGTCCTTTCCAAGTTTTTTTTTTCTTCCTGCTTTGTTTTCTGCACGACACACACCGCTCAGCCCCTTTCAGTGGATAGTGAAACCTCGCCAGAGAGGAAGAGGAGGAGGGTGAAGAGAGTCAAGGGAAAACAGGAGAGGAAAGACGAGACCGAGGGAGGAAAAGACGCACAATATAGAGAAGTGGTTCAAGATTTATCTGCCAGTTTCTCTGCGCGCTCGGAAGACACATGCCGACACTTTTCTCAATGCATGCACACGCTTACACACAAACAAAATGTATATATGAGCACATTCGCAAGCACGCACACACCCCCGACAAGAGCTACAACAGCCTGTCCCCAATTACAAGCGTCCCTGACAGGGCATAAATCTGATCCAGATGGGCTGATGGTTGATTTATGAAGGGAGTGAGGAAGATCCATACCCCCCCCCCCCACCACCACCCACTCCTGTCCTAGTTAGCTGCCTCTCTCCCCTCGCCTAAGAGGTTCCCAGCATCTAAGGCGCACCAGGCTCCTTTTACGTGATCACACGCATTAATCCACTTCCATCAATCCTCTATCTCCTCCTTTGCTTGCTTCTCTCACACCCCACATCCTCCTATTTTCCCTCATTTATTCCTTTCACTTGTGGAGGATCTGAGGCAGAGTTGAAGGGGCTGAAAGTTGCCTCTGACAGAGGTGTGTGCTACGCCGTCTTCGCTACCGGCCCCCCCCCCGTGTCAGATGCTTAAGCTGTGCTTTAGATGTCAGCAAGATGAGAGCGATCTGGTCATCCTCTGTTCTTTCACATCATCTTCCACCTACCCAGCACAGGCCACCCCCTCCACCCAACTTCTGGTTTTCAGAAGGCAGGATGAGTATGCCTCGGGGTATCTGCGTATGGAGAGCTGTATGAGTCAAACACCCAGCAGTGACATTATCAGCAATACTTGCTTCGTTTTTTCACTCACTCTTCCCTCTCTTGTCTCTGTCCGTCTTCCAGATATTTGAAGGGAATAGCAACTACGACACTCCCGAGCTGAGGACAGTGGAGTCCCTGCTGACCCGTTTCATCAGGATTTACCCAGAGAGGGCCACTCCCGCTGGCATGGGCTTACGACTTGAGCTCCTGGGCTGTGAGATTGAAGGTAAACCTGAACCCGTGTTAACACATCTATGTAAATGTCTTGCATTCTCTGTGTTCTGCATTAATTATCACTTCAGTTTTAGTGCAAAATATGCAAAGACGACAGGTAGCAGCAGCATTTCTATCCATGGTGGCGACATTAATACCTGTGGTACTGTGGTATTTCTCTACCAGCAGAAATTATGTTTCTACCAAAGTTACCACACAAAGTGAAACATTTCCGGTTGTTTTAACGCTGTAATGACATTTTTACTCTTGGTGGTGGCATTACTACTCCTGGTGATTATGTCTTTACATTTTTAGCCAGAAAAATACCCATGATGACTTGAAGTAGAAGTACCTAAGCAGCAGCCATGTAAGAGCTGGTCCAGTTCTCTAAATGAAAAGGAAAGGAGCTTCAGTGCTTCCTAGCTTATCTCCTTTAGCAAAGGAAATACTGGACCTTCCTTGATGAAAGGAAAGGAGAAAATGCCATCCCACAATTCCTTGTGCAGCAACATTTAAAGTGACGCACCATTGTAGTTTCACCACAGCAGAGAGCATCTATATGTTTGTGACACAATCCAGCACTTATGAAAATCCTTGCATGATTGGCTGAGCTCCACATCCATAAATACAGATTTCTTTTTCTTTCAAATTCAGTTAGGAGTCATCATGAAGAACAAGCACATTGGATTTCTAGTCAACAACATCATCATCATAACAAAACACTACATACAAAACCAAATCCCCTCCCATTGTGATGCATTAAAATTAATTTTCTCTTCTTAACAAATGCATAAAAATGTCAAAAGCGCCCATGTTAGGAAAGTCTTCTCTTCTCTGATATGTTCATGTCATATTTTCTTATTTCAACATGTTTTTGTGCTGAAAGGAGTATTTATCGTCCATGTGTTAGAAATAAAGTTAGTTTAAAAACAGCCTAGTCTAAGTGCAGCGGGATTCTCTCCACAGCACTGTTGTCTTTTCCCAAGTCCCTATGAATTCTCTGTCACATCTTTTCTTAACCTTGTGACGTTTTCCATAGAGGTGGAGGAGAAGTGGTTAGGAGATTATTTTGACTCTTCAACTGCAGCCCTAGGCTCAGTAAATTCATTCACAGGCAGCGTGTACATGTGTTCACATCTGATATGTCTTGACACACACCCAGGTGAGCCATCTATCATCCTAGCTAATGACATGGCTGTAAGTGGCCTGTGCTCCGTGTCTTTGCCACAGTCCAGGTTATTTAAAGATGTGTGTGAGGGTTCCTCTGTGCTGAGCCCACAGCTGTCCACCTCCTGCTCTTTATCCCTAAAAGGGACAGTTGTCTTGTCTCCCTGTTACATCAAAGCTGCCCCCATAGCTCGCCACTTCTAGAGGAGATCAAATGAAAGCCCACCTGGCCCTGTAAGGATTATTGCAGCCTGGCCCCCATCACACTCTTCCCAACCTATGCATGTCTTTCTTCTTTAAAAGGGCCGCACACACTTTGCTATCTTTAAAATTACCCCCATGTTTTTTTCCAGCTCTTTATCTGTCTCTCTCAGAGCTGATGTAGCACAGAAACAGCTCAGAGATATGAGAACGTGTAGCGCGTTAGCCCTAAGTGGATTTACATATTGGATTTCAGGGAGGCCCGTTCGGTTGTAAGCCTCATGGACTCCCATCGGGAGCTTTAGTCATATGATAATGCTTGTTTTCAGAGTTAATACCAAACACACACATAGTCACACAGACATATACACACAGAGCAACCACAATCACCTTGCCAAACATGCGGTTACAGGCATGTATACACAATCATTCACACACACAAGGGCTTTTACTAGTGTGTGTATGAGTGAATAAGAAGCCGTAGTAGGAGGGCTAAATCCTCATTTCTGTGAGAGGCTCCCCTGACGCAGCGCTGACCCCATCCCTGACCTCCCCCACCCTGAATCTGACAGGGGTTGATCTGCCTCATATTTCATCTAGCACAGGGAGAGACCAAGAGCATTGGCTCGCACACGTGCACACACCCTCACAATCTCACACACACACAGATACTGTGCAAATACATTTTTCAGGCAGTTTACCCCTATCTGTCGATGCCTCTCTCCCTCCTCCACCTCCTTTCTCCTCCCTCTGCACTGGGGAAGCCCGCTCATTACTCAGTCAGTGTAAACACACACAAATACATACACACACACATACACCGCAGGACGGCTGTGCGGCAGCGGAGTGTGGCATGGATCTAGGGCCTTGCCCACATCCAAGTGTAACAGAGCCATAATGATAGGCCACTATGGCAGCCAGGGGCCCTGCCTATAGCCAATCCCAAGCCCTGGTTCTGCATCTCTGAGTTACAGCCGCCCATGCCTTAGCTCCAGATCTATTTATATACCCACACCTCCACAGCTTGATAAAGGGAGGGATGCTAATAGCTCAGGCCTAGATTGAAACCCAGTGTGTAGCTGTGGGCAGAGCATGCAGAGAGTGTGTACACACATCTGTTTTTCTGTTCAGTTTTCTGTTCTGACCATAACACCAGCTGAAAACCAGCCCATGCCCGTGCTTTGAATGCTGTTATTGTGTGTCGCTTCGTTGCAAAAGCATCTGCCACAAAAATGTAATGTGATTTCAAACCCTGCAGTGTTTTCCTTCTGAATCTCAGTGTGTCTTTTGTGGTGTCTCTTCTTCGTCCCTGCAGCCCCTACGCTCCCGCCAACCACGCTAGTCCCGAGCACTACTCCATCGGACGAGTGCGACGATGACCAGGCAAACTGCCACAGTGGCACAGGTGATGACTACGATATGACAGGTGCTAACATCGCCCTCATGAGACTGCAACCACCCCCTCACCCGCCACCCCCTGCGCTTCCTTCTGTTATGGCTCACACTCGATCTGCTCCCCTTGATTCAATGCCACTGCCACTGTCCCCCAGCTTCGTCGCTCTCCGCCACAGTTTGGATTTGATACCACAGCTAATCTGCCATCTACTGTGCACATTTGCAAGCACACGTGCATGCACTCACATGCGCACTGTCATGCACACAGCTCTAATTAGCTGCACCTGTAGTTCCCCACCTCCCTCTTCAATCTGTCCCCTCTTAAGCCCACCTCTGCCACAGGAGAGCATTATCACGCTTGCACCAGAGATCAGAAACCTGCACATCTGCACACACCTGCTTCTAAACCAGCCAACAGCGAGCCTCTGCTGCCTCTCTTGTTTCTTTCATCTCTCACTTGCTTCGTCCTCCTGCACCTTCTTTTCCACGTACTCCTCTTGGCCTAATTTCCCACTAACCCAGTAAGTCTCTGAGCCTGCACTGCTGCCTGCACCCCCCATTAACCAGCAGTCTCCAATGATGAGCATGGCACCGTCTCAGTAACTTGTTCTGAAAGAATTATCTAAGTGCTTCATGGTAGATATACGGAGGGAGGGCACTTGTAAGAATTAAAGATCCCATATTGTATAAAGGTAGATGTCCATGTGTTTTTTGATTATAAAGCAGGTCTAGGTTCTATATTAATACTGTGAAAGTATCAAAGCCTCAGTCCACAGAGAAATGCACACAGCCTGTATTCAGAAACTGAGCCTTAAAACAAGCCGTCAGGACTTCTGGAACTTTCACTCTCAGCCATTCCCCAAGCCCCGCCCACCTTGCAGGATTTGGTTTCTCTGAGCGTTTACTTGAAATCTGCTATATTAATCTACCATCACTCAAAAACCAGGCAAAGTTCGGTAAGCCTATCAGAAGAGAGGCTCAGATCCTCTCCTCTGATAGGCTTACTAACCTGTTGTTACTAGAGCTACAGAGAGTCTGAGACATGAGATGTAAAACTACACTGAGATGGTTTTTGGTTCTTAAAACCACGAGTATATCTTCTTATGGATATCAACACTTCAAATTAAACACCAGAAAAGTTTAAAATATGGGACCTTTAAAGAAAGACAAGGCATGTGTTGATTAGATAAATTTAGTTAACATGGATACATTTAGCGCATGGGTGGACATATGGAAAGAAGCTTTCTTCAGACAAGGCTAACTATGCTAATTTGTTGTGACAGGTGGTACCACGGTGCCAGAGACTACAGTTGCTGAGGTTGATACCATTCCAGGTGAGCAGAAAATGTGTATATTTTTCTTTCCCATCAACAATTCCACTTCTCATAATGCACTGAACATAATGCATTTAAATATTACAAGCCAGAGTGTTGAAATATAGAGTAAATATTAAACTGCTCAAGGTTTTTTGGAATTAATTTACATAGATCTATCAAGCAGCATACCTTAGTTAATGACTGCCAGCTCGAGGCGGCTTCTTTCCTCTGATGTGTGTCTGTTATTAAAGCTGATGATATGGCCCTGAGAGGCTCCCGCTGACAGGGTGAGGGAGGTTGTGTGATGCAGGGCTAGCTGATGATTAGCACTGGTGCTCTGCTGCTGCCTTCTCAGCATAATCACTAATCACTAGGCCAACACTGACTCACACTAAACACACACACACACACACCACAACATATAACAGGAAAGCACAATGCAAATGACCACAGGAAATTAGGTGCGCTTTGTGGCCACATGCACAGACACACACACACACATAGCGCTGTCTCCTATAGCAGGTTGATGAGGCAGCAGCCAGCTGAGAGGCTGTGCCCCAGTCTGACCTTGGCTAATGGGCCATAGGCTCCACCCAGCCCCCTTCACTCCATCAGCTGGCTCTGTGGTCTGTCTGCAGTCTGCTGGGGCACCAGCCACGATAATAGATGAGAGCTGAGGTGCAGGTGTGTGCATGCATATTTGTGTGTATATGAACATAACCAAGTGTCTGCGGATAAACACTTATCTCTCTGACTTTTCATTTCAAGAGCCTCAAACCATGCATGCTAATCAGTTCTGTTTATGTGTGGCTATGTTTGAGTGGGTATGTGCTCACCCTAATCTAACAGGATGTAGTTGCTGTTGGCATTCGGCAAGAAAAAGTATCTTTTTCTTTTCTCTTGAAATGGCCAAGTGAGTCATGTGGCTGCTCATCTATCCAGAGCGGGTTGGCGGCCTCAGTCACAGCCTCCCAAGAATGGAACAAAAAAAATGCCAAAGCCATTTTAATTGGGAATGGGATTTCTCGATGAAAAAAGTGGCTTGGCATCTGAAATGCGTCTCCACATGGGAATTCTCTGTATCCTCTGTGTTTAATGGGTAAATAGAGTCATTGCCTGCAGAAGCTAGTTTAAACCTTCGCTTTATTAAAGGGAATATTGGCTCATTTGGAGAGCCACCTCATTGTGTCTCTAAAGGCATCTCCTGCTGGAGTTTAAGGCCGTGGGTAACATCCCAAACACCTCACTCCCCTGTGTTCTTTGGAATGCTTTATTTATCCAGTTTGAAAAGCTCGAAAGCCAGAGCTCCCACACATTTTCTTGCCACCACAGAGACTTCTTCAGCACGGCGTGTGTCCATGGGGGATTGCATTTTTGGAATGGGGCCCTGGCACTGTTACCATAGCTGTCTTCAAACCTCAAGTCCCTACACTCATTAAAATCCTAAGCTCTCTACGGGTTGCTATGAATGTTGCTTTCTCAACTGGACACCAAGTCTAGACCCCATCCTCCTTTTCCCCCACGCTTGTCTTTGTGCAGCACCTGTTCTTAATGTCCCTCCATACCTTTCTTTATGTTGTCTATTACATTCATTAAAACAGATCATTAACTACAGCCAAGATATAAGGTCTACATGAGGTCTGTGCTGACAGTTCACTCTTTTTCTCATCTCAGAGTCCTAACTTGCCTTCTATCTCAGTCTGTTTCTCACTCTTGAGTTACTGTAACTGTGGGACTCAAAGCTTATGTTCCGCAGATCATTGCTGCCCTCTAGTGCTTGTAGTTAGTCAGGGTGAGGGGAGAAACCCCTATGTGCAGCCTGCAGTTGAATCATGACATGCCCTCAGGTCACTGTTCAAGTAAAGCCTGAGCTCTAGGCAAATTCTCCTTTTGTAAAAAGGAGGAAGATGAAATCTGATCTCCTCTGATACATGATCTTGACCTTTCTTTCATATATTTGCAGATTTTCTGTGGTTTGCCTGCGACTTTGGGTGGGCCAATGACCCGTCCTTCTGCAGCTGGACATCAGAGGACACTGGCTCTAGGTGGCAGATCCAGTCCAGTGGTACCCCTACGCTCAACACTGGACCCAATATGGATCACACAGGTGAGAGCCCTGCAAGTTACCGCTCAAATCGACCATGCAAAAATGTCCAACAGGCTGGATGTCACATTCACTTTCAGTCTCAGTCCTTTCAGTCAGTAATACAAGTTCTTTCATCCAACAGGTGGATCAGGGAACTTCATCTACACTTTGGCAACAGGTCCCCAAGAGACGGAGGTGGCTCGGCTGGTCAGCCCTGTGGTCAGCTCCCCAGACTCTGACCTGTGTGTGTCCTTTTGGTACCACATGTTCGGGCCGCACATTGGCACACTTCATATCAAACAGCGCAAACAGACAGTTGATGGACCAGCTGACATCCTGCTGTGGACGGTCAGTGGTCACCAAGGCAACCGCTGGAGAGAAGGTCGTGTCTTTGTGCCTCGCACCAACAAACCCTATCAGGTAAAGCTCAACTCTCATGAAACGGGCCCTACTTTTCAGACTGTAGCTTGTTTGGACATTTACCACTGTACCTGCGCTCTGTGTGTGGCATTCAAGGAAAGGTATCCGAAAAGTCAATCTGTGCTTTTTTCCAAGGTGGTGATCGAAAGTCTGGTGGAGAGAAAGAGCTGGGGAGACATTGCTGTGGATGACATTAAGGTTCTCAATGGGCTCAGCATGACAGACTGTAAAGGTGAGGCTTTTGGTGTTCACAGTAAGAATACCTGCAATCTGTTCTTGATCTGAAATACGACCATATGCTTTTTACTGCAGGTTGTTATCTTTCAGCACTGTATTCATTTAGAATATCTTTTTGAGCAGATCCTGACGTACCCACTGAGCCCATGCTACCGGAGGATGGCTTCAATGAAATCCGTAAGTCATTTCACATGGAGCATTTATTTACCAATTCCTCTTTCCGGATTCCTCTAAAACCCTTCACAGTTTACTGTACGTTTCTCACATGTCATTCTCCTCTTCTGCCTCCATCTCTCCCCTACAGTTGAGGACATCACTGAATACCCGGTGTTTGTGGAGACCAACCAGATCAGCGGAGCAGGCAACATGCTGAAGACGCTCGACCCCATCCTCATCACCATCATCGCCATGTCTGCCCTGGGGGTCTTCCTGGGTGCCATCTGTGGCGTGGTCTTGTACTGCGCATGCTCACACGGAGGCATGTCGGACAGGAACTTATCAGCCCTGGAGAACTATAACTTTGAACTAGTGGATGGTGTCAAGTTAAAGAAGGACAAACTCAATGTACAGAGCTCATACTCAGAGGCTTGAGATGGAACTGAGTGCATTAGTGTGACTGTATGACGTGCAGAGCTTGCAGAGCATGCACAAGACTGGCTGTAGGCATATCCTCTCGTGTACACGCGAGTAGGTAAGCTCAAAGGACTGCCAACACCCCTCAACTCACTGGATGAGGGACAGGTTCAGGACCCAGTGGGAGGTTTGGACTGATCCACGCTTTTCTCAGGAGCTGCAGTAAAAAGAACCTACCAGTAGGGGACACTGTGTACAAATAAAATACAGAAAAAAAATATGTACAGATGATTTAGATGATATTTTAATTTTCTATTTTGATTTTCATTCATTTTTACAATCGGATGCTGGTGTTGAGACCAATTTATTAATAATGTTTAAAGTATTTATCGTTTTCTGGGAAAGAAATGTTTTTTCCACCATCAGTTCGTGAAGGCTGTTGTTTATTTTCAACTTTTGAAAGAGACGTATCAAAATGTTAAATGAACCATAACCGGCAAAACTGTAGATTTGCCCCATGTTGGTGTGGCATACAGGGTGTGCCCATAACCCAGGACCCTGAAACATGTACCCCCCCTTCCCCCTTCACCTGTCCCCCCTGTCACTCTAAAGTGAGGGTCCCATTCATGGCAATGTATGGTTCTGACAGTGCCTTTAGTACATTTCAGTTCGCCGCCTCTGTTGATGATTTTACTGTACATGGCTTAAGTTATGACGACAGGAAACAGGGGCACATTATCTTATAAATACCTGCGAAACAGGATAACAATCTATCACAGCGCTTTGTTTTGTTTTTTTGTTGTTTTCTGTCCAAAAAAACACACACTGTAAATAAGTTTTAATATATTTTATTGCCCTTTTTAAAGAAAGTAAAAAGGAAAAAAGCTGCAGTATCCCTTTTTTCATGGGTTTGTGTGTGTGTAAATACAATCTCCTGACTGTTTTGTGGAAGGTGCAGTGTTATGGTCTTTTTTTACTTTTAGGTTACGTTGCTTAGACGAGCAAGATTTGTGTGACGCTGACGTTACAGCAATTTCAATGTGCATTCAAGCCATCTGTCATCGAAACACCCACTTCACGAAAAACCACTGAAGACCGAATCAGTCAAAAGGTAAAAAAAAACAAAAAAAAAAACATAATGAACTCTTGGCACTCTCTTTCAGCTGATCTCTCATGTCTTCATCATATCTCTTCTGTCAGTTTGACTTGTCACCACAATTTTTCATATCCAAGTCAAAGGAGGTGGTAAAATTATGAAATGTCTGCCAGCATACCAAAAAAAAGGAAAAACCCAACAATCATCATTTCTTTGTTTTAGCTAAAACTTTAACTCATCACCTCCAAACATCACTGTGGATTGTTCACTGAAGAAGTGCTATCTGGACAATGCAGCTTGAATGCACTTTGTTTCTGATTCCCTCCTGATAGGAGCCTATTAAAAGAGGGGGTTCCCACACTAACTGAAGAATGGTGCTATCATTACTTTAGCCAGACAAAAGTGTCTCATGATTAAACCCAGTTTGTATTGTTCACATGCTGTATTGTAGCTTAAGGCCTCTTGGGGCCGCAAAGAGTTTTTACGTGTTTCACGTGTAGCAGCCATAACGTTGTGATGTCAGAGCTGATGTCATTAGGACAGGACACTGGTACAAGCGGGGGGATCGAGTGGCGTCACCTAAATCAGGTCACCTGGCCTCCTTCTGTGGCTTTACCAAAGGATGGTTGCCCCCTTTCTTGTTCACTGGGGGGCCTTCACCAATACACAACTACTCAGTTCACCAATGGTCATCAGTCACAAAAGAACTGACTACCTGCTTCGCCCTGTCAGAGCCCCTGGAGAGAAAATGACCAGGGGGGATGATAGGACGTGTAGAGAGGAGCAATGTGTCTGTTTTTCTATCTCTTTTTAAGCTTGAAAGAAGTGCAAATCTCACCTCAGTGTGAACTCTTCAAAATCTCTGCTGAGACTCTTTTGTTGCAGATGGATGGATGGATGGATGGATGGGACAATCCCACCATTACAAACCACAAGGGGAACTCTGTGTGAACTCCGCATGAGATTTACAGTATCAGGGCACAAGGGGCCCATGGGACCTGGAACTCAGTGGTTTTCCCGCACCACAATCAAACAATCAAAAACTTGATCGCAAGATCAGTGACATCTTTTACATCTGTGTGCATTGTACTTTGGTGCCGTGGTGAGCACATTCTCGGCTTGTTCATTTCAACCTCCCCACCGTCCGTCTCCGCTTTCAGCTATAGATGACAGTAGCTCCAGCAATGTGTGCTAAGATAACTAGAGAAAAAGGATACTGTAGCGTGGACTGAAGAGAAATGATGTTGCACTGATAAATATATTTAAGAGGTTTATGTGTTTATAGCATTCATTTGCAAAAAAAAAAAAAAGAAGAAAGTCAAAACACAAAAAAACAGGTGTTCATTTCTTTCATCTTTTTATATATATAGTTTCAGATTATGTGATATAATTCTGAAATGTAAAGATATTGAGATGTTTTCATTATTGAAAAAGGCATAATAGATTTTCCAACAGTAATGTCCCTGCCCCTTCATTTACATGGCATATTAACGCTTCGTTTTGTACTGTCATTCAAATTTTGTGCAGATCTTTTTTTTTTCTTTTTTTACAAGAATAAGAAAATAAGACTTTTATTTTCAATACTGCTTCTGTAATTTGCTGTTGTAGGGAAAAAATGAATAAACAGCAAGGCCTTAAAAAGAAAAGAGAATATTTGTTGTGATCTAGAGTCTGAAACTCAACATTTTTCTTTTCCTATTTTCAGTCAGAGCTTTGCGCAGCCGTGCTGTAGATGGTTCCCCATCGGCTTCACAAGCCGCTCTTTGAAACTAAATCTGTCTTTTGCATCAGAGTAATGTGAAAGCACCAAAACAGTGAGACAGTGATGTAAACAAGAAGATTTTGTCTAGTGTCTTTCTCACAGCCATCGCTTTCCAAAGATACAAATAAACAGTGTCTTTATATGAAGGAGGCTGGCCATTTATTTTAATATTTATCAATTACAGAGCAATAAATTGTGAATTTGTCTCTCTAAGCAGATGGAAGCAACTCCAGCAAAGTCTCTAATGTGAGGCTCCCCACCTATTAGAGTGGTAAACTGCGGTGAAAATGATGGCATGGGCAAAGGGCGGGTGCTGACCACTAATGAGAAGCTGATGTGAGCTACACTAACTCACTTACTCACTTAGATGGGTTTCATGTTGGCCTGTCATTAGGTGAAATTAGGCTTAGTCTTCATTTTCACTGACTTTTTTTCCAAGTAAAGCCATGTGCTTAAAATTTCCAGATTTTACACTTTTCCAGTGCTTTTATTTGAAGTGTTGATATTCATAAGACAATACATTTGTGGTTTTAAGAAGCAAAAACCATCTCAATGTAGTTTTACATCTCCTCTCTCAGGCATCTCTCTGGAGCTCCAGCAACAAGAGAGACTCTGAGCCTCTCTTCTGATTGGCTGATTTTTCTGAGTGATCAAATAAAAATATAGCGGATTTCAGGTAAATATTCAGAGAAACCAAATCCTTCAAAGTTGGATGGTGGGTTCAGGTGGGCTGGGTGTGGGGCATGGCTAAAAGTGGTGACTGCTTTGTTGTGACATCACAAAGTTATAGAAGTCCTGACGACTTGTTTTAAGGCTCATTTTCTGAATACAGGCTGTGTGCATTTCTCTGTGGACTGAGGCTTTGATACCTTCACAGTATTAATATAGAACCTAGACCTGCTTTATAATATAATATAAGGATAATAATATAACTTTATACAATATGGGACCTTTAAGTGTCCTTTAAGTGGGACCTTTAAGTGTTGGCATTTTATTTTGGCAGGACATTGACAGGAAATTAACTGAACACCAGGCTGATGAGAATAAGTTTCTTTATAGTTTAATATACTGTATATTGCAGCTCTGAATGTGAGACAAAAGTACAGAATGATGTCAAATGATTTGTGATGATATTTGTCTTATAACATTAGTGCAACTTAGATCGATAGCAGCGATACTTAGTCTCCATTATTTTAAACAAGCAAATTAGACTCATAACATCATTTGGCTGCATTTCCATCAAGCACAATTAACTACAAGACATTTGTAACCCAGCAGCCCCATTAGATCCTTCTTATCTCTCTTAAAACTACTTGAACCAACAGCTTTGCATAGCAATGCTTTGCATTAATTAGTTAATCAGTCAAGCAAGCAGGAGACAAACATCATCAATCATTTGTTTGTGTAGCTAAAAGTGATCAAGAGCTGCAATCAAAGAATTCAAAAACATAAGATAATTCATTCATTCAAAGAAAAACAGTTTTAACAAACTGCTCAGTTATTGTCAGTGTATCACTGGATACTCAAACAAGATATTATCATTTAGCATTAACACTTTTATAAAGGCTTTATATTAGAAAGTTACTACTAATGGTTTGTTAATGTTTATTTAGTTATTTACTAAAGCTATAGATTAGTTATAAGTTTTTAATAAGAAAGACTTTGGTGGTCTTTGTGTGAAACATACCTACATGGTTAATAGACCACCGTGTCTACAGTGATAAATGTTAATAAATCATTAATAAAGGGACGTGTCTTTATCACTTTCTAACAGATAAAAAGATCAGGTGAGTGTGAGTTACTAATAATCAAACAGAAGTATGGGCCGCTCACCCAGCTGTTACTGTAGCTGTAGTTTTCTCTTTCTGCCACTGTGTGGCAGAGTGGAGTGGTATTAACTAGTACACATCTGTCATGGACATACATTTGAAATGTGATCACAGTTTAACACATATTAAAACATATTTCCAACACACAGGGCTCATAGTGTCCTTTATAACAGGCCATAGTAGAGCTCATCAGTGTTAGTGTGGACAAGTCATTATTTTTCTTTCTATCTGATATGATACCACATAGAATAAGCATATATTAGACTATATATATATATATAGTCTATGTGTGTGTGTGTGTGTGTGTGTGTGTGTGTGTGTATACATATATATATATATATATATATATATGTATATATATATATATATATATATTGGACTAGAAATAAATACCGGAGGAAATAAACAAACTGTAATTATTCCTACAAACAGGGTAAACAGCTGTATTTTTTTACTGAAGACATTTTGACAGGTCACAGTAGGAAAAGTGCAGGTGTCAATAATAAAGTGAATTCCATTTTCAGTGTGTGGTTGTTCATGCTGGCTCCCTGTCACACCGTCATGGTGTAGTGTTGCCCCTGAACAGAACCATAGATAATGTTGTTAGTAACACCTGTGCTTTACCATGACAAGTCAAAGTCCTGTTATTATTTCATCATGACAGATGTTCTAGCAGTAACTGTGGATCCTATGAACAGGAAAAACATGTAAACAAACTATCAGTTTTATCCTATGGTTTTATCCTTGTTTCCATGCAGTGACCAAAACAGGCCACAGGGAGGCTCTAGAACTCAGGGAAGCCCTGACAAGTAACAACTTCCTGTTCAAATCATTTATTTAATAGCTGTTATACATTATATTATTGTATTTTAAAATAGTTTTAATACTGAGGTATGTTCTGCTGTGGATAAAGGGATGTTCTATTAGCAATCCATATCTGCATTTTATTCATATATTGTATATTCCACGATGTCTTTCAGTTGGTATAAAACATTTTCTCAGTAACAGAAGAAGAAGAAACATTCACTAAGATGAAGCAGTGAATTTCCATAAGGTCGACCACTCCTGCGTCGCGTAACAGTCTCCTTCTGACAGTGTGTGTCAAAAGTTTGACTTTCTGTTGGACAAACTTTTCTACACAATCTTCATCTTCATCACCTCCACTTCCTGTTATTTGGTGAAAACATAGTCAAGATATTTCATCTATTTTTGGTTATTCTTGCTCAGTCTGTAATATGATTCATGGACTTGCAGCAATGTCTCTGCTCTATTAATTCTAAATAAAAGTATGACTCATATGAATAAAGTGGTTCTGGATTCTCTGGAATTAAATGAATCTTTGAATGACTCATAAAAACTTAACAGTTGTGAAAAAACAAGGCTACATATCTTATGACAGACATATGAGCTATACAGAAGAGAGCGTGGAATAAAAGTGGGTTTCCGTACATTAAAGCAGATTAAACTTGTCACCCATCTGCAGGGATCAGTAATGGAGCACAGGGAACTAAAGAGCTGCATTCCTATGTAAACACTCTCTGGAGACTAAACAGGATCTGAGGATCTTCCGGACTTGATAGTTTGTTTTCTCTCACATTTTTCCACTGCATCTCCAGTGCTGAGACAGAAATAACTTTCCACTATGTTTAAAGCAAATAAATAACTGGCTGGGTTGATTATTTTCACTAAAACTGATCCAAAAACTGTGCTGACTCTGCGTGTTCTGTTTGGCATCTAATGCTGTGGAAAAGCAAGAAAAAATACTTGTGATTTTCACTTATGTGGTGTGATTATGAGGCATTCAAGTTTAAAATCTCACTGTAAAAAAGTTTTTATATGGGTTTAAATTGAATTTCTTCTCATGTACATTCTACAGTTGTCACAAATCAACTATAGTTATGAAATCTTAAATCAATTAAAAAATATTCATTTTTATCAGGAACAAGAAAAGTTTATTTGTATGGCAGTTGTAATCTATAATCAAAAATATATAAATGCAACACTTGCTCCCATTTTTCATGAGTTGAAATAAAAGATTGAAGACTTTGTCTCAGCACAGGAAAGCATTATTATTGCACAGGGGTGCGGTGGGCTGGTCACAGTAAAAGGTATTTAAAATACGCAGTTTTATTTTGAAAAAAGACACCGAATTAAGGTTTTCTCATGACTTAGGCTACACATGTGCGTTTTTTTTTTGTTTTTGTTTTTTTTTTTTGGGGGGGGGGGTCGTTGATCAGAACCCTAACCATAGAAATCCATTGTTCGGTGCCTATCAAATGTCTTAATAGTTTTGAAAACAAAAAACAAGGCCATTACAGCATGTTCCACTACAGCAAGGCAGGCCTGTGCTTGCATTAAGCGTAATTCTGTTTATATGAAAGTGCTGCATGTTGATGATGAGGATGATGATGATGATTATGATGATGATGTCCACTTTAATGGAGTTACTGACTGATGAGACACTGAATAGAAATGTTGGCAGCATCTGTATCAACAGACAGTCATGAACGGGGCTGTCCTGTAGCAGTGACGCCAGAGTCAGAGCGCTGCGTCCAGTCAGGAAGTTTAGATCAAATAAAACCGGAACACAAGCATGTGATTTCAAAATAAAATAAGCTGAGGCGTGATAAATGGCATTTAAAGTGTGGCAACATTGACCACGCAAACCAGGTTTCGACTTATGGGAGATTTGGGGGGGGGGGTTCTAATTTTTGGTGAACATAATTAGTGGCCCATACCATTTCATAAGCTTGACATTAGTTGAACTTCTTCTCCAGTGTTGCCAGTTTAGCGACTTCATGGCTGGACTTTTCAGACGCCTTTATCGACTTTTCAAAAATAAAGTGCCTTTCTATCAAAAAATCTATCAGGTTTTTGGACAAACTCTGTAGCTACTTCCCAGAGAGTCCGCACACTTGGCCTGAAAGAGGCCGCAGGTCCAGAGGGAGGCAGGGAGGCAAGAAGTAAGGTATTCTGTTGCCTCAGACTTTCTCTGGGAGGGATCTTTTTACACGTAAATATAGCTGAAACCACAGCACAGTCTTTGTCTTTGACTTGTGTGATTAGTGATTTTGTTAGACTACATCATGGTTATAAAATGAGGATTTCAGCAGTGCTAATCAGAGGCTGCTCATAATGTTAGGTCTCCATCCAGAGGGGCGTCGCGGCTCTGTATCAGAAAGGCAGATCGTTTCTGATCAGCTGTAAGGTTTTACACCACCTAACCTCTTGGATCACGTCAAGAATTTCAATATTTGAAGAAGGACTGTTTCATATTGGAATTTATATTATAAAAACATCATGTAGTAGGTGTCAGACTACTAGACCATCTTCAAACAATTCATATGGAATAACATTACTACACATCACAATATGATTTGGATGAATAATCATGAGGGTTATTCTTATTCCATCTTCAAAGTCACTCACCAGTAACAAAGTACAAATACTGTGGATGAATGAAATTGAACTATCTAATGTCACCAGGTTATTTTACTCACAGGTTCTAGTGTCAGCTGTTCTCATGGCTCCTGTAGCTGCTGTAATTGTGATGGTATACAGGGATGAATAATCAGAACTTCAACTGCAGATTATTGCACCTACATTATCTCAGATCGAGGACTGCAGAATAAACTGATGGTCAGACCAGTGTGCACAGAAAAATAAAAATATATGTCTTTATGAAGGACACTCTGTCTCTGTCGCTCTGAAGTTTCTCATGAATTAACAAATTCACAGATTTCTTGGTTTGTATGCCTTTACAAAAATCGTGAATTTTATTGTGCCTCAATTTTGTAAAATGATATCACTGAAATCTAGTGAAGTGAGGGCTTTTTTTTAATCTATGGTAGCTACATTTAAACCTACATTAAATTATGAACCAGCTTGAATGGTCTGAGTTAAATGGAGATGTTTATTTAAATGGAATTATCGCTCACTACTTGCGTTGCGTTTGGTTTTATTTTGAAGGTTAATACCGGAAAAGCTGCATAGTAGACTGTGTGATGACACTTTTTTTGCGGGGGGAGCGGAGCTCTGCGGTCTGTCCCTCCGTTCTTACCCGAGTTAGGTCGAGGGGAAGCGGTCCTCACAGCCGCGGCCGGGACTTTGTTTCAGGTGAAGCTGTCGAGCTGTTCCCACATTTGCTTTTCAGTATAAACTGCACACGTTCTCTCTGTGGGGGCAGGCTGAGGGGAATGAGTAGCGGGAAAAATCGGTGACTTTTTCGGAGGAGAAAGTGGCCCCCGGTGCCAGCAGGGCAGACAGTCGCTGCTGCGTAGCGGGTCATCAGTGGGAGCTGGACGCGGAGAGCTAGCTTCTCCTGGATGTAACAGCGCAGCGCCGAGGTAAACAGGCTAATACAGCTACTTTTTCAATGTTGTTTTTCTCCCAATCAAACAAACATTCACTCTGTTGTTGTTGTTATATTTCAGTAGTGAACTCCAGTGTGTTTTCATTACTTAAACTTTGATATTAAGGTACTTTAAGGAATTTCCTGTCTGTTGTATAATTGTAAAGCTCTTGCTTGGATTCATGGCTTTCTGTGATACTCAGAAATTAATGAATATATTGTAGTTTTACGATACATGCTATACAACCTGTCACAATAATAGTCGTTTAAAATAATTGGTGGGATGCAGTTGTGACTTATTGCTCTTTAAAAAAGTGGTTGTAATATATTTAATGTAATGTGATGGTGGTGGGGATGGTGATTGTGGGGGGGCTGCATTGCAGGATCATTATTCAGCTAATCTACATTGTGGATATTGTGACCTGCAGTTTGCTATTCATCCACACATCATGTAACATGCAGCAAGCAGTTGTTGCCACCCTCCCCTTTAATGTGGATTGTCATATGACAGGGCTTCAAGAAGTGATCTCACATGATGGAGGCTATTTAAATTAGTGAGGGACCACTTCACATCAGATGCTGGCGGCCCAGAGGGAGAGAGGTGAGAGAGGTCTTCAAGTGCTGAAAGGTCATAGGTCAGTGAAGCGAATCTGTAGGAATAGAGGGATGGATCTGATGAGTAGGTCTTCAGTTTGAAGAGGGGATGTACAACAAAGGCATCAGGATACATTCAGTGGTTTTGTGTGGCAAAACATAAAGAGTCTGCTGCTTGTTATTGCCCATGCAGTGCATGACTGACAGGCTGCACAGGATCCATTGATTGGATCAAGCAGCGCCCCCTCCTCATTTCATCTGAAGGAGAGGAGGAGGATGAGGGCCTGATAAATACAGCTGAGCGAGCTGACTCCACACTGTAGCTGGAGAGCCCAC
The DNA here is from genome assembly GCF_046630095.1 of Trachinotus anak. Classification (NCBI taxonomy): domain Eukaryota; kingdom Metazoa; phylum Chordata; class Actinopteri; order Carangiformes; family Carangidae; genus Trachinotus; species Trachinotus anak. The sequence goes on along the minus strand of NW_027273860.1, from coordinate 19,457,832 downwards.
GCATCAGTTTAATCAGGGAAATGGAGGCAGGAATGGGTGGAGGACGGACAGTGAGGAGGGGAGGGGGAGGAAGGCTAATTGAGGAGGAGGGTAAATGTAGGACAGTGGGGGGGTGGGTGGGGTTGAAAGGCGGTAGCTAGTGGAGCCAGTAGCCACCAGCTGAATGGATATGACCCCAGGCCCCCAGGGAACAGCTGCTGCTACCGTGCTGAGGCTCCCACCTGATTTACGAGGCCACTTACTGCACATACGGGGCTACACCCAGGTCTTTCTTCTGCACATGTGACATTAGTGTGTGTGTGTGTGTGTTTGTTGCCTTTTCATGAGTGACGTACACCTTATGTGTTAACTTGTCCCCTTGGGGCGGAAGTGATGAATGTGCACTGTGTGTGTGTGTGTGTGTGTGTGTGTGTGTGTGTGTGTGTGTGTGCTGTGTTCCTATGGGACGGATGTGATGCATGTGTATGATTACCCTCTGCGACACATGCTCGCTGCCGGAGGGAGGGATCTCAGGCTCAGAGGCGTAAAGTAGTACAAATAATCGCCTGTTACAGCCATTTACCTCCACCACACACACACACACACACACACACACACACACACACACACACATTTATCCTGCAAGTTTGAGAACGGGTCAACAACTGATGATCCCAGAAGAGCAGTTATCTATGATCTGTTATGCAGTAAATCACATGTCTGACCAAACCTCAGCAGTCTTTCCTGCATTTCTCAAACCAAATGGTGATTGAGAGTCTAGTTAGATTATAGGGGCAAATCTAAGACTCAGCTATTCTCTGTGTGACACAATAACTTCCTTCAGTGCTTTTGTTCTGTACTATTCCTCTGAATATCGTTTTTGGCCCAGATTGGTCTATTTTTGCAGCTAGTGCGGGGTGGGCCGTACTCTTGGTTTTGGTTTATGACCTCTAGAGCTGGACTTAGCCTAAATGTTTGCCTATGCCCTTCCCTATGCACTATCGCTCTCTGCATTCAGCTCAAATGCACTCCCGGGCTTGCTTTTTTTTCAGAGAGGGCCTCCTGCTTCTAAAAACAGCTTCCGAAACACTGGGGAAGGAATGGCGTGGTTAAAGCTGACCTCTGCTTGCCAAGGTCTGCTGAGAAAATGAGGCTAAACATGTTATGTTGGTAGTAAATAGTTCCTGACTTTTGTGGGCTGCGAGTTCCGTCACAATGTGTTTATTATTGTGACAGTGTGAGGGTTTAACTGCGAGTCAGAAAAGAAATGTTTACGTGTCTTTCAGTCACAGTTTGTGTTTAGAAATGTGGCTTTATTTCACATGAATGCTGGCTTGTCTTTCACCATCACTTGCAATAACAGAGCTGTGATCAGAGAAATGGTCGTTTGATCCTTTATTGAGCCGCCATCACTTCTCATGCGCCTGCCTTCAGTGGCCTATATACATGAACACATAGAAGCAGTACAATGCAAACACTGTTCTCTGTCTGTGTGAATGTGGTCTGTTGCACGCTGACATCTCAGGGGTGTTAAGTGAGTCACCAGCAGACTCAGAGTTCAGACACAGAAACCTCCTGCAGGACTGTAACTTCATCCATGGAGCCTTCTTTACTCATTAACGTTGGAAATTCCTATATTTGCAGATGTGCATGTCTGATATAGCTTTGTTAAGAGGAGATTATGTAATGTGATAGAGGTAATGCAATAATGCTTGTCGGAAACTGCAGAAAATAATACAGTAAACTATGTAAAACCTTTTACACTACACAGATAGATACTTAAATTATCCATAGATCTTATAGTAGAATAAACATTCAATGCTTCAAAGGGTTAACCCTATCCCACTGTTAACAGTGAAGTAAAAAAAAAAACACTTTCTGATATGCAAGGGGCAGTAAAACTTTACAGTGATGCAATGAGTTTTTTCCATAATTAGTAGTGTAAGGGATTACAATTTGAAATTCAGTAATTAAAGTTCAGTTACTAATGCCTGTAAAGCTCTGATGTTTGATGGAGGTTTGGTATAAGTTTGGTCTCTTAGACTGGTCCAGGATGTGGGGCAGGGGGTGACCTCGACCAAAAGTAGACTCAGGTAATTCAAAGTTGTCCTATTTACATTTTTGGTTGGCTGATGTGGCAAATGTGAGCCCCAGGTACATACACATTCAGGAGTCACCTATGTTTTAGACCTGGACGGTGTGTTCCTGTGTGTCTGTGTGCAGTAACAGAGGCTGAGCTCATTGCTGGACGGTCTGTAAATCCCTGCAAACTGTATGGCCACCTGCAGTGTCTTGTTTTCTGTTTCTATGCGTGTTAAGTGCAAAGTATGCAAAGTGTTTTAAGGAATGATTTGCAGGCGTTTAAGGGCTTTTGAGGAGCTGACAGCTGAGTAATAAAATTAAGGTACCAAGTAACATATTCCTTCTGCTGCTCAGCTAATAGTGAAGTAATCCAATTACTTCATCAGTGAGCAGTTGGTTACAGCTTTTAAGTAACTTGCCCATCAGTCTAAGGGCAGTAGTTTGTTCTCCCCTTACTGATAAGACTTCATACCAACTGCTGCTTGAGGAACTTCACCGACAGAAGTGCAAGTACCATAAACTGAGGCAGACTAATGAGGCAGATCACTAGCTTGATTTCTAAGTCATTCATTTATATTCAGCACCAGCTGTACACTCCAAGGACATCAAGCTTGAAAGCTGGGAAGGTTTTCTACAGATCGAGCCTTTTACTCAGTCTGTTGTTGAGATGAAGCAATGAAGCAGTAAAAAGCAGAGCTCGAACACAGTTTTAGAACATGATGTTCAGTCAGTGGCTCCGTAGATGAAAGCCCCGAGAATTAAACATGACAGATATTCCTGTAGTGCTCCCAAGAGGAAATACATGGAGCCATAGAGAGCTCACTGTTTAGCTCTGCAGAGTTTTCACTCTCCCATGGTAGCGGAAATGGAGGGCCTCCAGTTCAAGTGTCAAGTCTGTGGCCTAATGAAAGACATCTGAGTGTCATTAATGTGCCCGTTTTCGAGCGTCAGGGCCTCAGCAGAAACAAGCAGAGGTGTCTACAGCTGGCCTGCTGCAGAACTCAAATCTGATTAACGCCAAACTTTGACACATCTGTCTGTGTAGCGAAAACTGAACTGCCTGGGATTTAATGTAGTAGTCAGGCAGCTTTCATACTGTTGTTTACTTTGTGCTGCTCCTCTCATGTATAATTGTGCGACTGATTTGTCCTGACTTCCCCTTTGAGCATGACATTTGTAGCTATGGGTGAAATACCTTGACGACAACTGGATGAATTACCGTGAAATTCGGTGCTATCATTCATGTTCTCCTTATGATGAAGTGTAATAACTTCGCTTAGTTTTTCATCTAGTTCCACCATCAGGTCAAAGACTGTGGTCTATGACCTCAGCAGTACTCTGTGTGTGCTAATTAGTAAATGTTAGCATGTTAAAGGTAAACAAAAGAAGGATTATACCTTCCAAACATAAGTCTGGTAGCACTGTCATTGTGAGCATGTTAGCATTTAGCTCACTGCCTCAATATAGCCTCAAAGACAGGGTTCCCATGCATCCTGGATAACCTTGACCGAGTTTTCCACTCATGGAAAATACGAGAAAAGTAAAATGTCATGGAAAATATTGTGTTTTCCTGGAAAATTATTTCAACCTTCTACTATTTTCAGGCAAAGTTATGTTGAGGATCATGTTGACGTTCAAATGGTGGCCTGGTTTATGGATGACAGTATTTTGAATAGGCTGCTATCAGTTTTGCTTGGCAATTGATGCAGGTTGGATGATTAACAACTGGGCTGAAAGGGGCTGAAACTCTGAAGAATCATTGCTCATTCAGTCAGTCCTCTTGGCTGATTTTAAATCAGACTTCCAAAGATAGAAACACACTGGTGTATGGCATGGTTCCTGTCTGCCATATGCGCTAGATCATCACTGGAAAATGTCCTTGAAAAGTCTTGGAAAATGATCTCTAGGAAAGAGTGGGAACCTTGAAAGAGCTGCTAGCGTGGCTGTAGACAAGACAGTTTGACCACTGGCTTAACTTTTTTTTAAATTTATTTTTAATTTTTAAAATTTTTTTAGCAGATGCAGTTTGTTTTCCAGTAGCAGCAGGTCTGCAGACGGACTGTTGGGACCATTAGGTCTGCAGAAATTCATTTATCACTTCACAGCTGTAAATATTTGCCTGAGACCCCAGACTGCTGTCATATATCTAAATTATCCCTCTCACTGTCTCTGCAACACAGATGCTGCTCTGATTTTTGTAGATTGTCCCAGAGAATTAATATCTGACAGCCGTTCATTAATTTCCACTGAGGTCCTTTGGCTGTGTTGTTTGTATTGTTTGAAGCAGTTTCCAGGCTTGTTTGGCTGTTCCCAGAGCTTAGATTACAGTGATGGCCTGGTTTAGGTTTAGAAATCAGACATGCTCGATTCACAAAGACAATATGCTGCCGTTTTGGCAGTTTGCAACATTTTCAACTCTCTGTAACAATGCACTCTGGTCCCCTCTCTCTTTCTCCCCTCTGTCTCTCTGTATTTCCTTCCTTTATTAAATGGATGCCAAGTATGTCATCTTTACAGCATCAAGGAGATGTGGCTCATTTCCAGGCACCACGACACAGGCTTCCTGCCTGATTCAGTTGAGCTTCCTGTGTTTCAGCAAAGGAAGGGCCGATTCAGCAAAGACAGGGAGTTTGGGGAGGCTTACTGTACAGCAGATCCCAGCTCCACAGGCTGAGCCCTGGGCTCACACTGTCACAGCCAGGCAACCCCACAAGAGCCTCAAAACTCGCCTACGTTTTAGCCCGGTGGTTGGTGGTGAGAATCGGATGCTCTGCCCTTCTGTAGATCTGCTTTTAGAAGAACACCATAAACGGTAAAACAGATGGCCCCTAAAAATGTCTGGTTTTACAGATGCCTGAGCAAAGCTTGTTTCTGTCAGGTTTCTGTCTTTTACCTCAAAAATGCAACAGTACAACAGCGCTGGAGCTATTTAATCACAGAACACCTGTCGACAATTAATTGAAGGGAAATTTAATCAATTACATTATTCGCACTAGGTTGGTTTTATGAAATGTGAATTCTGCCCAATGAGGTTAGTCCTATGTCTCTGTGGGGCTGAGGCAGATTTGTGATTTTGTGTCTCTTGTGATTTAGTCCACCTTTTGGAGTGATTGCAGAGGCCAGGTGTGGAAGTCGAGTCAGAAATAACTTGTTAGCGCTGCACAGCTATTTTCAACACAGAGATGGAGCCGTGAATAATGATACAGACTTGGGCCTCCCCCCAAAGGTTGTGGTTTTGCCTTAATTGTTTCTACTGGACTGGACTCGGAGGACACGATGTGATGAGATGTGAACACTATTCAATACAAATCTATGTTAGGTGCAAAAAAGGAAACCAGAACTGCCTAAGTGTTATTGATTTTCTGAGTGGAAAAGTTAGAAAGTCCTTCCAAGGCAATATCCCACCAGAAGTGTATCTTTAGCTTCTGTCACACACGGGGAATGTTGGCAGGCTTCACACCAACATATGTGGCTAAGTGTTTTGTGTGAAAAGCAGAGCAGAATTTTCAGGACCAGCAGCAAGACCTCTTTTAAACCACTGATAAAACAGGAATTTAGGCTGTAGCAACTACCCCTATTATTCAATTAAGCTATTACAGAGTGTGTCTCACTTTGGCTGCTCTGAACCATTTCTGCAGCTGCTGTAAAATACCTGATTAACAAAGACCTGTGGCTGTCTTTTTACACACTGTGTAACCTGAATGGAAAAACATTAGGGATGTCAGTACCAAGACCATTGAAATTCCACGATTCTCGATCCCAAATTCAATGCCACAGCAAAAAACAGAAAACAACACAGTGTGCTAACACACATGCACATGTGCACACACACACATCTCCATATAGTCAGTGTGCAAGCAGTATTTTAAAGAAACTAACAAGACTAGGGCTGGGAGATAATACGATCTCCATAAGCCATTGCGACAAAATTCAGGTCAATTACGATGATAAACTTTGGACATATTTACTCGATCACACACGGCAGTAATTTGCGTGACAACGGCCAATCAGAGTCTGCCCTTTCCTGTGCCACTTCCGTTTGTGAGCATAACCTAGTTTGTCCAAATTGTCCGGGAAGGTAAAGCTAGAAAAGAGCAGAATGACCGAAAGTGGAGCAGAGGGCAGCGAAAGTGATGTTGGACATGACTTAGCGTTATCCTCCGAGGCTGATGTCGTTGTTGACAAAAAAGGTTATACCACGACAGATGTGTGGCGATGGTTTGGATATGGCCAAAGCGATGTGTAGCAAATTAAGCCGGTATGCAAGATATGTTGGCAATTGGTTCCTTCAAAGACGGGCAAAACAACAAACCCTTTTGCCTTTTTGAGTTTGAAGTCAGGCTAGAACACTTGTAGTGTTATTATTATGATATTTAAATCCTTGAGAATCACACCTCTAGTATCTACGACATCTTCGTACCTTCAGTACATACAGTGCTGTAGAAAAACAAGTTCCGTCACGTTTTCAGAATTTTGGCATCAACTTCATACTCAAGTATTGTTCTTGTGACATCCCTAACCACTATGTCCCTTGGCTGTTATTTGGATCAACCTTTCTGAAACAAAAATATGTCATCATTTCTTAAGCATTTAAGACAGACTATGTAACTTTGGCATTAAAAAAAACATAATCTTCTAACAAGTGCAAAGTTTAATGCAGACAATAAAACACGCCCTTGCAGAATTCAGTACACTCTGGGGTTATCCTGCTGCAGCCCTGAGGCCCAGTCACACCAGAAAATGATTAATTTAATTGGAATCACCACAATCAGTGGATTCACTGATCAAATGAGACTACCTAGTTTGCAGACACTCAAAAGACACGAGTCGATGGTTCGACTCTTGAGTAATCTGCAAGAGCGTATTGTTCTGTAAGCGACTGAGCTAACTAGCTTGCTTGGACAATTTATTAATTAATTATCACAGAGAACTAATTTGTCTGGTTTTTAGGTCATCTACTACCAGCTCTGTAAGTAGTCACCACATCACTAAGCTTCAACCAAGTATTTGACAAAAACACTCAGATTCATCTTGCTGTGTCACTTCTGGTGTGATCGACTGTAACAGACTTTTCTGTGTGTTTCTGCAAGTGGGGTGATGTGTCTCCAATGGTTTGTGGGTTTGGTTGGTGGACTTCTGCTTTTAGCAACCACTTCTTCGTGTAGAAGTCTGCTAACCAAACCTTGACAGCAGAAACACAGAGCAAACACACAAAAGTCTTATGTGAGATAATGTTAGCTAACTTAAAATATTGCAACAGACATTACTGTAAGTCAGTTTGCTGCCTTTTATGACTCCTACCTGTGCAGTTACACTATTTTAAAGGTCCAACATTTTACACTTTTCTGGTGTTTCATTTGAAGTGTTGATATCCGTAAGACAATAGATTTGTGGTTTTAAAAACCAAAAACCATCTCAGTACAGTTTTACATATTCTCTTTGGGCTTCTCCCTGGAGCTGAAGAAACAGAAGAGGCTCAAAACCTCTCTTCTGATAGTGTTTTCTGAGTGAGTGGATAAAAATATAGCAGATTTCAGGTAGACACTTAGAGAAACCAAATCCTGCAAGGTTGGACATTGAATCCAGGTAGGCTGTGCAGGGGGCAGGCCTGAGGGTGGTAACATCACAAAGTTACAGAAGTCCTGACGGCTCGCTTTAAGGCTCAGTTTCTGAATACAGGCTGTGATACTTTGATACTCTCACAGTATTAATATAGAACCTAGACCTACTGTATAATCAAAAAAGGTAAAAAAGGCATAGACATCTCACTTTCTACATTATAGGACCTTTAACATATCACTCATCATTGGACATGATGTTTACAAATTCTCTCACTCAGTGAGAAATCAGTGCAATGCCTCATTCAGTGAGAGACCTGAAGGACCAGTTCATGGGGAGGGTTGTGACAGGATGCAACACTCTGTCATGAAGAACATGCAGATGAGTTTGAACCATTTCTCAGAATGTGAAAAAAGAAGCTGATGTCATTAACACTTGTGTGTATTTCTAAAAATAATGGCTGCATTAGATACGATGGAAACTGGAAAAGCTTTTGCTAGCTCCACTCCATCTCTCAGTGTTAGGTGCACTTTTTTTCATTCTCTGACGAAGCTTCATCTATTGAGGAATGGCTTGACTCCTGGAATCCTCATGTAATGTGGAAACTGTGATGACATTTCTAGTAATTTGGGCCTTCATCCCTGTCATCTGGAATATTTTCCCTTTTATTTTTTTCCTCTGTGGAAGATCACATTGGAAACCACATTGGATTCTCTGCCCATATCAATGTCCGAGAAGCATAGTACCACTAAAGACATCACCATCTTTCTCATTAACATTATTTATCACACAGTGGCTCTTTTGGAAAGGAGGGGCCGGTGAGTGGGAACACTTTAAAGATCAGACCCTCTGTCATGGTCTCAGAGGGCAGCCTGATTCATTGCTTTTGTCTCCAATGAGAGGGTCCTCCGGATGGTTGTGGGAGGTGGGGGTGGGGGTGGACAGAGACACAGACGGACACTGTTTGGTATTCTCCTTCTGTTCTGTCGGGCGGCTTGTACGTCTCAGAGCCCAGACATGTTCTCTGCTCCGTGCTGTTTGAGGGGAATGTGAAGTCAAGGGGCTGCTGGTTTGGCTCGGCTCGCTGTGGAGGGAGTGAACCGAGTGATTGTGTGGGTGGTATGAGGGGGGAGGGAGACGGAGAGAGGGCTGGAAGTATAGGATGCCACAGACAACACCAGAGCGACTGAATGCATCTGTGAATGAAATATGAATTAAACCCAACACTATCAAGGTCAGATACTTTAGCTATGCAGACCTGTTCACTTTCACTTAGTTGCCTTCACCAAATTAACTCATAAATATTCTGTTGACATTAAAAATGCCTTGACAACAAGACAAATACTGTACAAATGGAGGAGGGAGGATTAGCAGAGACTAAAGGGCTAACTCAGCAGAGGCAAGGAAATTCTGTAAGATCCTTTCCCTCGGACTCGAGGCAGCTCCTTTCCCTCCGAGTTCTGCACCGCCCTTTCCTGTTTTTCCTTCTTTTCCATTCCTTCCTTTCACGGCCAGAGAAGAACAGCCATTCTGAGGGAGGGAAGCCCAGGCTTTCCTCCACAAAGAGCTCTGTGACTCTGATCCACCAGCAGTTCTCTGCTGCTGCAGTGTATGCTTTCCTGTTTCCCCTCGCTGCCTCCCTGACTCTGCTGGTCATTATTCATGGCAGTGCTCGCTTAAGTAAGTACTTCCAAGCACTTGCAAATGCAGCTCAATTTTAAAGGAAAGTAAATCCACTCTTTCACGTCTAAGGTTTGTGTGGCTCAATTAAGCGCCACCATAGATTTTCACACAGGGGTCCAGAGGCTCCAGAGGCTCCTTGAGTGGGGGGCCCAAGCACAGCAAGGAGTTTTAAAGTTTATAGATATGAATATAATAATATGACATGTTGCTTTTAGTCAAAAAGTAACAGATGATATTTCCATGGATTACATTATCTTGAGTCATGATAGTCAAGTAAACTGTCACATGGATAGTTACACTATATGCACATCTGCCACAGTTTATGGGACTGAAAACTGAAAATTCTCCCATAAATTATGGCACTTTTGCTTCATAAATGACTTGGACAGTAATTAAATGATTTTTTTTCATCTGATCGGCTAATCAATTAGATAATAATTGTTTCAGCTCTAGTTAAAGGAGCTATTTGTAAGTTTTGCTATTGCAACACAGTCAGTGTTAGCATTAACAGCTTTTTAATCACTAGTCTCGCCAAGAGCTGCAACCATCTTTGCGTTTATAAGACGAGATTATAATACATCCTCTGGGCAGCTACTTCTTCAAGGCAGATTGGAGGCTACACCGACTTGTATCAGAAAGTGACAAGGCACGCTGACCAGGTCAGAGCTAACCCGCTAGCTCAGGTGAAGAAAAATGTGATAAGAGTTAAGATTGGCGTTGCTTTCCACCTCTGGAGACGGCTGTTGGTAAAGCAATCAAGTTTGATGCTGAACTGTAGACTGTATGTAAAAATGGACGTAGACTCTGGGTCTGAAAAGTGAAGCCAATGCAAACCTGCGTTCAATCTAATGACCATCAGGGGGCGACTCCACTGGTGGCAAAAAGAAGTTTGATTGTATTGAAGTCTATGAAAAATTATCCTACTTCTCACTTGATTTATTTCCTCAGTAAACGTTTTCCTAATTTAACTTGCTAGTTTCACGTCTTCTTCAATACAACATGATGTTTAGTTTTTAAATTATGGTCCCATTTGGAAGAAAATAGACGATAAACCAAGATGGCGACAGTGAAATTACAAAGTGGAGGCTTCAAAACAGTTCAAAGCAGTTCACAGACCAATGGGTGACATCACTGTGGGTTGCTACTTGAGCTGAACTCACCACGTTTCTTCTAGACTGGTAAGTAAACAGCTGTTAATGCTAACATCATCAATGTAGCTATAGCAAAATTTAAATATAGCTCCTTTAAATGCTCAATTAATAGTAACAAACTGGAGAAGGCAGGTTGTGGGAATCAGGGTGTTAGAGATACAGAGTCCCTGCATCATGGGTGTCCTGACTCACATTTCCCCAAAGTTGCAGTAACAGTGTTACAGGTTACTATCCTGGTCAGGCAGCGCTCAGTCCCTCAGGAATGCCTGAGAGGCTCGGCCCGTTTTAGTCACGCACCACAGTGTCTGCCATGCATCACCTTCTCCTGCCAACTGATAGAGCTCATAAAACACTGGGCTGCTATTAGTCACAGCTCAGGTGTGGATGACAAGTGAGCAGGCACTGAGGAGTAAAATGTGCTTGTGTGCATGCAGGAAGAGCGTGGGAGCCGAGAGAATAACCAGCAGCACAGTTTGGTGTTGACAGTAAAACTCGACGGAATTTATCTTTATCAAACTATTCAAGCTGTTTATGAAACTGTACCTATTTGAGCATGGACTTAGCAAACCTCATACATCAAACTAATGGCAATATTTATAGTGATTTCACTCAGCATTATCATACTTCTTCAAAATGGTATGTGGCTGTGGTTTCTGAGCCTCATAGCTCCTAGAAGCCTTCCCACAGAGGAGGACAGTTTAAGGCTGTTGTCAGGGGAGTGTTGCACATCCTGGCCTTCCCACAAAAGCTTGAATGGAAAAATTCAAAATCTGGCCAAAGCCACTGCAAAAGTCAGTGTACTTAATGTTGAGCCAGGACAATGTTTATTTTAAATTCATTGTTCTGTTCCACTTTTTAAACACCTTAAACTGTAGTGGATTATTGCACATATTTCAGTTTCAAATCTCATTATGTTACAGTCATAAGGGATACATTCACAGATATACCAGCCTCTCACTGGGCTTCTACATAGTCCAGCTGAGAGAAAACCAGCATAAATAGCCCGTTATGGAAACAGGAAGTTCATAGGATGGTGACCCACATCTTAATCTACCATAAAAAGCAGGTTGCAAACCATATTTTCTTTGCCTGGTCACATCTCACATCTACATCGCACATTGCTTCCTGCATACATGTACCCACGACACATCTGCAATAACATCTGGTAGAAAGGATGATTTAGGTGACATACCATATCAAGACATAAACACATTGCAGCATATAAAGACATGGCTGATTAGCTGCTTCTCTGTGTTCTGTACAATTATAAACTGAATATCATTAGGTTTCAGAGTGTGATTATGCATTTTTCACCATTTTCTTTATTTTTTGCAGATAAGGAGAGATGGATAGAGATGGTACTCTATTGTTGCAGTGTTGCAGCAGCCACTTCACATAAATCACGAAAACAAGGAGGCAGATAAATAACACTGCAATCACTGCAAGGATAAATTCTATATAATAGATTAAATAAAGTAGAGAGTGATGGCAGCTGTCAGGAATGACTTCCTTCATTGTCGCAGCAGAGCTGAAGAAGTCTGTGCTGTTTGACCATCGGGCCATGGAGGGGATGCCAGATGTTCTCTATGATGTTTGTGCAGCATCCCCCTCTCCACAACCAACTCCAAGGGCTCTAGCACAGAGGCAGCCTCCCTGATCAGTTTGTAGGCGTCACTGGCTCTGATGCTGCTGCCCCAGCAGACTGCAGCAAGAACACCACACTGACCACAACAGACTGGTAAAAGATCTACAACATCCTGCTGCACACATTAAAGGACCTAAGCTTCCTCCACAAGTAGAGTCTGCACTGTCACTTTCTGCAGATAGCCTCTGTGTTGCATTTTCCAGTCCAGTCTGTTGTTGAGGTTGTCTGGGGTATCTGTAACCCTCCAACACCTCCACCTTCTCCTAGTAATGCAAATGGTATTTAACATAGTCTTGGTCCTCCACAATCATCCCCTTGGTCTTTAAGAGCAGCTGGTTGTTTTTTACATAATGACACAAAGAGTCCACTAGGCCTCTGTTCTCTGATAATCAACAGATGAGTTGAAAATAAAGATAATTGTTAGTGACTGCTGTAGACTGCCGCATTGATCTCTGTTTTAAACCCAAGAGAAGCTGCAGCAGTCTGGTACATTTCACAAATATAAAGCTTCAGGTGTGATTGTGTGAATATTGATGAATATGCATCCTGCACATCTGCAGGAGGCTAGATAAATTGAAAACATTGGTTTAGATGTGTTATAAATAATTTCAAATTGAAGTAAGTAATATATAAAATTCTTGGGCGTTTATTCTTCACCTAAAGAAAAACTAACTTCCATTTTCTAGCCTTTTCCAGAGGTTTTTTACCACATCTCATTACCGTTATCAGCACTGAGTTTTCATCTTTATTCTGCCGTTTTATTTCTAAAATGGTTCAGAAGAAAAAATAAATCTGTTTTATAGTCTCCATGTTAACCAAAACTATGACTTCTGAACTGTGAGTTTCAGAGGTGCTCTTGAAGGCAGTTTAACATCCTGGTCTTAGCTCTTTCTTTAGCTGCTCTGTGTCCTCATCTCTATATTTTACTGTGGTGTTTTGTTTTTTTTTGTGAGCATTCCTCTTTGCAGCTGCTAAGCTTCACAGTATAAAGACAACATGGCTGTTTTTCTAACTTGACACCTTGCTGGACTTTTACAGACATGGTTTGCATTTGAATGATTCCTTGGAACTTCAAAATGGAGCTGAAGTCGAAACCCCAGCAAGAATGAAAAGAAAATATCTGAGTGTGTGGTTTTGTTATAAGAGGAATGTGAACCTGAATTCCTTCATTTCAAGCTCTGTATTCACTTAAATCAGTTGCATGCATCTACTGTGCTTTGTTCCAAACTCTCACAATATTCAAACCTGTGTCACACACATCAAATACTCTAAGCATCTTTGATTTTGTATAAACATTCTGTGACAGTTGTATTGAAAGTCGGTTAGTTTAATTTTGGCAGTGGTGATGTGGCAGAGCCAGGCTGGATTTGGTTTTTATCTCACATGGAAACACACTAACACTCACAGTACCCATGTAAAGCAGCAGAGATTCAAGCCAGCTGATCTAATCTGGGGGGCTGTAGACAGGCCGTCTACCCCTCTGTGTCTATATAAACGGACACTGCCACACACACACACACACACATATACACAGGCACTAAGGAATGCATCACTCAACACCACGCACACTGAACGTTAGAGCCTTCTTTACCACAGTGTCAGGCAACGTGGTCTTGTAACGCAGCCTCTACGAATAGCCACATCCACTGGTCTAAAAAAGTAAAAACTGAAAAAAAGGTTTGTCACTTTATCACCGTCTGTCTGGTTCTAATTTGATCCTCGTGCTATAATATCCAGTGAGGCTGTCATTAGCTACTGTGGAGATTCCTTTAGAAATGACTCCCATGAGTTTCTGATTCACAGTCAGGCAGGATATTGGTTTTACGTTCCATATGTTAATTAGATTCGGCACATGTTGATCCTTGCTGGCCATTGCACCCTTTATAACATCAGGTCATTAATGCGGTGTCTCTCCGTGGAAGCCTTCCCAGCTGTTGCTCATTACGGCTGACAATAAGAGGTGGTGAGAAACCCATAAAAACATTAGTGCTAACTAATGTTTAAAGGCTGCAGCGATAATGTTCAATTAATCATTTGTTGCCGTGCTAGCATCTGGGGATGGCAGCGTTGGCCAGTTGGTCAGCTGAAACATCTCTGACACGATTCAGTAGAATGAAATAGATTGATATTTTCCCTCTGGTGACATTCATGATCCTCATCCTACTTTTGTGCTTTCCTAACTTTCATTTAGTTTCATTTAGCAGCACCAGCATTTCAAGGTTTTTGAGTTTTGGTACAGACGTTCATGGTTCCCAGAGGCTGATCCCCTGACTTTTCTTTAACACTGCTAAAAGGTTGAAATTTGTGGTTTCAAGTGAAACACTTGGGTTGCTACGCCACTTTGGTCCAGACTGAAATTATTTCCCTAACTACAGGATGGATATCCTTGAAATTTGGTTCAAACATTCATTTCCTCTTAGGATGAATTGTAACAACTTTGGTGATCCACTGACTTTTACTCGAGCTCCATCATCAGGTCAAAATTTCTATTTGGTTTGTGACCAAATAACACCAGCTTCAGTTCTAATGTTCATTTAGCATTAATTAGCAAATGTTAAGTTAAGATGATTGATCATAGTAAATCTAATACCTTCTAAGAATAAGAATGTTAGCAACTTCAATGTAATCATGTTCATGAGCTTTAGCTCAAAGCACTACTGTGTCACAGAGCTGCTAGCATGATTGTACATGGTTCACAAATCAGCTGTTTAGCACAGAGAAATCTCTTCAGTCCCCTTATCATTAGTAAGTCATGAGCTCTGCATTAGGACAAGATGTATTGATATGGCTGACCAAAGAGCCTGTGCACAGACAGGAGATCAATATACATGAAAAGAGAGGGGCTGGCTCCAGGGAGTCAGTGCTATTTACAGTAAAAGGGGTTGTGGGAAAAAGGAGCCTGTAGTCAAAGCTAGGGGCAAGCTGATGTGACCATGTGTATGTCTGTGTGTGTGTGTGTGCATACATGTTTGTGCGTGAACGTGGTCTGAATTGAATTAGACGACTGAGAATATAAAGCCCCTGCCACTGGGTTATTTATTAGCTCCAATTATAACCAAGCCACTTTACAGATGCAATCTTTTTTATCTCTCTGAGACTGTGTCTCTGTCCCCTGGACCCTTTGTCCAGGAAGTTATGAATTAAAAGTTTCAGGCTACCAAGCACGAGAGCCATTATTGTTACAAAGAGACACAGAGACCGTTTGTGTTTTTGAGACAATATGTTCAAATAATCTTTTCTTGTGTGTGTTTTCAGATGGACCTGAAGCTGCTCTTGATATCCACATTGTTAGGAGTCTTTTGTTACTGTAACGCTCAGAAAGGTAAGATTTCTCATTTTATTAAAGGAGCTATTTGTAAGTTTTGCTATTGCTACATAGCTAACGTTAGCATGCTTGAAAACAACAGCTGCTTACTTATAATCTTGCCAAACAGCTGTTTACTTACAATCCTCCCAAGAGCTTCAACCATCGTTACTTTTACAAGAGAGTAGGTCGCTGTACGTCCTCTGAGCAGCGCTACTTCTTCAGGGCAGACTGGATGCTACAGTGACTCAGTATCGGAAAGTGATGAGACAGTTCAATTGGGCCGGGGATAGCTGGTTAGCATGCTAACTCCAGTAGAAGAAAAGAAGTGAGCAAAACAAGAGGGTTTCTTTCCCCTAATGGAGACAGCTCTTGGTAAATAAAGGAATGAAATTTGATGCTGAACTCACAGTGTTTCTTGTAGGCTGGTGAGCAAACAGCTGTTAATGCTAACACTGGATATGTAGTATATTTGCCTTACAAATTGCTGGAACATCATTATTCTAACGCATGATGTCATTTCGCTGATGTCAGGTTGCATAGCGAACATACAGTTCGTAATGATGACTCCCTCCCTGGAGAGAGAGGCCAGCCACTTTAGCCTAATGATGTCCCAGATCAGGGCCAGTGGAACTCCACCTCAGCATCACGGAGCATAGAGGATAATGGAAAAGACGTAATATTCTGTCTCTGTCTCCGATTACCATCGAACCACACGGTGTTCCACATGAACTGATGTGTAAACATGTGGGGCTTAACAGGCTGCTTACTTTGCAGGGACTGCGCCATACCACTGCTCGCTCTCACTCTGCCTTCACTTCTCTCTTTGTTTTCCATGCAGAGGGGAACGAGTGCATCAATGCCAACGCCAAATACTGCGGGGAGTGCATCCAGGCCGGAGCCAAATGTGGCTGGTGTAAAGACCCAGTGCGTGAATCAAAGCTGTCAGCTATACTTGATGCTGAGAAATGTGGTTTGATGATGCCATTAGAGATAGAGCGATAGTAAGCAAATAGTTTCGCTGCAGAATTATTGATTGATGAGTCTATTTTTTTAGAGTAACTGATTAATTGTTGAGCCAATGATGTAACAGAGAAAAATGGAAAACAGTTATCACAATTTCCCAAAGGTCAAGATGACATCTTCAAATACCTTGTTTTGTCTCATGAACAGTCCAAAACTGAAAAGTATTTTGATTCTAGTAACATAATATTGAGAGAAATCAGAAGATTTCCACATTTTAGAAGCTGGAACAAGCAAATTTTAATATTTTTGCTTAAAACATGACTAAGCAATCAATTAACAAAAATTGTTAATTGTCAAGAGGGACCTGAATGTACATAAAAAAACATTCATGAACAGATGTTAAAAAAATAATTTACAATACAATTTAAATAACAGACAATGAAATTACAAAATTGTAATAAAGATAACACACAAGGAAAAGATGTCAAGATTATAAAACAAAGACATTTATCCAGCAAGTAAAAAAGGCCTCATCGGTTAAAATGTTTGCATTCTGTATTGGGAAGGTTTAAAATCTTGTTTTTAAAATGTAGATATAAAACAATAAATTTTTAAAATGCTCTGTAGCTTATTCCATGTGGCTGGAGCATTAAATCCAAATGCAGTCTTCCCAAATTGAGAATTAAGGTACATGGAGTGTTAGCCAATAATTCCACTCAATAGTGTCTTGTATCCATTGCCATCCAGTTTGCAGCTCAGGATTTATGTTGCATATTTGTAGTCTCCAAGGTCAAGCCAAGATAACCCTGATGGCATCATCAAAGTTACTTTTTCAGACTCCTGCAGAGCCACAGAAAACAGCCTTCACAGACTGAGTGCTACTGCTTATGACAAACAGATTTTTTACACATAATATTGATGTATTTACCCTTTAACTCTCCCTGTGCTGCTGCCCACAGAACTTCCTGAAACAGGGTGAGACTGTGTCGACCCGTTGTGACGAGCTGCAGTCTCTGATAAAAAGGGGCTGTCATGAGTCGATGATCGAGAACCCACATGGGCAGCTGAGGGTTCTCAAGAACAAAGCGGTGACAAATCGCAGAAAGGGAGCAGAGAAACTGAAGCTGGAAGACATCACTCAGATCCAGCCCCAGAAACTCAACCTCACCCTCCGATCTGGTGATTTTTTAAAGCCATGCTCATCTTCATTTGGTTTTGATTAGACATTTACGACCGTGTTTTTAATTATGGTTCCTTCATGTAGGTGAGCCCCAGTCTTTTGACTTGAAGTTCAAACGAGCAGAGGATTATCCCATTGACCTTTACTACTTGATGGACCTGTCCTACTCCATGAAGGACGATCTGGAGAACGTCAAGAACCTGGGAACCAGCCTGATGCTGGAGATGTCAAAGATCACCTCAGACTTCAGGATAGGTGAGGACTTTCATTACGGAGTCGGACCACATTGGATGGTGTGTTTATTTCAGGGGGAAAGAGGTTTTTCTTTGTTAGGTTCGTACAGGTTCATTATACAAGCAAAGACAGGTGATGTAAATTTATTTATAAAGCACAGTTACAAGGTGCTGTACAATAAAAACAGAAAAGAAAAATTTAAATTGAGCTGAAAGGTTAAAACAGAAAATAAAGATATTTTGTCTAATGACTTTAGGCCTTTGATAGCTTTTCACAGTTTTTAGAACAACTGCAAAATTACAAATTAAAAAAAAAAAGCCATTCAAACCATTTTGGGCCATTTCCAGTCACCAATTCTTTTTGACTTAGATCAGAGGTTTTCAAACTGAGGTGTCACAGAGGGATGAGACATGAGGCAAAGATACTGTGTGAGATGGAAAGGACAGGTTAATGACTGTGTTCTAAAAAGGTTAGTTACAGTATTTTGCCAACATGGTCAGTAGTTGCAGCAGTAGCACATTATGTCAAAATTGATGCTCCTTCCAAGTTATAACAGTGAAATCTCATCATATAGACACAATACACATATTTGTGACTTACACTTTAAGGGGACTCCATTATCTCCGATGTACGTTGTGAATAAACATCTACAAATCAACTTCTGTATTATAGAGAAGACACGCTCCTTAGTTTTTATCAGTATCAAAATATGCCAGTGGTACCCCGCCCTTGCCCAATGTCAGGTAGGACTGGCTAGGAAATAAGCCAGTGATAGGTGTGTGTACATCCATGGGTACAAATGCAATGGGAACTGCTAACAGCAAATTCAGCATAATTTTAATGGTTGGCTGAAGTTGTAGCTCACAGCTGTCTCCATAGCAACATGGGGACCTGTGGTTCCAAAACTTAGAGGTAAGACAAAGAATAAATAAACAATAATAATAAAATAATAGAACTGACAGTTTTTCAATCTACTTCTACTTTCTACTTCTCAGAATGCCTCATCAACATGTTTCATATTTATATATTTATGTTGAAAACCTTTGTACAAACATTCAGAAATCTCAAACTATTTTGATATGAGACTGGGGGGTGGTGTTTTAGGGGTTGGTGTAAGATGGAGGCGTAGTTGTGTCCCGTTTGTCTTGAGAACCAACATGTCAGACTTTGAAAACTCCTGAAGTTGACTGACTGTCCTGTTGTAGGTCTTTAGTGCCACCCAGGTCTTGAATGACCTTGGTCTGACCTGCTCAAACAAACCAAAGAAGTAAACATTTCAGAGTTCATTGACCTTCTCTGAATTCATCCAGTGTCAGCTTACCCTTACACCAGAGCACCCAAACCAAGCATCTTGTGAAGCATTTACCCAGTGGTTTACAATAAAACTCTGACTCCATCTGTCCAGGTTTTGGTTCCTTTGTGGAGAAGACAGTCATGCCCTACATCAGCACCACCCCGGCCAAGCTGTTGAACCCATGCACAGGTGACCAGAACTGCACCAGCCCCTTCAGCTACAAGAACGTCCTGAAGCTGACCAGCGATGGCAAGAAGTTCAACAACCTGGTCGGCCAGCAGCACATCTCTGGAAACCTGGACTCTCCTGAGGGGGGCTTTGACGCCATCATGCAAGTGGCTGTGTGTGGGGTAAGCAAAATGCTCAGAAACACTGTGGGAAATAATTACACTCAGGTTCACAGCTCAAGGTAATTTTCCCACAATTGTGACACTTGCTTGGAGGTATGCAGCAGCAATAAACGTGTTTATGTGGTGATGTGTGAAAAGGTATTAAGTTCTGGGTGTTTACAAGGAGATTTCTGGATGCAGTGATAATCAAAAGTTCATGTGTTGCGTTTAGAGTAGCTCATAAACCTTCTGTATGTCTGTGCAGTGCTGAAATAAAGCTGGTAGCAAACAATTTTTACTACTAATCTGATTCTTTCCTTCTCGTTTGTCAGGACCAGATTGGTTGGAGGAATGTGACTCGTCTGCTGGTCTTCTCCACTGACGCTGGCTTCCACTTTGCTGGAGATGGCAAACTGGGTGGCATTGTGCTGCCTAATGATGGAAAATGTCACTTGGAGAACAACGTTTACACGATGAGCCACTATTATGTAAGTAGTTCACTGTTGTTGCGACTGATTTTTAAAGGTCCCATATTTTGCACTTTTCCTGTTTTATTAGAAGTGTTGATATCCATAAGAAGATATATTTGTTGTTTTAAGAACCAAAAACCATCTCAGTGTAGTTTTATATCTCTCTTTTATCTCTCTCTGGAGCTCTAGTAACAACAGGTCATTCAGCCAATCAGAAGAGAGACTCTGAGCCTCTGATGCTCTTCTGATTGGCTGACTGATTTGTAATGTAGCAGATTTCAGGTAAACACTCAGAGAAACCAAATCCTTCAAGGCTGGATGGTGGGTGCAGGTTGGCGGGGCTTGGGATGTGGCTGAGAGCGGCGACTGCTTTGTTGTGACATCACAAAGTGCCATAAGTCCTGACGGCTGGTTTCAAAGCTCAGTTTCTGAATACAGGCTGTGCGCATTTATCTGAGGCTTTGATGCTTTCACAATATTAATATAGAACCTAGACCTGCTTTATAATAAAAAAAAAAAACACATGGATCACATCGAGCTACCTTTATACAATATGGGACCTTTAAAGGTTTCTTTCTTGGTAAAGGTGTTTAAATATCCCCGTTAGTCATACACTGCTGCTTGTATTGAATTGTACTGTGTTGTGTTGTAAATGTGACTTCTTTTTTCTCCCCCATCTTCTTTTAAAGGACTACCCCTCCATTGCTCACCTGGTCCAGAAGCTGAGCGACAACAACATTCAGACTATCTTTGCAGTCACAGAGGAGTTCCAGCCTGTTTACCAAGTCAGTTCCCTTTCAGTCTCATATTGGTATCTATTCACGATCCAAAACTCTTACTTCATTTTTTATCCCATTCTTTTTTGAGCATACTCTACCTCATTCCTTCTTTGTGCATGTGTGCTTTTGGAAGATGCCCAGTGCATAAAAATATCCACCTGGGCTGATACATCTGCTATGTTAATGGAAGCACCTCACTGAAGCACTGATTACTTCCTTCTGTCATACTGTTGCTGTTTTGGCCAGTTCAACCCAGCTCCATCTGAGTCTGATCAGGTCTTTCATTATGTCTGAACACAGTAGTCTCAATATGCCTCAATAAAACTATTCATTCAGTCTCATAAAGTCAGTTGAAACTGGGGTTGATTTCTTCCAAATCTGGAATTAAATAGTTAATCCAAAATATGTGATGCAGTCGTGTGTTGCAGCCGGTACAACAGTCTCTAAAAGTTAAGATTAAAGTAGGCTTGGTCCTGTGTTGGTGCTAATGGAGATTCCAGAGATCATAAGATTAACAGAGTTTTGATAAAGCTTTGTTCTAAACTTCTCCTCTCTCCTCAGGAACTGAAAAATCTGATACCAAAGTCTGCAGTGGGCACTCTGTCTGCCAACTCAAGCAATGTAATCAACCTTATTATAGACGCTTACAATGTAAGTACACTGTTGAGATTGTTGACTATAAGCGCCCTTTATGAAGCTTTACTCACATGAACCACATTGAAATATTCAGTATTCTGACTGAGTTGGAGCAGTCAAAGTTTTTCCAAAAACATATTCTCATTTCATACTCTGTTAAGCCTTTGTGTATCACAAGCTGTCAAAACAAAGCTACCAGATGACGTTCCACTGAAGGAAATAACAACTGCACATTTGTGTTGTTATCATTTGGTTTTGGCAGTCTCTCTCATCCGAGGTTATTCTGGAGAACAGCAAACTTCCAGAGGGGGTGACCATAGCATACACATCCCGCTGTAAGAACGGAGTGATTAGTGAAGGCGAAAATGGACGGAAATGCTCCAATATCTCCATCGGAGATGAGGTGAGTATTTGGAAAATGGTTCTTTTTTGTTGCATGTCACCAGATGAGTAGCTAATGATTAGCCTGTCAGTTGTGTACCTATGTAATAGTACAATAAAACAAACTCCTGCACAGTTGAATACACTCAGAGTTTTAGACAACAGTTTTATTTAGTCTGGCACAATCAGAAGGTTATGATAGCTAATGTTAGCTAATATTAGCAAACTTTAGATAGGTACTGGTGTGTAGCAGACATTACTTAGTTGGCTTGCTGACTTAATGATTATTCTCTATTTTTGCTACTTTTACTCTTTGTTTTAGCCTTCACCATTTTCCTGTAATTGTTACTTTTGGTCTCTGTGGCCACTGTTGAGCAAAAGTTACATAGTCAAAGCTTTACACTGACATCCACTGCAGTGAATGGTTTCTCAGTATTGCACAACATGACTCAGTATCCTGTAATTTGATAAACATGTTAGAGGTAAACTTTATACTGGCCTTTAACAATTTCTTATCAGGTTTTTCCTGCTCATTTTCTTTATTTTGGTTTTTGCATTGGTCAAAAATTCAATTATAATGAACATCGCTACAATCTTAAAAAGTTGCAAAATCTAAAGATCTCCTGCTTTTAATTGGACTTGTTCTTGTCATTGTGCACCTTGTCTTAAACTATAGATTAGTACACACATCTCACACACATCTCTGCACAGACATTTCACAGTGACATAATGTGGAAACCCAACAATTGACCTCAAAGAAGCTATATGTAAGTTTTTGCTATTGCTGCATAGCTAACGTTAGCATAACAGCTGTTTACTTGCCAGTCCAGAGGAGCCAATGTTGACTCGTTTTGCTTCTACTTCTATCCCTTTTACTGGCTAGCCTTCTTGTCTTCTAAATGCAATGATGGCTGAAGCTTTTAGCAAGCAACCATCATCACCACCACATTCACTTGCAGAGAAAACTTACATATAGCACCTTTAACAACTCCTTTGTTTTGACATTTCTACGAACACGCAACAAACTGACTATTTCACACACTGAGTCTATTTTTTTCCTTTATTGCGACGTCTACAGGTCATGTTTACCATCAGTGTGACATCTAAGGGCTGTCCGAAAAAAGGGGAGTCTGAGACCATTAAGATAAAGCCCCTGGGATTCACAGAGGAAGTGGAGATTACCCTCCACTTTGTCTGTGAATGTGAATGCCACAAGGAGGGCGTCAATAACAGTCAACTGTGCCACTTTGGTAACGGGACATATGAGTGTGGAGCCTGCAAGTAAGTCTGTGAACTTGTCCACAATCTTTATTGTACCATAAATCCAACACAAAAAAGCCAAACCCGATACTCAATCTTTAGGTGTCTGCTTTAATGTTACGAAACACTTCAGAATCCCAACCCTTCCCTTCGTCTCAGGTGTAATGAAGGACGTGTGGGCAGACAGTGTGAATGCAGCAGCAACGACGTGGCGACAGAGGACATGGACCGAACCTGCCGTAAAGACAACGGCACTGACATCTGCAGCAACAATGGAGACTGTGTGTGCGGTACATGTGAGTGCAAGAAGAGAGACAACCCGGAAGAGAGGTACAGCGGCCAGTACTGCGAGTGTGACAACTTCAATTGTGACCGCTCTGGAAACAAACTGTGTGGAGGTGAGTGCGTCAGTACTACAGAGAAGATCTTCTCTCTGAAACAAAGATCTCAGCATGTAGGCTTTACTTAGTGAACATAAAGTCTGTGTAATGCTACCAGGATAATGTTTAGACCAATTAAAGCTTTCATTCTTTTTTTTTTCTCAGGGCATGGACGCTGTGAGTGCAGAGTGTGTGTCTGTGACCCCATGTGGACCGGAAGCGCCTGTGACTGTTCTCTGGACAGTAGCACATGTATGGCAAGCAACAAGCAGATCTGTAACGGCAGAGGAACATGTGAATGTGGCACCTGTAAGTGCACTGACCCCAAATTCCAGGGTCCCACCTGTGAAACCTGCCCTACCTGTCCAGGAGTCTGTACCGAACACAAGTAAGTCTGGGATGACAACATGTCAATAATACAGACACTTTGTTTGACATTTGTTGCATTTTTTCATCTAAACTCTTGGTGTATTTTCAAATTTTGAAGGTATTTTAAGTCTAAAATTTGTCAAATTTCCCCTTCTTGTTTCCCTTGACTTTCGTTCCTTCCTGAGCCACAGCAGAGGGATTTTTCCCAGTTGGCGTTTGTAGGTTTGTTGCTGGGACACAATACCAGTAATAAACCTACACATGACTGCCAGGTCACAGATACCCGCTCAGTTTGGCTCATTCAGACTGCTGGAGCCTCATATTAGCTTTGGCTGAACTTTCAAATGTATTTATACAGGACAAGGACTGCAGAGTATGTCCCCCATCTCTCACAGTGTAATCATGATGGTATCACTTCATGGACAGTATGAGACCTCAACTCTGTCAACATACTCCACATTTGATATTTTAGTGAGAGATATACTTGGAAGAACTTACTATTATACACTATGTACTTTCATAGTTTGTATTGCTGGGAAGAAAATACAGAAAGGCAGGTCAAAGGGAGAAAAATTATTTTTTCACACAGTTTGGCAAAAGTCAAAAGCTGAGATGAACACAATATTTCTCAAAAGCATTTGAAAGGATGAGTTAACACCTAATGAAAAGGTATCTAGCCATATAGGTAGTTTTGGTTTTATTAGTCCAGATTTTGTGATATCTCTCTGATATTTCTGCCTCCAAATCTGAGCATACAGACATGACACACAGCGGGCTCCCCAGTGGCTCACCTGGTAGGGCACTTAGGCTTAGTCCTTACTGCAGTAGCCAGGGTTTGAGTCTGGCCTGTGGCACTATGCTGCATGTCATCTACTCTCTCGCTCCACAACTTTCCTATCTTTCTCTCTCTCTGTGACTATTATAAGAAAACTTAAAAAAAAGACATGATGCACATAAATTAAAAATTAGGGTAACACACACTTACTGGTGACAGCATTATATCTGATGTTCAAAATGAAGGTATCTCCAGAAATTTGCTCAGAAATCATAGAAAAATGATGCTCAACATAACTCCAGAACTTGCCTTAGAATCATCACAATTTTAAGTTTTCTTCAGTATTAATGAAATATGAGTGAAATACTCTGCCAAATATGAGTGATGACTGCCTGTCCGACCATGGATACATTGCAAACTGGAAGTGCTAATAGCTAATTCGGCTAACATCTCCTGGTACTGAATGAGCAAAGTTGTCAGTTCTGTCTGTGGGAGAGCCCACAGTGTTAGACTTCGGTCAAAAGTAACAAGGACAATTTTTGTAAAGAGATGTTGCTGTTGAAGTTTTTTTAAATGTCATGGTTCAGTACCATTGAACACATGGGATGGACACCACGAAAACTGAGTCAGACCTCAAGATCTTTAAATAAAACTAAAAATCTGCAGAATTAGACAGAGCTAGACGTGAGTGAGAATGTTTTGTTGTAATCTGTGTGACCCTTTAATAGCAGAACAAGCGTCTGTGCTCATTACTAACAACAACACTGCGTTCCCTGCAGAGAGTGTGTCCAGTGCCGGGCGTTTGGCACAGGTGAGAAGAAGGACACGTGTGAGCAAGACTGCAACTACTTCATGCTGTTTAAAGTGAAGGACAGAGACAAGCTGCCACAGCCCAACGACGCCTCTTACCCTGTGATGCACTGCAAGGAGAGGGACGCCAACGACTGCTGGTTCTACTACACCTACGCTGTCAACAACAACACGGAGAAGGAGGTCCATGTGGTCGACACGCTGGGTAAGCAGAGAGTTGGGCTAACATGAAGCAGGGTGTGGAAGGTTTTTGTTACAGAGAGAGCTAATTACAGGGGTTGTGGCAGTTGGGTTGCAAAAATAGGTCATTTGTTTATTTATGTACAGTTGTGTGATTGTATGTTTCCAAAGTTTTGTTATTTTAAGCTGCCTAAACACTCTGCTGCACTGTGCTGTGTTTCAGACTGCCCCGCTGGTCCTGACATCATCCCAATTGTAGCAGGTGTGGTGGCCGGCATCGTCCTGATTGGCTTAGCCCTGCTGCTCATCTGGAAACTGCTGATGATCATTCATGACAGACGAGAGTTTGCCAAGTTTGAGAAGGAGAAGATGAATGCCAAATGGGATACGGTGAGTGCTTGGAACTGTAACCAGCTCAGTGAAAGATGAGACTGATAAATATATATTTGTTTTTTTTGGCTGAGGTTTGGTTGAATAATCTCAGTGTGGAAAACAGGTGTTGTTTGGCTGCAGACCCAGTCACTGTCAGGGAATTAACTTGTGAAGATCATATGTTGTTCTTAGCAGCAGATGAGATTTACAGACCTGTTGGTATCATTACAAAGCGTCTCGCTCGCATTCTCTACAGTCTCACAGCTGCAGAAACAGCATCAATATGTTGCTCTTGAATGGCACTCAAAATAAAAGGGAAAATGTCAGAGACTGGACTTTTTTGGGAATGTTATGCACTCTGAGCAAAGCTGGATTTTTTCTGAGGAGTGGCCACAGCTCCTCCCCTCCCTGCTTCCTCCCCTCTGTAGCATCATCAGCCAACATCAATATGACAGAAAGCTCAGTTCAGCATAACAGTAATATGCCTCCACCTAGTGGTGGTACTTTGTCATACCCACAGTGTGTGTGGGTTTAATGATGCAGACGTTCCTGATCAGCGCTGCACCCACTCTGCTTGCAAGAGTCCTACTTATTACCACAGGCAGGGCAGCCTATGGCTGATCCCTTTAATTTTGAGAAATGAGAAACTCAGGCTGACCTAGATTTCCTGACAAGATAACAAGGCAAAGAAACCACAAAGTGTTTCAAAGACCCTGCATGAGCTCCTCCCTATCTTCTCTAATAGATGCAACCCTGCCAACCTCATATTTTGCCTCAACAAAGAACTTGTTTTTACTTAATTGCAATAAATTACACAGTGTCACACAATCAGGGAAATTTGGCTCTCATTAAATTAAATGCAGCAATGTTTCCTTCTATCTTAATTTTATTTCACAGATGCAGAACAGTGAACATATAATAAAAGATTTAGTTCATATTATCTGTAACATAGGGTCTCTGTGAATGGATGGGACCAAGGGCCAAAGGACTCATGGGACCCCAAAACCAGAGCCTCTGTTTGAAGTGATGGTTATTCGCATTTCATGTTCATAAGTTACAGAGCTCAGTCATATACAGGGACGGCCCCATTCAGGTTACTTTGCCCTCGATTTTATATTTATTCTTGTTCATTTTTCCCTACCACTTAGATTTCAGTAACCATGGAAATGAGTGAAGCAATTGAAAAATATTTGACTGCAGAATAACTTTGAGAAAATACTGTGTAACGTACACCTACAGTTTCACATTTTTTACACAACATTGTATGATATCTGTGGAGAAGTGCGAGACGGTTGAATCTTGTCAGGCAGAAAGATTTGAGAGAGAGCTTTTATACAGCCTCTCGGCAGAATTTGAGATTTCAAATTGTCAGAAAAATAATAGGAAAATGACACAAATCTACTGTTGGTGATGGAAAGGCCGGGGTGGGTGAGCTCTCATAGGTTTGTCTTTACAGCTGTCAATAAGAGCTCTAATTTGAGCCGCTTATTAATTATAAAGTGCACAAGATCCACATTCTTGATCATTTGTAGGCTGAGGCGTCTTTGTAACATCACAACACTTCATTTATGATGTGTTGTGACACATTTGACTTTTATCCAAACAATTGCAGCTCCTGCGATTTGGATATTTCAATTGGCCATATTGTGATATTGATAATATTTTGATTAATTGTTCAGCCTGAACTCATGCCACCTGTTTAAGTTTATGGAAGTGGAGCATATCAGAAATGATGAACCTGATATATAAATAGATATATTAAAATCTTTTATTGGAAGACTTACACTGTTCACAGCATATTTTACTGTGTTTTATCCTCATCTCTTTGGCTCTGTTTCGCACATTGTCTTTCCTTCACCATCCCCACTTTATTTGTGCTTTATACTTCCTTTCATAATACCTTTTTTATTCCCTTTTCCTGTGCTCTTGTTGCTCTTCTGAACTCTATTCTGTCCACATTCTCTGCCTGTAGCAAGAAAACCCCATATACAAGAGTCCTATCAATCAGTTCCAGAACCCAAGCTATGGACGTAAAGCTGCTGCCCTTTAAGTTTGTATTTCTTTTCCTTTCCACTGGATTTTCCTGCATGGACTGATCCTGTCTGCACTTCCTTGTTTTCAGTTTCTACATTTTCTTCATTTCACCTCTTTTTTAACATAACAAAGTGAAATTGAACAAGAAAAAGAGTAATACTGCCTTCATACTGCATGAGCGTGCACAAAACCTGTCCAGTGTTTGAAGAAACAAATCTCTTAAGGCTACAAACACAGATACCTTGTCAGGTAAGTAATGTGTTTTAATAAACATCAGGCCTAATTAGTACCTCCTAATATTTGCTGTTTTATCACAGAGGCATGACCGTGTGCTGAGTGTGATTTAAATGAATGACAGCAAATTATTGCAACACATAAAATTGTTGATTCTTCTAATGTTAACCCAGTTTTCCTGTGTGATTGGTGAGTTTCAGAGAAAATTTGTCATGAACTAATAAAGCCATACTGTCTGTCTGAGTCATAATAACATGAATGTAACTGATCCCTGTCATGTTTGCTTTCCAGGGTGAAAATCCCATCTACAAAAGTGCTGTCACGACTGTGGTCAACCCCAAATATGAAGGAAAGTGATGACATCATGATGATCATAGTGAACTCTGCCATCAAGTATTTGACATCTGCAGTATTTAGTTTGTTTGGATACTGAGGCAAACTTGTGGTGGAATTCATGTCATTTCTTCTTGTCGCTTTATCATTATGAATTTGTACCATTCAGCCACTGCATCTGTATTTTTACTAACACTTATGATTTATCTGCATTTGTTTGTATTTTAGATGTACAGTATACAATATGTGTATATACTTTTAAGTTGCATATCTGCAGAAGTTGATGAAGTGATGGTGTTTTTTTCCTGCCACAGGACTGGTATGGGCAGACAATTTAGCTTTTTTTTACAACACAGTGTGGACAATAAGAATACGCAATATATGTACAAGAATTCCTCAGCTCTGTCTATCTCGGTCTCTGTTTGTCCCTCTTCTTGTTTGTCTCTGTGCACTGACTTCCTGTGTGTTTCTTTGTTCCAGACAGGACCTGAGTCTAATATGTAAATTGTCAGCCATAGGAGCACATTATGACAATGTGTGTGTATATAGAGAAAACAACTGCAACAGGAAATATTGAAATATATTTAGCATTCAACTTAGATTGGACAATTATGTTGAATCAAAATAGATTCTGTAGTGGTGATTAGTTGTAAATTTAGGTTTAAACTTCAGCTGAGAAACATCTAATGTTTGAATTTAAATTTTTATTGCACTCGTACTGCAGTGTTTAGTGTCTTGAAGGACAAAATACACAAGATGAATATTAATATCAACTATTGTTATTTGTATTGTTGATATACTATCACAAAGGGATTCTGTACCACTTTTTGAAATAATGAAATTGTGGCGATGTTGAACAATCAAAGGATTTGTATAGTTATGATACAAGTTGCAATTAACTAATGAAATATTATTGTATTTGCTAACTGCAGTAACGCTATTACTCACTCTCAGGTCCTTTCCTGTGTTCTTGTCAAGTACGCCAAAAACATGTTTTCTTGTCAGCTTGTTCAGTGACCTGGTGAACTCATTTGTGTGGGTCAGTTTTGTTAGTTACATGTTTTTTTAGACTGTAAGAATGAATCCGGAGTATTTGTTCAGATATCACATGAATCACCTCTGAAATGCTTTCACACCCAAATGCCTCTGAAGTACAACACAAGCCTTTACAGTATTGTTTTCAAAGTGCCTTTTATTTCAGTACCATGTTCTCTCTCCCTGCTGTTTATGACTTATTTATTAAATAAATTACAAAAAGAGTGTGTGTCTTTCTGAATGGCTAAAATATGATTGTGTTCTAAAAATGTAAATATAATGTAATTTCTTGTGTACAGATACAGACACACATACAGATCTCCAGTTTTGTTTTTTGTTTTTTTCCAAAAATAATGGCCAGAAAAGTGAATAATGACATGAAAAAACAACAGTGAAGGTGGTGACATTGGCTCATTGCACATATGATGTGGAGTGTGTTATGACCCTGGCTCAAGTGGCCACAACAAAAGGAAGACAGGATTAGATTAATCATGAATATTTTTTATTAAACCAAATGAGGATGTCAAATGAAATGTTCGGAGTATGAGGTGTGGAAATCAGTAAAATCAGTAGTGTGTGGTGTGCATCAGTGAGATATGTGAGTGCAAGTGTTGTAAGGTGCAAGGTCATCACAAATGCACATTTAAAGACAAGATCCAGAAGCCTTTCCAACAATTTTATTTTTTGAACTTGTGGATGCTTTGGAGGATGGTTAGATGGACTGGAGAGATGGATGATGTAGAAAGATATCAAAATACATACAATTACATATCAAATTAAAATGTCATCACGAACAAATATAAAAATGAAGTAAATCAAGCTGATATCACTTCAACATTTATGCATCCACTATCTGTATTTCCATCGCCTTCAGGATC